>NC_072415.2:47271039-47575102 GCF_028858775.2 Pan troglodytes | reverse complement strand
CCCAAAGTGCTGGGATTACAGGCGTGAGCCACCGCACCTAGCCACTTAGTAGGATTCTTGATAAAACTGATCTATGAAAGTTCAGTAAAAATTGGAGCCAAAGTCTAGGCCAGTTGAGAAGAGGTCTCAGGGGAGCCTTATCAAAGTCTGATCAAGGAGAGAGTCTTTGTCAATGGTAAAATAAAACAAAAGAGGGGATTATTATAGCAAATACTAAATTTGTATGTGGAAATCTAATCTCAAATGTGAGAGTATTTGAAGGTAGGGGCTTTGGGCAGTGATTAGGTCATGAAGGCAGAGGACCTCATGAATAGGACTAGTACCGTTATATAAAAGGCCCCAGAGAGATCCCTTACTCCTTCCACCATGTGAGGACATGACAGAAGAGGTGGCCATCTATGAACAAGGAAGCAGGCCCTCATGAGACACAAAATCTGTTGACACCTCAATCATTGTCTTTCAGCCTCCAGAACTGTGAGAAATACATTTCTGATGCTTATAAACCATCCAATCTATGGTACTTTGCTATAGCAGCCTGAATGATCTAAGACAGAAAATTGATACTCAGAAGTGAGGTACTGCTATACCAAATACCTAAAAATATGGAAGCAGCTTTGGAACTGGGCAATGGGCAGAGGCTGGAGAGTTCTGGGACAGATGCCAGAAAAAGCCAACATTGTTGTAACAGATCTTTAAGGGCAATTCTAGTGAGAGCTCAGAAAGAAAAGAGATCTGTAGAGAAAGCCTCAATCTTCTTAGAGAATATCTAAGTAATTCTGAACTGAATGATGGTAGAAATATGGGTGGTAAAGGCCATTCTGATAAGGTCTCAGACCTCATCAGAAATGAGGAACTTATTGGACAATAAAGGAAAGACCATCCTTATTATAAAGTGGCACAGAACTTGGCTGGATTGTGTTCATGTCTTAGTGTTTGGTGGAAGATAGAACATGCAAGCAACAGAACTGGAAATTTGGCGGAGGAAATATCTTTAAAAGTATTGAAGGAGTGGCCTAGTTCCTTTTGACTGCTTAGAGTAAAATGTGAAAAGAGAGAAATGACTTACAAACAGAATTATTAATCAATACGGAAACTGAACCTAAAGAATTGGAACATTTTCAGAATATCTGCCTTGAAAATAATGAGAAAGACTACTCAGGAAAGAATACTAAGGGTGTGGCCAAATAACTGTCCAATAGAGATTAGTCAGTCATCTCAAAAGAAGCTACAAAAAAAAAATGCAGAGGAGTAACCACCTGCATTGCCCAACACTGCCTCACGTCACTGGCTTCACTCCCCACACTGCAACTCTAAGCAATTCAGCCACCCCAAAGTGTGGCTTCAGTGGGCCCTAGTGGGGGTTACCCTGTATCCAGCAAAGCTTTGGGGATGTGGTTACCTCCACCTAGATTCCAAAGGATGAGCTGACTGGAGCTGCTGGCATGGAACCCAGGCAGAGGGCCACTGAGAAGTTTGGGACCACCACAAATATACCCCATTAGGGCAATGCCCAGGAGAACTGTGGGGGTGAGTCCCCCCTAGAGACCCTACACCTGTAGAGCCTCCAGCATACAATCGCAGCCTGGAAGAGCATCAGACACACAACTCCATCCCATGAGAGCTGTGGCAGAGGCTGTGCCCAAAGCCGAGACAACAGGGCTACCCAGAGCCTTGGGGGCTCAACCCATCTCCAACAAAGCTGCAGAGGCAGAACTGCTGTCTCAGTCAGTCTAGAAGACAGAGCCCTCACCACCGTATGCCTAGAGAGCAAAGCATCAAGCCAAGGAGCCTTAAGGCATAATGTAATTTGCCTGTTGGGTTTTAGACTTGCTCAGGACCTCTTCCTACTTTCTTCTTTCCTATTTCTCCCTTTTGGAAGAGGATTGTCTATCCTATGTCTGTCCCTCCACTGTATCTTGGAAGCACAGGACATGTTTGATTTCACAAATTCACAGCTAGAGAGGAATTTGCCTCAGGATGACTCATATCTTGAGTCTCACCCATATCTGAATTAGATGATATTTAGAAGATAGTTTCAACTTTGGGCTTTTGAATTGACAACATGTGAGAAGTACATGAATTTTGAGGGGCCAGAGTGAAATGCTATAACTAAATATTTGCATCTCTCCCAATGTATGTGTTGAAACTCTATTCCCAATGTGATGGCATTTGGAGGTGAGGCCTTTGGGAGGTGATTAAGTGACTTAGAAATGGGATTAGTGCCCTTATAAAAGAAGGCCCAGAGGGATCTCTCACCCCTTCAGCCATGTGAGGTTACAGTAAGAGGACAGCTAGCTATGAACCAGGAAGCGGGCCCTCACCGAACACTGAGTCTGCAGGCACCTTGATCTTGGACTTCCCAGCCTCCAGAACTTTGAGAAATAAATTCCTGTTGTTTATAAGCTACTCAGTCTATAGTACACTGAAGCCCAAATGGACTAAGATAACCCCTATACTCTTAAGTGTCCCAAACAGCAACAGGTGAGTGAGGAGGTGTTTGGTTGGAGTCCTAGGTGGGAGAGGCAGGCTGGGTAGCAGGTGATCCAGGAGCAGTGGTACACCTGGACCCTGGACTGCCCTGGCCTGCTTCAGAAGGCCACTCCTGGCTGAGTGTAGCCCCAAATTCCATTTTGCTTGCTTGCAAGGCAAGGGATAACTGGCGAAAAGGTTAACTAGTCTAATCACAGCAAAGGTCAGGACCCCAGTGATGGAAGCAGACCTTTCCTGCAAGAGTGGAGGACATCTCCATAGGAGAAGCAAACCGAGGCACTCTGATAGAAAGGCTTTTATGTTATAGGGTTTGAGTTTCCTTTTTTCAACCTTCCGGGAAAAAAAAAAAAAAGTAGTCAAGAGGCTGTCAGGCAGCTCAGCGTCTCCATTAGAATTCAGAGTATTCCACGGTAATTACAAAACAGCTGTAATGGAAAATTGGTAGTCAAACCCATTTTCCAGCGACTAGAACGGTGAATGGGCTCCATTATGTTCCTAATTCTCATTAACTTAATTTGCATAGGAAACAATGAAGGAATACATAATGAGGTACAGTGGGCAAGCAGCCCAGCCCTGGCCCCCACGGTGCTGGGCTCAACCCACAGTGACCCACCCCAAGGGAGGGAAGGCCAAGTGCTGCTGTTGGGCTGGACTCCACTGGGCAACCTGAGGCTGCTGCCCTGAGCTAGTCCAAAAACTAGCGAGGTGGAGGATGACTGCTTGCCTGTCACTTGTCCAGGATCACCTTGCCTCAGCACGCCCAATGCAAATCCTATTTCTTCTCTCCACTTCCCTCCCCTACTCTTGGTAAGGCTGAAGAACTGGAGCAGAAGGAGGAGGGAACTTGTTTTCGGGTAAGCAATTCCAGGCTTTGGCTGTGTGTGCACGCATGTTTCTCCCTACAAATCTGGTTTTAATTATAATTGGCCCTGGCAAAAGAATGAGATCAGCAGCTGGGGAGTGGGGTGGGGTTGGGGTGCAGAGATAGGCCTGAGCTGAGCCCTGGGTGCTTTTGAGGAAGTGAGGACAGCAGAGCCTAGCTCCAGTTTTGCTACCTTAAGCCATAGTGACCACATCAGACCAGATCTTTGCTGGTGGATTGAATGGAACTCGAAGTAAGGCAGAAACAGGTCACAGCCAAAGCTCAAAGCTCAAACAGCCAAGCTATCTCCGATTCCACCTACCAAGCTGTGACGGTAGTGGAAAGCCAGAAGTTCTTTGTGTTCTCTATTTTAACAAATAAAATTACAAACCCAAAAAAATAGTGGTACCTTCAACTCACAGTGAGTTTAGGCATCTATGATATTTTAGACACTATACTGGACTGTCTCAATGAATCTTTACAGCAAAACTGCCAGATAAGAATTATATCAATTTCATTGACAGGGAAACTGAAGCTCAAATAATTTTATATGTTGATGGTTTAGCTCTTCACAGGCAAAGTCTGGTCTTATGGACCAGCTAGTCCAGCCAAGCTGATGCTTCCCAAACTTTCTAGCTTCACGACACTCATAGAAAATGATCATATTTGTGTAGGGTACTCAGGGTGAAGGAGAGAGAATATGGAACCTGAAGAAGGCTGTCCCAAACTCCACTTGGTTGAGGGGATCAGTATTTCAACCCATATGTGTTGGAAACCTCAAGTCTAATTCATAGGAAAATGCTGGCCCCTTCCAAGAGCTACCAGGAAGGTGTATATGCCAGCAATATCCCAACAGTGTCTCACTTGATAAAACAAAAATGTCTGAAATCCCACTACTAGTTTGGGTTAATTATTGCCCTCCGCATATTTCTCTTTTTAAATGCATATCTCTGTAGGTGATGTATAATATTCATCCCATAAAGAAATGCAATGTAAGGAGCATTTAACTCAAAGTAAGAGACTCGGGTTTGTTTCCTAATTCTGCCACTACATAGCTGAAAGAGTTATGCAATTCATTTCAAGGGAGCTGGACCAGATAATTTTCCTTCTCTTAAAACTCTGCAAAGGTACCTGTGTAGGCTTTTATCTTGAGGTGAGAATGGGAATGGGTCAGTGCTGTGCCAAACACTGAAAGGAAGAATGGCATAGGCAAAGTGAATGAAAACAACCTTTTTTTCCAAAAATTAATCATTCCAAGCTGCTCCACACCAACCCTATTATCCTCATCATCTCCAACAGCAATTCCCTGAGAATGTACTAAGTTCTGGGCATCACACATATATGGTTCATAATCCTTGTAACAACACTATGAGATGGGTTTCATCATCACTGTTAGATATGGCACTGTCACGATAAGAGGTTGAAGCCATACAGCTGGGTGTTTCACCTGCTCTTCATGTGCTTCTCTGTCTTACCTAGAGCCTGCACTTTCTTCACTTTTTGCAACAACTTGCTGCCTCTCCTCTACCTCCTTCTGAGCCTGGAGTGGATGACATGGTCTTCACCATTTCAGTGAACTCTTGATGCTCATGGTGAATTTGGGAGCACAAGTGTGTCCCATCTCATTGGCTCCCAATCTCATCCTCAGAGACACTACCTATATCCAAAATAACTGGAGATGATTTAAGCAGAACTTTTGGTTGACTTGACCAATTGGATTGGTTCTTCAGGTGCCATAGCCATGCATCCCAGACAGAGATGCCCTTGACAACCAACACAGCAATCCTTTGTGTCCAAGGCCAAGGAAAACAACTAGTCTGCATTCATGTGCACAAACTCTTGTCTTTCTGTTTGCGCCCACCAGAAATCAGTTCATACAGTGCTCAGTGTTTGTTGATTAATGAGTTGACTTACTGCCTTTATTAATAACCAAGACTATTTACTCTGTGCCTGGTATGTGGAATCATTTTATCAAGAGTTATGGAGAATTTTACATTTCTCTAGTTTGTAAAGCACATTTAGATTTTCCATCTCAGTCTTCATATTGTTCCTCAGAACTGCTTGCTTCAGACAAGGCACTGAGAGATGGTCTCCTTTCTTGATGCCAACCTCATGGCTTAGGGAGTTGCTGTAGGATATGGCAGGAAAAGCCCAAGAGACCAAGTTCAATGTTCTAATGTCGTCCAACTTCATCCCTGATTTTAAAGAGAAATACCAGCTGGCCTATTTAACCAAGCACCAGTTCCAAGCAACTCCCACTCTCAAATGGACTGGCTTTTAGATTAGTTTTCCTGCAGGTTCTCCAAGCACTGTCCCTCATTTCCTATATATAAGAGAGCAAAGCTGAAGATGTGCTAGAAAGATTCAGGGCTGGTTTGTTTGTTCCCTTCTTGGGTTCACTCAATGGCACTTACACACAGACAAAAACCCACTTGTGGCTGAAGTCTCCCACGCAGAGTTGCAGGCACGCAGCGTTCCCTCAGTAAAGTGCCTCTTGCTGTGTTCCTGGGAACCAGCACCGCACCACACAGCTCTGCCAACTGCGTCACTTTTAGATTCTGGGCTTTGAAACCAAATAAAAATTGATATGTGTGTAATCACATTTGTTTAATTAAAGTAACACATCTGTGCAGTAAATATTCCAGCGCGAGCTGGTCAATAGCAAATCCTCAGCATGTACAGTAATAATTGACTAATGTAATTAAATGCATGTCAGAGTTTTAAAAGAAAATATAATGAGATTTCATCATTTTATATGTACAGGTAATTAGTTCTTAGGAATGTGAGTAAAAGCAAATTATCTACAGATTTGAACTATCAGCAGATAATTCAAATGACCTAGTTTGGGAGAGAAAATGGTATCTAAAAACTAGAGAAATTTAAACCAAAACAAGCATTTTTTTACTATTAAATCAGAAAGCTACGTTAAGAAATGAGAACGAATAATTTTGCTCAACATGTTTTCATGGAGCTTTTCTCTTTGGATGAGTTGTGCCATAGTGAGGGCACCAGATTGGAGTGAAGTCTCTTCTGGCCTCCTGGTTCATGCTCCTCTTCCAGCTGTCTAGGTATCCAGGAACTTCCTAGCCTCAAGTTCCAGTTCATTGTAAACAAATCTTTCTTTTGGTTTCTTCTGTGTTTAAGGTGACCCACTTCCTGCTGCTTCTCAACAGTTCCTGTTTCGTCCAAGAGTTATCATCCCAGTTCCTGGATGGCGCATGCACATAGAGGGCTTGGGAAGGGCATTCCAAGAGTAGGGAACAATATGAGCAGATGATGCAAAGATAGAGAAAAGTACATGTCCTGTTTGGGAAGCAGAGAGGAGCTCAGTCTGGCTGGGTAAGAGTTCAGTAGAAGAGAAGGAGATGTGGCTGTCAAAATAGGCAAGGATATGATGGGCAGAAACTTGAATATCAGCCAAGAAGTTTGAGCATCATTCTCTGAAGGCCATATAAAGTTGCTGAAGATGCTGTTTTTTGCTACTTCACTCAATGCTGATCATGCCAAATGCTTCAAGAATCTCAACACTCAAATACAAACTAGCTGCTTGTAGAAACAGTCAAGTCCTCATCACAAAAACCTGGTCATTTTGATATTAGGGTTATTTTTCTCCATGATGAAAGCTATCTGTACACTTCTCTCTCCCACTGGGTGATGCCTCAATTTCTTTCCCTTCTCTAAATCCCTGCAAATGTTGACACTGCCACCTTAATGGTCCACCTTAGTGGCTTATCTTAGCAACTGTAGCTCTGGATTGTCAATCAGAGTTTTATTGCCATAGGCAGACTAAGCATGGGCAAGGACAGCATGAGCCTGTCCTGTGCATGTGAATTTAAATTTTCCATATGTATACACAGGCTGTTTAGCTTCATCTTTGCTGCCATGATTCTGTGTCAGGAAATAGCAGTGAGAGAACAGAATGACCATGATAAATGCAAGATTTGGCCATCGTTTGATACGACAGCCAGATGTTCCTCACTAGTTGAAGGGCAGAAGCTTTATGGAGTTTCATGGTTAGTGGCTGTACTGAGGGATATGCCACTCACTCCCTGGCTTGCACCCCTTGGGATCAGAGCCTTCCTTCTCTGGGACAGTTTGTGCTGGTGCATCAGTGACCAGAGCTGAGCGTCAATGTGGCCCCATATTTACAGCTTAATAGTGGGCAGTTAATAGTTCCTACAACAGCAACAAAAATTGCAATAACAATAGTAATAAAGAGGAAACCTATAAATTAAAAGACACAGGCATATCAACCAAAAACAATGTACTTATTTAACAAATAACAAATAACTTATTTGGATCAAACAAACTGAAAATTTCTACATATAAAACAACTGGATAAATAAAATCACTTGCTAGATATTTGTGCACAAGGAATTTTAAGTTTTAGGTGTAACAATTATGTCATGGTTTTAACCTGTCAATCTTTTTCAACAAAGCCCTTACATTTTAGAGATACAAACCAAAACACATACAGATGTTAGGATATAATGATGTCTGCATTTCCTTCAGAATAATCAAGGAGAGGGAGGAAAAAGGAGTCAGTAAGGTTATGAATGAAAAAAGAATGTACTGGTAATTGTTGGAGCTGTGAAATACACACATAGGGCTCAATATACTAGTTTCTTGACATCTATATATATTTAAATTTTTCATTTAAAAATTGATGATAATTCTGATTTTTAGCTAGCCAAAGAGCAAAGTCCTTCTGGGTTGTTAATTTATGGCTAGAGTTTGAGGTTGAACTGAGGCTGGAGCTCTGGTTCCATTTGTGGCTAGGGTTATAAATTTATAATTTATCAAGTATGGAGCAATCTACGACCAAAGAAAGAATCCAGGAGTGGTCAGACAAAATATAAAGTGGATGATCATGATTATGGGGTAACTTGGGTCTGGTCTTGAGATCAGTCTGTGGCCAGCTTTAGAGATTGGTCCAAAGCTGGAATTAAGAAGAAACTGTAGCCAAAGTAGGAGGTCATTCTTTCTGGAATTAAAGATGGTCTATGCCATCAATTACAGAATTATGTATTTCCAGAGCTAAAATTCAAACATGTGACCAAAGGGAGAGGAAGTTTTAGATTTTCTCTGTGGTGATGTGGGGTAGATGGCATGTTGGGTCTGGTATGACATCATATCAGTGATTGATAAGATTTAGAAGCCAGTGTGTTGAAGTCAGGATTAACTATGAATGATTTCAGGGAGCTTATTTGTGACTGGGGTTAAGGGAGTCTACAGTTCAGTTTCTCACTGGGGTTTTGAGGTGGTTTTACACTCTAGGATGCACAATTGGTATTACCCGAGGAAGGAGGGTATCTAAAAATGTCAATAACTAGGCCCTACCTAAGGCCATTGATCCTGGAACTCTGAGGGCCAGGGCCAAGACTTTGATGAGAAGCCCTAAGTTAGAGTGTCACAGAGTGACCAGACTAAGATATCCTTTATATCTGAAGTTAAAAGGTGTTCTGTGACTAGAGTTTCAAGTGTAAGGATTTAGGCAGTGGCTACATAATAGAGAAATATGTGGGCCTCCAGAATGATGCAGCCAGTCTACTTTTTTTAGCACTGTGCTAATCCTAGGGTCCCTGATTCAGACCACCCAAGAAGCACACATAAATAATGTGGTTCCTTGATTTAAAACAATGCTTCTGACCTACCTATGTAGTACATATTGGAGTCTTTTTACCTGAAGCAAGAATAGGTTTCTCCACTGAGAAGACCAAGGTCTAGAGCCTATCACCATTCAAGATCATGGATAAATGGTCCATTAGGAAACCGAACCTCAGATCATGGCCTCAGTTGATTCCTGCGCCAGCCCACTTAGCTAACTCACCTAGCAAGACCTTACCAACAACCCTATATAGAGTAAAATATATGATAAGCAATGGGGCTGAATGGAAAGAAAGTCATGAGTATTATAAATTTAAATGATAGAAGGAGGGTCTCTTAGTCCATTTAGTGTTGCCCTAACAGAATGCATGAGGCAGGATAATTTATAAAGAAAATAAGTTTATTTTGCTCATGATTCTGATGGCTGAAAATTACAAGATTAAGTAACTGCATCTGGTGAGAGTCTCCTGCTGCTTGAATTCACGGTGGAAAGTGGAAGAGGAGCCAGCATGTGCAAAGAGATCGCATGGGAAGAGAAAAAGCAACAGAGAAAAATCAAGGAAGTGAGACTCCTTTTAATAACCTGCTCTTATGGGAACTGATACAGTTTGGATGTTTGTCCCCTCAAAATCTCATTTGGAAGTAAGAGTTCCAAAGTTGAAGGTGGGGCCTGGTGGAGGTGATAGCATCATGGGGCCAGATACCTCATGAGTAGTTAACACCATCCCCTTAGTGATAAGTGAGTTCTTGCTCAGTTAGCTCACAGGAGATCCGGTTGTTTAAAAAAGTCTGGGAACTCCCTCTTCTCTCTTCTCTCTCTCTTGCTCCTGCATCCACCATATGATGCCCCTGCTCCCCCTTTGCCTTCAGCCATGATCGTAAGCTTCTAAAGGCCTCACCAGAAGCAGATGCTTCCTGTGCAGCCTGCAGAACCATGAGCCAATTAAATCTCTTTTCTTTATAAATTACCCAGCCTCAGGTGTTCCTTTACAGCAATGCAAAAATGGACTAACACAGGAATTAATTCATTCCCATGAGAACTAAAACTCACTCACCCACAAGGGAGTACATTTCTATTCATAAGTAATCTACCCCCATGACCCAAACGCCTCCCACGGAGTCCTGCCTCCCTACACTGCCACACTGGGGATCAAATTTTAACATGAGTTTTGGTGGGGCAAACAACATCCAAACCATAGCAAAGGAAGAGAGGAAAGATGTGTCTCCTAACTTTTCCTTAATTAGTAAATGCTTTCTTGAAGAGGTAAAATTCTGCAACCCAACACGTTGCTATGGATTCCATTTAATTAGTCTATGACATGCTTAATGTACGCCTATTTTTGTACCCATGAGGGTGTCTAAGTCATAGCTCTGTTCATAAGAAGCTTGTAACCTAGGACAGCAGGGGCTCAGAGTCAGCTGAACAGGAAAGACATGAGAAATGATGTGAGTGGACTAGGTTGCAACAACACTAGGTTGATGGTCCCTGTTGGCTCACAGTTCTGTAGGCTGTACAGGAAGTCTGGTGCCAGCGTCTGCTTCTGGTGAGGCCTTTGGAAGCTTATAGTCATGGATGAAGGCAAAGGGGGAGTAAGTGCATCACATGGCAGGAGCAGGAGCAAGAGAGAGAGAAGGGGCAGGTCCCAGACTCTTTCAAACAACGGGATCTCCCATGAACTAACTGAGCAAAACTCACTTATCACCAAGGGGATGGTGCTAAACTATTCATCACTATTCCAAGGCTCCAAATGGTCTTCCAGCATCTCATTGAGAAGAATAGTTAATCATTTTTTTCCTCTTAGACGGCTTCTGGGACCAAGAACTGGTCAGAATGCTTTTTATACCAATCCTGAGACCACCAGGAGGCATATTTTAGCTCCTTTAAGGTGGCCTGCGTGCTATCGAGATCCTGACCTGGGTTCTGGGCAACAACGAGAAAAAGCACAGAGAAAAGGTAGCTATGGGATGAAATGTTCCAAGAGAAGGAGCTCAGAGAAATGGAAGGTAAGGTAAGTTGACTGGTGTCATTGGAGATGATAAACACTGTAGTTGCCTACCAAATGCTATCACTTTTCCTTCCTACAAATGGAATTCCAATTTAATTCAGGGAGGCAATGCATTCAGTTTCAAAGACCATTTCCTGGCCTTCATTGCTATTAGAGGTGATCATGTAACAATGTAACTAATGATATATTAGCAAAATTCTACTGGAGAAATACATAAAGCACTCCTTCCTCCTTTACACACATACTTCCCAAGTTCCAAAGCATTTTTTTCTTGCAGCAAGGAAAAGAGCATTGAAATCGCCAGTTGATACACAATAACATCCTTGAGTCTGTTCCAGAATTGGACGCACTCTTCTGAATCATTCTTCTCCAGCTAGTGACAAGGAAAGAGGCATTTTCTAGGTAGGAGTGTCTTAGTCTATTCACACGGCTAATAACAAAATACCATAAACTGAGTTACTTATAAAAGTTATTTACACAGTTCTGGAGACTGAGAAGTCCAATATCAAAGAGTTGCAGATTTAGTGTTTGGTGATAGCCTGTTTTCTCCTGGCTTGAATCTTCTCACTCTGTCCTTACATAGTGGAAGTGACGAACGAGCTTTCTTGGGCCTCTTTTGTAAGGGCACTCATCCCATTTATAAGGGCTCTGCCTTCATAATCTAATCACCTCCCACCTCTTAATACCATCACATTGGGGTTTAGGATTTCAACCCATGAATTTTGGATATTCAGACCCTAACAGAGCCACTACTAGGTCTATGCTAGAGCCTTGGATGGTGCTATGACCCCACCATGCTAGCCCGAGCCATTGCAAATTGCCATCGCACATTGCCATCCAAGCAGTCTTGACAGACGCCCTAAGCATCAGAAGAAGCACCTCTTTCCCTAGTGCTTCCTCAACCACAGCAACAGCAGGAAAAGGACATAAGTGACCCATACCTCACCTTACCTGTGAACTTGTGACATCTACAGTAGAAAAGAGGAAGGGTGTACAGATGACCTGCAGAAGCTTATTTAAGAATGTCAATGGATGTGGCGAGGGCTATGGCAAGAGCTAGGACATGCTGGATTCTAGGTTCTGAATGAAACTCTTCCATCTTCCTGTTGAATTAGCTGAGGTCATAGTAAGTCAAGGATCTAGAAGTCATGGCTAGCTTCAGAGTGTGTCCAGTGATATGTGAGAGTCACTAGACCATGAGGCTACAGAGGTAGACCAGACACCAATGCCAGAGTTCCTTGTGCAGTCAACAAAGAGGAGGTCTTGACTGAGTAAAAACTGGCCAAGGGGATGGGAATAGATCTTCATTGTCTCTGCTTACCAAGGTTGGACCTCAGAGAATAACTTTCCAATTCTCCCTCCAAAAGAAGCAAGAGCCAAAGGCTCTCAAACAGGCTGTGTTAGGTTGGACACAAGAACTGGGAATGGAGGAAAGCTGGGTGGCCTCTGATAGCAAAAAGTAGAGCAAATGGGAAATAAAGTCTGCCATTTTAAAGGCCAACTCTAAATAGCTAAGTAAGGGCCACGAAGTCCAAATGAAGAAGGGAGAATCAGAAAGATTCTCTTGTCTCCAAAGAGAAAGGACCTCAGCAGAGGGCAAGCAAGATGGAAGAATTAGGTTCCAGAGGGAGGAGTCTGTCCTAGCCCATAGTGAGAAGATATTGTGACAGCTGAGTTCAAATAACAACAATCCTGTGTAACCATTATTATTATTACTTGATAAATATTATTATTAGTACCTATGAATGCAGATGAAGAAGCTAAAGGTCTGCAAGATGCACAGTGAGGCAAACGGCAAACAGCATAAGAAAGAGCAAAGCTCCAGCTTGCATGTTCTGCACATGTATCCCATTTTTTAGAATAAAGAAAAACTTTAAAAATGTTTTAAATAAATAAAAAATTTAAAAAAGAAGATCAAAGCTACAGCTGCAACACCAAAGCCCGAATTTTTTTCTTTTGTGTGTGCGTGTGGCCTTAATTCCATGCTGAAACATGTTCAGAGAAAGAGAAAAAGAGAGGGCACCTATGTGTTGGGGAAAGTGAATGAGAAGGAAGAGCATCACCCAGAAGAAAATGATGATAATAATAGATAGTCCTGAATGTCTAACTGAGAGGTTTTCTGTTGATTTGACAATAAAGAAGATCCACTGTAACTCCTTGAACCAGGGCAGAGACCACAAAAATGGTGTTTGGGGATGTTTAATCTTGCAGGGAGAACTGGAAGATAAAAGCCTGCGGAACAGGGCACTCAGGCTTCAAGAATCAGGGTTACCTGTGTTCCCTCCTTGGCCACTGAGTCAAGAATAACCAAGTTGTTTCTTCGTCAATTTCCTTTTTCAGGCTTGCTGTTTCCCATTTCTAAGAGAGAACGAAGGTTACCAGTTATGATCATTTGTATTGGGATTCGCACCTCTGAGAGAAGTTTCTCCTTTAAAACATAGCAATATGTTCAATCCTCATTGGTTCTCATTTCATATGAAAGAGAAATGTCACAAGCAACATTCTCACCAGCTACATTAGGGGGCTGAAGTTAACCTCCCATCTAAAGAGGAAAATCCTACAAACAGCCAAATGTGGCAGACAGCCCTATATGTTACAAGATGGGAACTTCTTGAATAAGAACTTGGAATTGATGCTGCCAGGGTCTCCTTCAACTGTGATAATATGAGGATGAGATTCTAATTTTTTTAATATCAGGTCCAGCCTTCTGCCTTTAAGCAGACCTGCACTCTTGGAGGAAGCTCAAATTCCTGTTTGCCAAGGCTTTCTGCATTCCAGGGACTTGGCACTTGCTGATTCTTCTTCCTGGATGGCTCTTCTTGCTCTTTGCAAAGCTGACTCATTTTCTTCTTCCAGGTACTTGCCTGAAATGTCTTTTGCTCACAGAGGGCTTTCTTGACCATGTGCTTAAGTGGATCACCCTGTTTTTTTCTCATGATAGAACCCTAGTTATTTCCTACATGAATCTTACTACACTCTGACAATTGTATATATTTGTTTACTTTCTTAGTGTTTATCTTCCCAATAAACTCCATGCTGGATCCCCAGGATGTAGTAGTGTCTGGAACATAAAGGGTAACCAAGAAGTGCTGGAGGGATGAGGATAGATGCTTAGATGGATGGATGGATAAGTAGATGGATAGATGGATGGATGGATGATGGGTGGAGGGATGATGGATGGATTATGGATAGATGGATGGACGGATGGATGCATGGATGGATAGAAGAATGAACAAATATTTCATTAAGTATGTCATGTAAAAAGAAGGTTAGGAGGTCAAATGAGTTTGGAAAATGTGTGCTCTTCCCTTCTTGGAGATTCACAGTGCACATTAGCATTTTAAAGGGTATGAAAATTCCCCAGGAAGAAAAAACTTACTTAATTTTATTTTACCCAGCATTTCCTAAAGTTATTTTAACTCAAAATACTTCTTTTTCGTGGTACACTTACTTAACATCCTGCCAAAGAATGTTCCTTGAAACACCAGTTTGGAAAATCTGCTCCTTTATAACCATTGCCATGTTGAATAGCAATTATTTTTTAACTCTCCTTCCAGGCTGTGAGGTCTCTAAAGATATAGACTGAGACTTACTCATCTTCATATCCTCAATGTACAGCACAGTGCCAGGCACAGAGCAATACTCAGAAATAACTGAGTACCTGAGAAGGGAGGAAACAAGAGGGAGGAAGGCAAGAAGGAAGGAAAGGAGGGAGGAAGGGAGAGAGAATGTAGCTGGGTTAGTCCATAAGTAATTACTTCCTGATATGTACTTCAGTTGACTTTGAGGCAAATAGTAAAATGCTAATGATGACCTTACTATGTCAGAAGTCAGCATTACATTAACCGTCTCAGATAAATTTTAGATTAATAATTGACCTAGGGTTAGGATTTAGGGTTAATTCACAATAAAACCTCCCTGTGTCTCCTACCCCCCTCCCCCAACACACACACATAGCATTCTTAAGCTGAACTCTCTCCTGTGTCTGAGAGTCAGATAATTATTATATCTAGAGACCACTAGCAACAGTGTTACATACTGGTTAAGAATATAGGTTTTGAAGGCAAATCCAGACTCCACCATTTACTAGCTGTGTGAACTTAGACAAAGTACTTAACCTTTCTAAGGCTCAGTTTCCTCCTCTGTAAAATGCAGATAGTAATAGTATATAGTTATAGTGCTGTTGTGAATATTAACTAAGACTAAAATGATATGAGCTTAGGACAGCACCCATCATGAAGCAAGTAATCAATAAACTACTACTGCCTCCTGGAGGAAGACTCTCTTTCTGATACTGACATCAAGAGCTAAGGTAATTTATCTCCCGGGTGAATTGCCTTTAGAAGAATAGCTAGGGAAATGCTTAACTCAGAAGAACAGTGATAAAATTGTAAGATTTCAGGTCCACAGAAGGACGATTTCAGGGAATGGGGCTCTTCAAATCTTATACCAAGGTTCTATATCCCCTTTGAACACCTTATGAAATTGCACATGATCCTATTTCATCTAGCACTTTGTAGATGCCCTCTGCACCACAAGGTTGGTGAGAAACCAATAATAAGCACACTTTCTCTAGAGAAAATTCAACCCACACTGTGTAGAAATGCACCTGGAGCCAGCTTTGTCCCCTCCTTCTTTGTAATCATGTAGGATTCATTCCTTTTTTCTTCACTGCTCTTTGGGGTTTGTGAATTACAAACACAGGTAACTTCTGTATGCACAATGCCTGTATGTACCTCAGGGAAAGGAGGAATTGGAGGGGCCAGGAAAGGCAGGACTATTCATGGTCTTGTCCTAGGGTGGTATTAAAGAGGGATGGGCTAGAGAGGGGGTATGGTTACAAATTTATCACCTATGCAGGGCTGAACACAAAATAAACACACAGGAAAGACTGAAATGAATTAAATACAAAAATACCATCCAAGAATTATTATTTTTAAGGAGTATTCAGATTCAGAATAAAAACGATATTCTCCCTTTCTGATTTAAAATATGCCTCAGTTATGGCCCCAATAGAAGAGTTACCTGCTCAAAAGGCTGAAAGGAACTCAGACTCTAATATAGTCCCCCAGCCCCCAGACAAGATTCATGTTAAATCAGCTCAAATGGTCTTTACCTTTCTTTTAAATAAACTTTAAACTCGTCTAGAAAATCTCAGACTCTTAGAGGTGGAAGGTTCTCTTTCCTGAAATCCAACATCTTTGACAGATGGCTGTTCAGGCTTGGAGGGAGGAGGGGGATGAGTTCAAGAGCTTCATCCCACATCTCTGTTCTTTAGAAAGTTAGTTCTTGTGTCAAGCTGAAATCTGCTTCACTGTAACTTCCATCTGCTATTCCAGTTCTGCCATTTGGAGCCACACAGGACATGTCTGCTCTCTTGCATTTGATACCCTTTCATTCTTGACCTCCACCTCCCATTGTCTCTCCTCCGCACAAAACATCCCCCTTCTCTTTGAACATTCCCCACATGCTGTGGTTTCCATATTCTTTAATATGCTAATAGCCTCCCTATGAAGCCGCTGTTTGGTTATTGTCTGTCTTAAAATGTATCTTCTACAACTGAGTCCAAATGTCCTAGATATGTTCAGGCCCACATTAGAGCACCAAGAAAATCAGTGGTGAAGAACAACAGCTTTTTCAGTCAGATATACTTGGTTTCATCATGTCTTAGCTCTGTGTCCTGGCCAAGTTAAACTCTTTGAACCTAAGTTTCTCCATTCATAAAATGAACATAATAATGTGGTTTTCAGGAGTTGTAGTCATGTATAAAAAAGCATTAAGCACAGTACTTGGTACATGGTTAGTGCAGCATAAATCGTGGCCACATAGAATGTTGATTTTTTTGTATTATTAGACATGATATTCCATTACTAGTATAAAATTTTAACAGCTATTCATGCCATTAATTCACAATGAGTCAGCCAAAATGTAACTTTTTTCTACAAATTATTGTCAAGAAACATCTCTCCTACCTTGTTTTTGTGCAACTTGTTATTTGAATCCAAATTCAGAATTTGTCTGTATTCATGTTTATCTTCTGGATCATTACTCCAACATACCAATGTCATCTTCCATGGGTAAAAAAGAAAAGATCCTCCCTTGGCCACAAGCCACAGGACTTGACTGCACACAAAGTCAGGAAGCTTTTCTAACATAAGCAGAACCCACGTGTAATTGGGGTCCTATTGCATCATGGTTTCTTTCCCCACCTGGGACTCCAGTGTCCAAACTTCCACTATCAGGAATTTGATGGGTTCATTCAACAAGTTAAAGGCATGTTTGTTGGGTGCCTTTTCCGTGGCAATGACTTCTCTTGACTGGAGCTATGCAGTGGATAAGGCAGGCAAGACCCCTACTCTCATCAAGTGTACATTCTGGAGGGGGAGGACAAGCAAGAAGTGCATATATCAGATAAGTATAGACCGTACATATTATGTGTGAATAAAGCAGATGGCAAAATGGAGAGGGATGTGGGTGGGGAGAAGACCACTAGACTGGTGGTTCCAGAAGGCACCCCCTACCTAGAGCAAGACCAGGAGGTGCCAGACCCAACAGATGTACAAGTCAGCACTCCCCTGGTCTATTTGGTTGTTCTTTTTTTATAAATATGAAAGACACCAAAATGAATGTCATTAAAGGCAGTAAATTGCTCTATCTTCAAAGCTTCTAAAAGCCTGGCTCGAGTTGTCTACCCACAGTAAGCTCCTCTGGCTCATGCAACAGAGCCTTCTTTGCTGTTGCCAGGAATGACAGCAGTTTAGTGTGATAATCTGGAATATCACATGCTCTTTGGAAGTTAAGGGAGCAGTTAAAATGGGAAAACATATTTTTACTAAACTGGTTCTCTTGGGAAACAAAATCTTATGAGATCCATCAGAAGCTGGACACAGTAGGCCTACTTGGTGGGAAACAGTTCGGGAATCGTTTCTGTAGAGCTCGGAGCAGGTAGGGCCCAAGCTCATTCCCTGAATTGCTCTCCATCAGTGTGAGAGCACCATCCTCATGGGACTATCCGATTTCTCATGAAAAGAGGCCTCCCTCTTTTCTAATCAAAAGATTAGAGGTGCACTGGGGTAGGGCTTGTTGTTTAAGCCATTCTCTCCTGGGACTCCAGGTGTACTGCCACTAAGAGCAATTTGTCCTATTTTTTCCTCAAGATGGCCTCTTCCTACCTAAGTATAGGACTTCACTTTTTCTAAAGCCCCATAGGAAAAAAACATGAGAAAAGAGGAGACTAACAGTGCTAACTAACAAATACACCTTGGTCAGAATCTGGGGAGAAGCTCTACTGGTTCCATGAGCTCTGGAGCTGAGGGGTTTATTGATTGGGTACTTGAGCCTGACAAGGAGAACAAAGCCACAGCTTGAAAAGATGGTCTCATCTTTTCCTATGGAGTAAATTAAGTCGTGAATCAGAAGTCCAGGTTTACCTCATCTGACACTGGCCCATTCACCTGCTATTGCAGTGGGGCCTTCTTTCTCAGGTAATCAGGAGTTGTTTGGGCCCCTACCCATCCCCCAGCCCTCAAAATTCCTCACTGATGCATTTGACATATATTCTCAGGTTACACTTTCCCTGGAATAATACTGTGTCCACATTTACAGATATATCAGTATACACTTTTCCACATTTACAGATATGTCGGTGTAAATACATGGAAAACTTAATGGAAAGATTCACATAAAATGTTCACAGCAGTTACCTCTGGGGAAAGGGTTTGAGTTCAGAAAAGGGAGATCAAATAGAGTTTTTTATATATCTGTACAGTTTTAATATTTGGAAGAACAATGCTTTCAGAACTTACTTGTGCAATGGAAATTAATTGTGTAAAAAAACAAAAAACACTACCAGCATCTGGGTAGAAATGAATCAGATAGACTACAAGACAAAAAAAAAAGAAAAAAGAACAGGCTCAAACTTCTCCTGTGCAGCACTAAGTATGAGAAGACTTAAGAGAAATACATAGAATTTGGGGGAAAATTCTATAACCAACCCAGTGGTTATTCTGTGATAACTATGACAACAACATATCTTCTGAATAAAATTACTCAAAAATGTATCAGTTAATCCAAAAAGGAACTGTGTTAAATAACTTAGAATAAAAGACTACAGTTCAAGAGGAATGGTGCAAGTATCAAAAGCACTTAAATGTAGAATTGAGTCTGAATGATTATAGAAAATGTGGACTCAAAAAAAAAGAAAACATTGTAGTTTAAAGAATATAAATAATGCAAAAATAATTAATTATTAAAATTCCAGTTCTGAAATTCCCCAATAACAACAAAAGCAGGAAATGAATAGAGAGTTAAAAGCATGGCATAAAGTAAAACTGTACTAATGTCTTCATCCACAGAGTAGGCAACTGACAGTTTCTGCTTTACTTGGGCAAGTCACTTAACTTTCTGTGTCTCCAAATCCTGCTGTGAAGACCAATCTAATAAATATACATACATTGCTTAGCACAATAGCATGACATACATTAAGAGCTCAAACAACACTAACTGAAAATTATAATTATCATTATTATATTGACTTTTATACTTCTAAAAATACAGGCTCGAGTATATATTAGGCTACTTGATTTTTAGTAGAATTAAAAAAGATGCATCCTTAGCATTTCACAGGAGAAAACAAATGCAAATAAAATATCATCTACATACATATAACAGAAAACCAAAAACTAAAGAGAAATAATACATAAAAAGCAAGAAATAAAGGTAAAAATATTTAAAATGAACATATTGTGTGGGTTTGGTGCTCTTTCTATAAGCAGCTGAAACCCTGATTTAAATTGGCTTATGGCCAGGCGCAGTGGCTCTCGCCTGTAATCCCAGCACTTTGGGAAGCTGAGGCAGGTGGATTACGTAAGCCCAGGAGTTTGAGACCAGCCTGGGTGACATTGTGAAACCTCGTCTCTACCAAAACTAAAAAAAGTTAGCCAAGCGTGGTGGTGCACCCCTGTGGTCCCAGTTACCCAGGAGGCTGAGGTGGGAGGATCACTTGAGCCTGGGAGGTGGAGGTTGCAGTGAGCCATGATCGTGCCACTGTATTCCAGCCTGGGCAACAAAGTGAGACCTCATCTCAAAGAAATAAAATAAAATAAATTGGCTTAAACAACAAATAAAAAATTGCCTAATTTTATGTAACAGGAGCACAAAATGTAGGACAACCATGAGACCATTGATTTAGAAGCTCAGGGATACTTTCAAGAGTCCCAATTCTTCCCTCTGTCATCCTTGTGAGGACTTCCCCCAAGGCAGGCAGCAAGACTGCTGCTATCTATCACATTTCCAGGAGTACCATTTCAGTGTGATCCAGCTCAGCAGAAAGACCACCTTTTCCTGTGGCTTTCTTAAGAATTGGATATGAATTTCTTATCCAGAATTGAGTTACCTGCCCATTCCTAAGCCAATCACTGACACAAGTTGGGATTACTCTTGGACCAACTGGCTCACCCTGGGAGCTAGAGTGGAGTCAGGTTCTCCTGGGATGCAAGGGCTGAATTCCTATAAATATCTGGGCTCACTTGAGACGAGGCAGGAAGGAAAAGATTCCTGGGCAGGGAATAGCAATGTTCACTACCCATATCAGTTTTGAAAATCACTGTCAGTGTCAGTGTAATTAACTCCCTCATTAATAGACAAAGGCTTTTTTTGTTTGGTCAAAATACAAAATACTTAAGCTACAACTCAAACAAGGTCAGAAATAAAGGCTAAGCACTTAGCCAAGATGTATGCACACAAAAAGGAAACAAGGATAGAAATTGCAAACAAAGCATTAAACAGGCCAAGAGGGGCATTTTAGATTGATTATGGGTGTAATCCACAATTAAGATACAAAAAAAATGCACAACCTCATTTCACATTGTTATAGCATAATAGAACAAAAGCAAAATCTCTGACAAATGAGAGAAAACCAAGTGTCATACAGTAACCTCAGAAAAGTTGGACACATTTCTCTCAGGTTATGGCTGATTACATTGTCAGAAAATGGTGGAGAATTACAAATAATATGACGAATAATGCTTATCTAAAACATTTCTAATCTAAATGTCTTCTAACCTGGCTAGCCTGGTCTAAAATAAAATTCAATTGATGGCTCCAGTGATGATTATACCCTAGAAGGCAATAATGATCTCAAGGTGCACTCTGATGTTTCTTACAGCCCCTCAGGGCTCCTCATCCCAGGTCTGCTTCATCAGTCCCGAGGACTGAGCCCTCCTGTTCATCCATGTACCCCCACCACCTCCAGCTGCTTGGCCACCATCTTTGGTGCCCTGCCACTGGGCCAAGGCTGCCCTTACCTTGGCAGAGGTCTCATTTCCCCTTCCTTCTCTGCACAGGTCTAGAAGATACCAGAGCAGATAACAGCCTTTAGCAAGGATTTACTGAGAGTTCATAAAGAAGGAAAGAGAGGACCAACTATCCCTGCCAGCGGATGTACCCACTTCTGGAGGCCTCAACCAGGGCCTGCCCTCAGGGTTCCTCCAGCAACCCTCCCTGCCCTGCCTCACTCTGTTCCTGAGAGCTGGACCTTTCCGTCCAGCTGCGCTCTACTGTACTTTCCAGGCTAAGATTGGCCTCCCCAGCCTTGACTGACTGACTGTCAGTATTAGTATTAGAATCTATTCTAATTAGTATTAGAGTCTATTTCTGAAGCTGCTTCCCTGTACCACTGGTTCATTTCATAATTTTTGCTTTGACTGTGGGAAGGTCTGTCAGCTTCAGATGGAATCACTCATGTCTCTAATGGCTGTATGTGCTCTAGCCCACTGGTCTCATCAGTGCTATCCAACAACTTTTACTTTCTATTGTGTTTTTGAAATTCTTAGAATTAAATTTCATCTTGAGTATCCCATTACAGAAATATATCTAACTATAGATACTACCAACAGAGAACACTGTTATCTTTTCAAATACACATGAAGCACTAAAAAAAAAAAATGCATTCTATATTAAGCCATAATAAAAATCTGAATAAATTGCAAAGAGAAGAAATTTTGCAAATGAATAACAAAGAGAAGTAACAATAAAATACAACGACTTGGAAAATTTAAAGGTATTCCTAAATCACACTGGAATTAAATGTTTTTTATGACTGTTGAGAAAATTATAACAAATGGAAAATTATATATAAAACTTTTGTGTGGCAACCAATATGTTTTCAGTGTGAAATCTGAGGCCTTAAAAGCCTACAAAATTTAAAATGAAATATGAAAATAAATGAACAAAATGCCAACTTAGTTATCAGAAGAAAAATAAGATAAACTCAAAAAAAGCAGAAATTTATAAATCCATTTAAAAATATGAGTTAAAAATGAGAAAATTGATAAATCCTAGGAATAGATCTTTGGAAGGAGAAGCCAAATAGCTAAATATCTAGCAAGTATATGCAAGTAAATGATACAGAAGATACAAAAACAAAAAATTAAAAATGAGGAAACAAATATACTCATATATTTTTTAAAAAATTTTATAACAATGATGAAATCGGCAATTTTCTAGGAAAACATAAGTGAATCAAAACTTAATCATAAAGAGAAAAACTACCTGAACTGATCAAAAATACAGAGAAAAATCTCAAAAGGCAAATATGTATTACCTCCTAAATGGCACAGAAAAATATGTGGGTTATTTGAAACTCCATGTGATATAAAATATTCCAGAATATATTCTTAACAGAAGATTTCTAGGTTATTTTCCATAACCCTAATACCCAAACTTGATGGAGAAAGCACACTCCTAAATACACACACTCACACACACACACACCACCACCACATGCACACATCTCTAAACCCCACTTACTGACAATACAAGTGCAAAAATCCAAAATAAAATATCAACACAAACCAAAATCATAAGGTTACTGAAGATAGAGATCAATACACATGATCAAGTAAATGTAACTTCAGAAATTTAAAGATTAAAGAAAAAATTATATTTAAATAAAAAATAATATTCCTGGTTAAAATCATTTCTATGTAAATTTACATATATTGTATATATATAAATGTAAATGTGTATATATAAGATATATATATATACACTAAGAATAAAGCTTTCTTCCTTAAAAAAACCTCTCTTAAAACTGGACACTTGGTTAAATGATGAAACCAAAGGTCCAGCTTTACAATTCCTCCATCTACCTTAGAATGAGCAGCAATACAAATAATACAGGCAGTGTCCCTGTTTTTACGTAATACTTTGAAAGTTCTAACCAATGCAACAAAACAAAAAAAATACATGAGTAATATATATTTTAATAAGCAAAAGGAAAACTTCAGAGAAGAAACCAAAATATTAGGGCCAAATACAAAATGCATATAACACACAGCACACTCCACAATCCACAACAACTTTCCACCAACAATATCAGCAAATGTATAAAATATCTAGCAATAAATGTAAGAAGTAGGTAGCAATTGATGAAGAAAATTGTTACACTTTACTGATGAGCATAAAGGAGTTTTAAATAAATGGAGAAACTAATAGAATTCCTGAGTAGGAAGAAATAATTTTTCAAAAGGACTTAATACTGTAAGTATATCATTTTCTCCAAAAAGAATTCTCCAAAAAAAATTCTTTCTCAAAAAGAATTCATGTTTCCATAAATTTTAATCAAAATGGCAAAATTTTCTTCAAAATGAACATAAAAATTCATCTAGAAGGATAAACACAGAAGCCCCTCAAAGAGAGAGTAATGAAAGGGGACTAGTACTACCTGAAATGATGCTTACCATATTGTCAAGCTCAGTAATTAAAGCCATATGGTGCTCAAGCAAAAATTATTAAATGAACCAGTGGTACAGGGAAGCAGCTTCAGAAATAGACTCTAATACTAATTAAAGTTCAGCATTTGACCAAGATCACATTTAAAATCAAGGGAGAGAGAAGAGAATGTAATGGCTTTGAGACAACTGATTACATTTTTGGAAAAGAAAATGTTAGATTTCTGCTCTATAGCATATCCCAGAAGTACTGACCAATTAGTTGTAAAATGAAAAAAAGGAAAGAAGGGAGGGAGAGAAAGAGGAAGGGAAGGAGAAAGAATAAAACAGAAGGAAATGTATGTTATTTGAAAATCGGATTGAAATCTAAAAACAAAGGAAAAAAATTATTGAGGAATACCTACATTTTAATATCAGACATGTCTGTTTATAAGGAGAAATTATTATTTAATTTTTAAACAAAAGCAATATCTGGGAAAAATATTCATAGCATTTATCAGAGCTCTCCAAAGAAATTTTAAAAAGCATTTACAGATCATTAGGAAATGGACAAGAATACAAGCAGGCAATTCACAAAAGGCAAACAAAAAATAAACAATGATAAGAAGAAAGTATTTAGTATTTTATGCAAATTAAACAACTGTGTGATTTCCTTTTTGTCTGTTTATCAAAATAGTACTTTCTTAACAAGGTTGCAATGGAAATATGTACAAATGTTGTTAATGGGAGTTTAAATTAGTTCAGACTTTCTGGAGGATATTATAGTAATGTTTATCAAACACTTTAATATTTTTTTAAATCTACTTTTAGCAATATTTCCTAAGGAAACAATTTAAAATGTGCTCCAAAATATGTGTGTAAATATACCCACATATGATATATCCCTAATTTAAAAATTAATAAAGAACAACTTTCATGTCTTCAAAACAGGGCTCTGGTAAAATGTTTCTAAAAGTTTGACAAAGATGTTCATGATATAAGTGAAAAAGCTAAGTGTGTAACCTTAATCATGTACAGCATGAATATGGACTTAAATTTGTAAAATCAAAACAAAGGTAGATAAGACAGAGAGAGAGAGGTGAGGGCAGGAGTGAATGAGAATGAAAGAGAGAGACAGGCAGAGATAGACAGAGACAGAGAGAATAAGCACACCAAATGTTAGCTAAGTGGTGGGAATAGAGATGTGTTCTATTTTCTTCTTAAATCGTACGAGGTATTTATTTTTTAATTTAACGACTAAGCATTGCTTGTAATGTCTGGAAAAAGGTGTCATTTTAAAACTAGTCATTATTTGCATCAGGATTCTTATTTAAGTGGAAGTGTTTTGATTAGAATCAAATCTTCTTGAACTGTATTTATACTTTAAATGTTGTATCTACAAATAATCATCCCTGTCTTTGTCATTATGAAGACACTTTTATTAAGCTTCTCTTCATTTCATGCAAACAGTGCGTCCAGTGATAGAGATATATAATAAATTCACTTACTTCAAGGACTTTATAGTCTAGGTTAGCCTTGTACGTGGAACTTGATGTCCCATTGAAGATTTAACTTGTATTTATTTTATGTGTTTCTCTCTCTGGGCTAGACATAGTGTTGGTCTTTCTTAGGATAAACCAAAATGGAGGAGCAAAGATGACTCTTTCCTTTGCAGTGGCAAAAAGGGCACATCGTCACATAAAAGGCTATAAGCAGACCATTTGCTTCTGTTCTTCTGACAAAGAGAAAGTACCTCCTCCCACAGTGGTCCTGGGGAGGGAAAAAAAACAGTATGAGAGACACTAGACCCCCTGCTGATACCACAGCTGGGGCCTTAGGGGACAGCTATGAATGGGACTGAGCCAGTTAAGTAAAAGCATTGCAGCCCAGGGAATCACAGCAAAGGGCAAGCTTTTCCTGATGGCCCCAGGGAGAGAACCATTCTCCACACAGATGCTGCTGGAAGATTCCTCCCTCCCAGGGCAAATTTGATGAAGATGCTCACGGCATAACACACTAAGTGAAAAAGCTTGATGCAAAATTTTGTCATATGTAGCATGAATATGAAATTAAATTTGTGTAAACCAGATTTTTTTTATTTTTATATACATATATATTTTTATTATACTTTAAGTTCTAGGGTACAAGTGCACAACGTGCAGGTTTGTTACATATGTATAAACGTTCCATGTTGGTGTGCTGCACCCATTAACTTATCATTTACATTAGGTATATCTCCTAATGCTATCCCTCCCCCCTCCCCCCACCCCACGACAGGCCCCGGTGTGTGCTGTTCCCCTTCCTGTGTCCAAGTGTTCTCATTGTTCAATTCCCACCTATGAGTGAGAACATATGGAAAACCAGATTTCTTTCCATTCAGTAGTGGACCACCAACTTACAAGTCTGGAGAAAGGGCTTTCAACACCATCGAAATGGCAGCAAGAAGAAATTGCAGTACTAGGAAAAAGAGCCTAATTCATAACCAGAGTACTCCCCACACAGCTTGTCATTTAAAGATGACATGTTCCCCTGTTGGATTTTGTAAGACCCTGAGATTTCATGTTTTCTCAAAATGTGATTATACATTCAAAGAATGGGAGAGGAATTCCAGTAAGGAGAACTACATAAGCAACAGCAAAAAAAAAAAAAAAAAAAAAAAAAAAAAAAAAAAAACTGGAAATGCTATTTTATCTGCAAGAACCAATAAATGGTTGCATTTTCTTCCAGTGTGTTTATTATTACAGTTTGTCCCTGGTTCGAGTTTAAAAACAGTTTATCCCTCCTCACATCAGGATGCATTTTTTCAAAAGACATAAATTGCATTTACCCAGCTGGATTTGTCAACAACAACAAAAAGTTTTTCTGCTTTCCTTTCCTTTGTTTTACTCGAAATATTTGGTCCTCCTTGTATCCCAAATAGAAGAAAATAATAATCAACAATTGATTTATTTGTGTGGACAGAATGATTTGATGCTGTTTCTTGTCGTTGACAGAATGATCTGGGTGGAATTGCATTCCATTGATAAAACTGTGATGAAATGTTATTCGTTGGATGAATAAAGTTAGAAGTCAAGTGAAATTGCTTTGGCTCACATGATATTTTTTCTGCTGTCAGTCATTTCTTGGCATTTGATCACATCATTGTCTCTGCTCCCATCATATTGACTCCGTTGTCTGTTATTAATTGAAGCATGACTCTTCTTTCAAAACTGCAACAAAGAGCACAAACTCCAGAAAATAGAAGAAGTTTCACTTTTACTTTTTCTGGCTTCTTAGCTGTCTGGTTCTCTACAGAGTGCCTCAACTTCCTTATTGGTAAGCTTTAAACATCATAGCCAGGGCTCAATGGCTCATGCCTGTAATCCCAACACTTTCGGAGGCCGAGGAGAGAGGATTGTTTGAAGCCAAGAGTTCAAAACCAGCCTAGGCAATATAGCGAGGCATCATTGCTAAAAAAACCTTTAGACAAAATTAGAAAATTAGCTAGGCTTTGTGGCACATGCCTGTAGTCCTAACTAATTGGGAGGCTAAGGCAGAAGGATTGCTTGAGCCCAGGAATTGCAGTGAGCTATAATTGCATCACTGCACTCCAGCCTGGGCTACAGAGTGAGACTCTGTCTCAAAAAACATTATAATAATAAACATTGTAAAATAAAAATTTAAAAACTAAATATCACAAAATGGCGCGCCTTTCTTTTAAAGATGTACTCTATGAAATGAAACTTCTCATGATTTGACTCTATCCAGTATGTCTTCAAAGAGCCTCGTGAAGATACACACTTTATAATAATACTCCCTTGCTATGCAACAAGAATACCACACAGCACTGAGAAATAAACAACTGATCATGAGTAACAGCATGGATGCATCTCACAAGCATAATGTTGAGTGAAAGAAGCCAGGCAAAAAGACGTGTACTATGAGTCCATTTATAGAAAGTTTGAAATCAAACAAGGCTTATCATTGATGTTTGAAGTCAGGAGAATAATCACCTTTGTGGGGCAGTGATTCAGAGGTGATGGAGGGTACTTCCGCTAGGAAAGGTCTGATTTTTTTATCTGAATTGTGGTTATAGAGATATATATTCTACTTGGGAAAAATCCCATCATATTGTGCACTTATGGAAGCTTTTTGCATGGATATTATACTTTAACAAAGTTTACTAACTAAAAAATAGTTTAATTACTATTTAATTAATTACTTTAATTAATTTTAATTAAAGGGGGATTTTTTTGTCATTAACTGATTAGATGTAGAAATGAGAGGAAACAAGGCTGTAGGATAACCCGTATGTTTCCTTTAGGCATCAGTGGGTTAGGTGTACAGAGGACAAAAAGGACACAGTAGAGGGTCTTTTGTTGCGGGGAGTTGGTTTGGAGAAGTTGAGTTTGAGATGCCTGCAAGTCAGGACACCCAGTATACACTCAGATTGGACACCTGAGATGGAGTATATGTTCAGGAGTACTCAGTACAGCAATAATAACTACAGCCTATGAGGGGATGCAATTGCCAGAGAAATGGCAAAATAAAAAGAGGGGGACTGAAGAAGGAGCAGGAGTAGGCCCCTGGGGTGGGCTACAAATTTCCATCCCAGGGCACATGGGAAGTATGGACTTCCTGGAAACTCAACTTCCATGGACCCAAACTGCCTCTGGGGCCCATCCCACTCAGAAGAAGGTGAGGCTAATGCCAGGGCCAGTCTCCTTCCTCAATGACCCTTCTGACCTTGACCTCCACTTTTTACATTCAGACCTAAGCTCCTTGCACATATTTGATGAATGAATGAACAAATGCTTCACAGATAAGTCCTTAGTCATACCAGCATTTATGCCCTTTTGCAATGCCAAACAAAAATGAAATAGAGGCCAAAGGTGAATGCAATTGATGTGTATGTGTGCTGGCAAAATGAAGAAAGCAATTTAAAGCACATATTGGAGAGGAATCAGGGACCATGGATATGGGAGTTTTACATCAACTTTGGGCAGAGCAGTGGGGAGTGGGGTGGAGACAGTTATTGACAATTCTCTCTCTTATAATCCCCTATCCCCCTTCTCCCAGTTCAGTTCAATAAATACACCCAAAAATAAGTTCTCTCATTCTATAGACAGTCAAAAAATATCTGACAAGAAGCAGGTCAGCAAAAATGGTAGTTGTATCTGCAGTACGGAAATCACCAAAGGAAACCATTGTTTGTTTGGAAATTAATGCCTGTTAGAATCAGTAATACATTGGAAAATTGATATTGACTACAATGTGTTTGTGGGTGGCTTTCAGCAGGGTTGGAAGGTCCATTAGCTTCCTTTTTACCGCAGAGATTAAATAAGCAAGTCACAGTGCACAATAGTTATAAGGTCCCTGTCCGCCCCATTCCTAGAAAAGAGTACCTGACACCTAATAAGAGCTCAGGGAATATTAGCAACTATTTGTCAATCTGTGTTTTCGGTGTTAGTGTTTTGTCATTTGTTGGTTTTAAAAATCACCGTGAATTAACAACACTTGATATAATGAAGGATTTAGTGCATATGCCAATGTCACCTTATGCCTGGCTCTGTGCTACAGACTCTCAGGGAACTCAGAAGTAAGACAAAGTCCCTCTCAGGGTCAGAACCTAACCCACCTTTAACTAAAAAGGGTTTATACCAGCATCTTTGCCAACCATTTTGTTTTCCAGATGAGGGAATCTGAAGTGATAAAGGCCTAAGTCTAGAACTCAGTTTTCCTGAGTCCCAGTTTAGGGAACTTTCAACTATAGTATCAGATCTCTTCTGTACTTGAAATTTTTACAATTGTATTAAAGGAAACACAAGAAATATTTACAACAATGAAAACTAATGTGTTTGCAGTTTATGGTTCAGGGTCTACTGGCAACAGTGTTCTGAGAAGGGGGGAAACTCAGAGGCAATGTGGTATAAAGGGATTGTAGTTAGAGAGTCATGGGTTCAAACCCCAGCTAGCAGGATGACTAGAGATAAGCTACCTAACCCTCATGAGCTTCTTTAAAATGCAAATAAAATAGTAATACCTACCTTAGAAGCAGCTCTCAGGAAGAAACAAAATAAAGCATGAAAAATGACTAACAAGGCACCTGACACATTAGACAATATGTTTTAGCTTCTTCCCTTTTTTTCTCTCCTTGTAGTACAAGTCAGGGGTTCATAGAGAATATAGACTGGCAATGAACCCTAAGCAACATAGCTGGTTTTTTTGTTTGTGGTTTTGTTTTGTTTGTTTGTTTGTTTGTTTGTCCCTGAGTTGGTGTGTTGAGGTTTGCCATCCAATATCCACAGTGCCCAAGGCCTGAGCTGTGAATTCCGACTATCAGGGTCATTGCTTACTTGAACTTGCTTGCCAGGGAGTAGGGTGTCTCAGCTCCTCCCCAGGTTCACTCTCTAGAGCATGGTCCAGGAAAACAGAAAACAATTGTGCAGCAGCCTTCCTTCCCACCTACTGCATGCAGCCCTGCTGACTTCCCAATATGCAGACCAACAATGCAAAACCAAGGTCTCCACAAAGGCTTTCATCTTTATCTCTTCCTTCTCCTAAGAACCTTTGAGAACATCTGGATTTCTTTCATTTATCCAGAGGACAGTCCCCTCAAAAATAACTGAACCAAGTCGAAGTTCACTGACCGCACTGAGGTGCTTGCCAGAGCTCCCTGGGCCCATGGGTGATTGTGCACTGACCTTGACTAACTCATCCACTTGGGGCCTGCACTCAGTCTTCATCACCAGGTCTCCCTTGGAACACTCCATCTCTCCTGATAATGACTGAAATCCACTCAATCACCCTCCTCCCTGGGCTGTACACATTGTGAAAGCAGACATATCACAAGAGTAACTCTCCTTGTTCCAGAACTGCTCATGCGGAGTCAAGAAGAGACGGCACAAACACAAAGACACAGGGTGTCATGCCCATACACTCCCTACACCAAGAAGACACCCCCACAACACACAGATATGCGGGAGTACAGAAAGACACCCAAGCACACAAATTATGGTACACACACACTCATCCGCACAGCTTCACACAAGAGCAATCACACATGTTCTGCATATAGACACACACCTCTGCAGAGACTACCATGACTGTGCATGTCTCTGTGTCTACCCAGGTACTATGTGTACCCCTCTCCAAAGCTTCCCCACTTGCAGCTCCCCCTGGCAGGGTAGTTCAGCTCTGGAGTCAGAAGAGAATTTGAATTCCTGTTCTAACTTTTCTACTCTATAGCCATGGGCCTAGAGCTTGGGCAGGTTGTTCAACCTTGCTGGCTTCCTTTTCTTTATCTATAAAATAGGGGAAATAGCATTTCTACCTATAATAATGTTTGTTTGGTGTTTTCCTCACAGGGCTGCTGTGAGTTTTAAATGGGATCATGTATTTGAAGTGTTTGGCGCACTGCTTACCAAATAGTTAATGTTCCATAAATGATGCAGGCAGGTATAACATGCCCACAATCACAGAATCCAAAAAGATTAAAAAACCAAAAGGTTTTTCAAAACCTGACCTGGAGAGACATGAGGCTTTTTATAATGCTTACTCACCCCACTTAGGATCAATGTTCATAACTTTTGCTGCAGAAGTGTGAGAATGTTTGGTTAGAATACTGCCCCAGTTCCTACTGGGGTTTTGCTTTATACGCATTATTTATCGCTTTACCTTTGGGAAGTCTGAAAAATTTGATTTTGAAACAAGTATGGTCCCACGGATTTGGACAAGAAACTGTAAACCAGAATTATCATTAATATAATTATACTTTTTAACAAAAATAAGAATATATTATATGTAATAATAACATTACGATAAGATTCAATAGTACTGGAATAATAGCTCTCGTTACTGTCATTACACTCATACTCTCTGCCTTTCTAAGGCATACATTTAAGTGTCAGCTCTGATGGTGAGCTCACACATTAGCCTGCCTTCCTTTCCCTCCTCACATACCAAGTCACTTTCTCCTGCTGTCATTTCCCCATTTCAGGAGGGATTGAAGCTTCTCACAACTCGCCAGTGCAATGAGCATCTAGGCCATCGAGGCTGCCCTGGTCTTGCTCCTGCCCAGCCTTCCTTGGCTTGCAGCACATCCTGACCTCTCTTTCCAGCCCCCACTCTGTCACACACACACTGGACTCTGATGTCCCCAGTCCATGGCTCTATGTGAGGTAGTGTTTCAGCACTGATGGGGTGTGGAGAAGAGGAAGCATCTCTCCCCATGTGTGCTGTGAGACTCTGGACAGCAGAGGTCTCAGAGCTCATTTCCTTGAATCCCTCACACATGTCTGAGGACCAGAACCATAAAAATGATTCGTAGATACCAGTGCATCCAAGACATTTACTTGCCTTTCTTCTCTCTTGTAACCCTGAGTACACTCAGGCTCTCTCTAAGTCCCTGTCAATGAGACTTCAGGCCAGACCTGCACTTTTCTGCACTGGTGGCTTTAAGGTTGGTCCTCAGTGTTAGGTGCTCACTAGAATAACCTGGGGAGACTTTTAAAAATCACAGTAGGTGGCCCACATCCCAGACCAATTAATTCAGAATCTCTGGGGATGAGACCCAGGCCTCAGCATTTTTTTTAAAGTTCCCCTGTATTTCCACTGTGCAACCAACACAGACAGTCCTGTGCTCTGGACCACTGGAAGGAAGACCACACCTGCATGTATTATTAAACCTCACTACATGATTGTTTCTGGTCAATCCCAGGAGCCAGAGACTTTGGGGTAAGTACTGTGAGGAGGAGAATCTCCCACAGAAACCCTGGATGTGTTGCCCTGGAAAAAGAATCTGGAAAGAAGGCAGCAGCAGAGCAGATCCTTGGAGGACTGGGCAGGCGACAACCCCAGAACCAGAGCTCCTGATTGGGCTCAGTGGTAACTTGAGGCCTATGGAAGGTAGGGTTGCCAGATAAAATACAGGGCACCCAGCTAAATCTGAATTCCAGATAAAGAGCAAATTTTTTTTTAGTTTCAATATCAAATATTGCATGGGATATACTTATACTAAAAATTATTCTTTATCTGAAATTCAAATTTAACTACACATTCTGTAGTTTTATTTGCTAAATTTGGCAATGTTAGGGGGGACAAATTCACCCTGATTGCCTCCCACCTGTGTTGTGAAAGTTTGTTTATGCAAAAAAGAAGGAAAGCAGTCATGTTATTCCAGACGGCATTCGTTCCATTTGCCAAATAAATAGAACTTGCATTTTCCTTTATAAAAAATAAAAATAAAACTTTGTCACATTTCTTTCTTTTTTCTTTTTCCAGAGACTTGATCCTACATTTTATGCTGACACTTTAACTCTTTGTCAAAGGCTATTCCAATCTGTAATGGAAGGAATTCAGGGATGCCTTCCCTTTCTGTGTGCATTGTATAAAGATAGAATTGGAGATTCGCTGGCAGAAATACCCTCAGCTGCCTCTCTGGTCTTTTCCAGCAACTCCCAGAAGAGCCCTGATCTCAGGGCTCTTGTCTGCCCCAAGCCTGGGAAGCTTTGCTCAGGGAAAGAAGAACAGAGGGAACTGGGCTGCAACGGAGATGGTGTTAATTGGAGCAAAAGATTTTGCCTACTGGAAATAGTAGCTGTAAGCGAGATGAGATCCAAAGAACCCAGTGAAACTCTTCGGGCCTGCCTGCAGCCTGGCTCCTCCAGGGAAGACAAGACTGAACCCCCATTGAGGCAAGGCAAAAAAGGCTCAAAATGAATCAATTAACAGCACATATAAGATAATAAATGCCTGTATTTTTTTTTCTTCTGTCTCTGTGTGAATGTTAAAGTCTTATTCTAAAAGGAGAAATATTTGCTCCACATCCTCAGGATCTGCCAGTCAGGTCAATTCAAGCTTCAACGCTGAAGGGTCATGAAGGATGGCCTTGGCTGGGAGATGTTACCTTACTGTCCGCAGCCTGCTGGAGCTGTGCTGGCCCCTCGGCTGGGTACTTTGCAGACCCCTGAGGCACTGGTTTTGGTTAGGTCTGGCTTCCTCAAGGCAACATCTTCCCTTATCTCAGGAGCCTCCCAGCTGAGACCATCCCACTTCTGAACCCCACAGCCCAGTGCTGCATCTCTCTTATGTAACCTTGCACCTCTCAGCCATCATCATTGATGTGCATCAAGCCTACCAGACACGTGAGGGTGGGAAGGATATACAGTGCCCATCCCATCATCCTTTCATCCATGCATTAGCTAGCCCAGTGCATTGCTGTGAAATATTTGATGGATGAATGAGTGAAGAAATAAAGAGTGACAACCACCTTCCCTTTAAATATACATGCTTGCTATCTCCTTCATCTTTCCAATTGCCTCATCAGAGCAGAAGGGCTACAATTATTAAGCTCAACTTGCAACCTAGAAAACCAGGTTGGGATACATGACTTTCTCAAATGGGTTTTAACTCACCTGTGGCAAAGCCAGATTAGCGGTCCCCACCCTGGAGTCCTGCCTGGGTGCTATTTCCTGGCACAGCACTGCCTCTTCGCCAGGCTGCTGAGAGAAAGACACATTGGACATAAATCTCCCAATGCTTGAGAGTTTATCAACAAAAACATGGAGACCTGATATAGTCCATCTCTTCCATAACAAATAAATAATACCTAGTAATAGTTGTATCAAAATATTAGGGAAAGGACAGAAACTGCAATGCATGTTATTTGGGTAAAATACACAGACTGTATCCTTTTGAGTAAAAATTGTAGTCAGCTAGAACTTGTTTCCCAAAAAGGAAATCAAAGCTTTCCAAATCAAACAGCATCTCTTTGGGGCCGATTTATTTATTTAGTCATTAAGTAAAGACTTGCTGTGTGCCTGTTCTGGGCCAGGCATTACTTTAAAGGCTGGGATAGAGTTGGGGAGTGAGTCAGGGAGGCTTTCTGCCCTCATAGAGTTTCCATGCTGGTGTGGGGAGATGGACAATAAAAAATAAACCCAACAAACAGGCAACACAGTGCCAGGGTGTCATCAGTGCTATGAAGAAAATAAAGCCGGGTGGTGTAAGAGAGAGGGTGAGTGAGGGGCTGCTTTAACCTGGTCAAAAAAGGCCTCTTAGTCGAAGCGACATTTGATCTGAGACCTGCCTGACAGGAAGCAGCCAGCAAGAGCAAGATGTAGAGCAAGAGCATCCCAGGCAAAGGAAACAGCCAGTGCCAAGGAACCGAGGTGGGGACAACCTCAGGGCCTCTGAGAAACAGTAGGTGGAGTGGGATGAGCAAACAGAGAAGCAGAACAAGAGATGACATCAGAGAATCTGGCAAGGGCCAGACCCCAGGAAACTCAACTATGTGAGCTAGGATAAGAAATTTGCATCTTATCCTCAGCATGATAGAAAGACCCTGGAGGGTTTTGAGCAGAGGAGTGCATGGTTTCATTTATGTCCTAAAAATACCATTTGACTTTGTGAAGAGTAGATTTAGGTAACAGGTGAAGGCAAGGGGATGAGTGAAAAGAAGATTTTGCAATATTCCTGATTGTGAAGATTGTGGCCTGCCCTGGGTTGAGAGAGAACAATTTAGAAGAACGAAGAATATGTTTTTAAGCAAAGTCAGTAGGATTTGTCAATGAAAGATATCCAGGGAATAGAAGGGTGAGATAGATTAGAATTAGGTTTCTGCTTGGCTTGAGCAACTAGGTATATGGTGGTGGTGGTGCCATTGACTGAGACTTGTAAAAGAGAAGTTACAGAAGGAAGCAGAGCCTCCTTTGGGGATGTTTGAGGGTTGGGATTCCTATTAGATGAAAAAGTAGAGGTGAAGAGAAGACAATTGGGTACCTGAGTCTCAAGATCATGGAAAAGGCCAGGTGTACACACTTGAATAATTTTGGAGTTATTGATATAAGGTTAGTAATTAAAACCACAAGGTGAAGAAATTTCCCTGAAAACAGAAAGTGTTTGTAAAGGAAAAAAGAGAGCCGAGCACGATGCTCTAGGTATTCCAACATTCGGGTGGGTGGGAGGAAGAGTGAGTGAGATAAGGGCAGTAAAGCGGGAGGAAAATTAGAAGAGTCCAGAATCCAAGAGAACTGGGGAACTAAAGAAATCATGAAAGGTTTCCTGGAGTAAGTGGTATTCAAACCAAGCCTTGGAGACTGGGTGGTGTTTAGATCAGTGTAGAGCAGTGAAGGGCATTCTGGGTGGATGTAAAGGTGTGAGCAAGGCCTTGGAGTGGGGCCCAGGCAGTGAGGATCTGCGGACAGGAAGAGGAAGAGGCAGGTGATAGTTATTAGGATCACTGCCCTTGTGTTGGGGGCCCCAAGTGACAGACAAAGCCAGGGCTGTGTGAAGGCAGGAGGAAACCAAAGCTGACTGCATCTTCTACACCCCTTGTCCTGCCTGCGCTTCAGATACCTTAAATGCCCTGGGAGTCGGGCCTGGGCTCCTAGGGCTGTTGCTTTCTCCCTCCTCCAGGCCCATCAGCAAAGGGCCATGCAGCAGGCTGTCCAGGCCCCAGGGCCCTTTGCCCACTATGCAGCCAGACCATCAGCTTCCCTGGCTCAAACCTGCTCCTTTTACTGCTGTCTGCTTTTGGGAGGGATGCCATGGGGAGTCTTTAACCCAAGAATTCAGGAAATTAGCTCTACGTCAAGCTCCACTCTCTCCAACCAACTTTCTATAAACCCCTCTCTGCCCCAAATTAAGGTGCTTTCTTAATTAAGGTGATCTCCTAGTTTCTCTGTAAGCAAGGGTACTTTGTTTTCCAACTTTCCTTCTCATCTACTTCTAAAAATTTGCTTTATGGTCTTAGTTTCTCTAGATTCCTCTTATATTGAAGAAAACTTAACCTTTACCAAGACGAAGCTGAGTCCAGCCTGGGCAAAACACACATCATCGGCAGCGTCCTCTAACACTTGTGGACTGGAAAAATGCTTCTCATCTTGAAGTCTGAAAGCAAGGAGAAGTCTAGAGCTGGAATGGAGCTTCAGCTCTTCAGGAGGAACCTAATTCTCACAGGGAAAGCCAGCCAGACCAATGCAGGGATGAAGTCTCATGGGTTCACAGGGAACACTTCCTGGAATAAGAAAGAGAACAGATTAGATGATTAGTGCATGGGCATATTCAGCCTCCCCCAACAGAAAGGAAGCCCCCACAAGTGTAAGCACACACACACAAACATGCACACATTCTACACACAATTATGCTCACAAATCATAAACTCATGCATACAAAACACCTGAGTGATGCTGTTAGAGGTCCCTCAAATACGTCCCCTTGGTAATTTTCATACTTTCACATATATATGCATACAGTTGCACAGTATTCACTTTCAGTATTGTACAGCATTCACTGCCTGCAATTAGGGAGGACACTGGGTTTTCTAATAACTAATGCTTTATCTACAATGTACCTCCTGCTGCCTGGAGCTCCCCCCGCACCCCCACCCTCATCATCACCTGATTTTGCTGAGGGGTGATGGGCTGACTTCATGTGTTTGGGACATCCTGCTCTCAGTTCTGTCTCTCTGTCCTGTCTACTGACACTAGCTACCCAGCTGTAACCATTTGCACATGTTAATGTCTTATTTGTGTCTCTTCATGGGTCTTTTAAACATGTATGTTTGTCCTAAATACTGGCCTGTGGCAGAAACCACATTTCTCAAATTAGGCCAGGAGGCCTGAGGCTCCCCAGGGTGCAGATTGTTTGTCTTCCACCAGACTTCAGACACCTGGTGATGATGTGCCTGTCAACCCACTTGAGCTGGAGGCTGCTCGAAGGCTGAGGCCTTCACTTCTATTTCACTGGCACCCTCTGTCTGGCCCACACCAGGGCTTGGCCCACAGGGGATGCTCTGCAGGCGTCATGAGACTGTTTGAGGTTAGTGGAGTTATGGGCCTCCTTCCTCCTAAGTACTGGTGTACTGGCCATCCTCTTTTCAGCCAGTGCACACAGCGGGGCAGTTGTCACAAAGACCCATACCTACTTGTTCTCCATCACCAGGTCTGGAGGTGCAGGACTGCATAACCTCATCTGTGCACATCGGTCCACATAGGTCCAGTGTCAGAAGCATCAGGAGGACCCACTGGAGGCTCCTAAATCTCACCCACCTTCTGATTGATGACTGTTTTCTCTTCTACCACTTAAGACACAGAGGGAAAGTCTCCCTTGGAGGGTGTCACATGGACTTTGATATTATCTCCCTAACAGGTCAGCTCTCATCCTGGAGCTTCTTCGTGGGAGGGGCTGAATGTGAGATCTCTGGGTGCCTGGTCTTGGTGACAGCGATGGTGAAAAGCCTCCAGGGAAGGAAGGGTGAATCACAGATGAGAGGCCCAACTGAACTCTCGAACTGTATCTGTATTACTCAAGGTTTGCCAGAGAAACATAACCAATGGAATGGATGAATGGATGACTGGGTAGATGGATAGATAGATAGATGGTATAGATGATAGATAGATAGATAGATAGATAGATAGATAGATAGATAGATAATAGATAGATAGATAGATAGAGTGTATTTATTATGAGAATTGGTTCATGTGATTATTGAGTCAGAGAAGTCCCATGATATGCTGTTGGCAAGCTGGAAAACCAGGAAACCCAGTGGTATAATTCATGTGAAGCCAAAGGCCTGAGAAACTGGGGGCCACCAATATAATTCCCAAATCCCAAAGGCCCAAGAACATGGAGTTCTAATGTCCAAGGACAGAAGAAGATGGATGTCCCAGCTCAAACAGCGACAGCAAATCCACCTTTCCTCTGCCTTTTTGTTCTCTCGGGCCCTCAGTGAAATAGATAATGCCTGCTCACATTGATGAGGGCAAATTTTCTTTACTCAATCCACTGATTAAAATGCAAGGTTGTTCCAGAAACAACCTCACAAGCATCCTGATAAATAATGTTTTGCCATCTATCTGAGTATGCCTTAACCCAGTCAAGTTGACATCTAAAATTAACCATCATGATGTCCTATATAGCTTGGTTCTTGCACTTTTTTCTTTTCTTTATTGTCTCTCCTCTACTCACCACTTTCTCTCCTACAGCCCACCTAAAGTGAAATAAAGACTATCTGGTACATACAAGTTTGTAGGGGCAAGCAAGAGCAACTGTTGTTTCAAGAAGGGGTCAGCCTCCTAAACAGACAGCTAAGAACAGTTAGAATGTATAGACCACAATGGCCTTGGCTGACCTCTTTGGCCAGGACATCAGCATCTCCCTCTTCAGTGCTCCCATACCACTTTTACATTGCTATTAAAGCAGCTCAGACAGGGCATTGGAGGTGGCTGTTGACCAGCACCTCTGGTAGATGGCAAACCACTTAAGTAGAAACTGGGTTTTATTTCTCTTCATATTCCAAGCACCTGGCACAGAACCCAACATGGCAAGCACTCTTAAATACTCACAAAAGAATTATGAACCAGGAAGAAATTTTATGGATCAGGTTCCCCAGAAAGCAGACTCTGAGATTAAAACTGGCAGCAGTGATTTGTTGGAAGGTGTTTTTGGAATCTACAAGTTCCCTTGACAGGAGTGGGAGAAGGAGGATTGGGCAAATGGAGCAGTTGAATTGCAATGCAGTGACTATAGGAAGCTCTGGAGGTGAAAGGGCCCTTCAGAATTATCCTGTCTTCATACTTCTTCATCCAGCAGTCTCTACATGGTGGACCAGTGTACCAATGCCCCTAGCAGTAGGGGGAAGGAGTGCTTCAGTGCTGGACAGGGGGTCTGGGGCACCATGACATCCATCACAGGAAACTTGATGGAATAACAGTATTTCAGAAATGGAAAGAAATGTACTAGCAGAAGAGCCACAGAACCCAAGCCAGGAGCCCTGTGCACTAGTCTACACATGTTTTCTGATGTTGGACAAGTCATCAAGCCTCTCTAGCCTCTAGTTTCTTTTATGCTGGTGGCACATTAAAATCTCCTGAAAAGTTTTTTAAAATTACTAACTCTGGTCCCCACCTCACACCAATTGAATCAGGGTCTCAAAGGGTGACTGTCTAGGCATCAGTGTTTTTAAAAACTTCCTCGTAATTTTAATAAGCAGCCAAGTTGGAAAACCAATGGAAAATATATGGGCCTTAGAACCTCTCCTAGGTGATTTATAATGTCTATGGTACTGGATTTCTAGTGTCTATGCTCTGTAGCCAAGAGCTGGCTCCTCTACGAATAGAAGGATGTACGTAACTTCTGGTTGCAGAAGCTTCCCGAAATTCACTCCTTGTTATGTCTCAATTGTATCCTCACAAATTTTGTATGTTGAAGTCCTTACCCCATTCAAGTACCTTGAAATGTGTCTGTATTTGGAGATGGAACTTTTAATTAAGTAAAAATGAGGTTGTTAGGGTGGGCCCTAATCCAATGTGATGGGTGTCCTTATAAGAAGAGGACATAGTTATGTAGAGAAGGATGACCATGTGCAGACACAGACAGAAGATGGCCATCTACAAGCCAAGGAGAGAGGCCTCAGAAGAAATCAACCTGCCAACTCCTTGATCTCCGACTTCCAGACTCCAGAATGGTGAAAAAATACATTTATTTTGTTTAAACCACCCATTCTGTGGTATTTGTTACAGCAGCCCTAGCAAACTAACAGAGTCCTCAACTCCAAACCCCTCTTCTTTCTCTCAATTTCTCTCCCCAGTTTATTCTTTCACTTCTCCCAGAAACCAAAGTTCATAACACTCTCAAAGTCTCCCAGCTCAAATGCTGATATCACAGGATAGAGCTCAGGAAACTTTCACCCTTGTGAAAAATCAGTGAAAGCAACTGCAGAACTGTTCCCCTGGCATTCTCTCACCTTTCCCTCCAGTCCATCATGAAGAAAGCTGATTAAAGTCCTTCCAGAACAGCCAGCCCATTGGGCCCATTCTCAGAAAACTCACTGAGGGATTTATGAGGAAAAGAGGGCAGTCATAAGAGAAGTTCTTTTCTGTGTGGAGTGGTGGTGTTATTAAGAGTTGAGGAAAGCCAGCCTGCCCATAATAATCCTCCTAGCAGCCTCTGGCCAGTTCCTGAAATTCAACCATCCAGGACATACTTGTATTAGTCAAGGACTCTGCTAAAATGCCAATGCCAAAGAGATGGGAAAACAAAGCCATTATATGCTGTTTATACTTTAGGCTCAATTTGCTATTGAAGTTGTGTCCTATGGGTTAGTTTGATTAATGGTTGTTAAGAGAGAATTAAGGCATTAGTCACTTCAAAGAAAAAGCTGGACTTGTAGAAGGCCTGTTGCCTGCAAAAGCTGCCTGCTTAACAGTATTGGCCACTATTCCCTTTCTTATTTCACCATAAGTCCCCCAGCAAATAATCAGGGAGTATTCCCCAGCCTGCGTTTGCACTGAGCAATCTTAGACAAGCATTCCTAGGTTTCTCAGTTACACTCAAAAGGAGGCCAATCAATTTGTCCAAATAAATATATAAACACAAAGTGTTTTAAAAGCAAAGGGGAATGGAAGGAACTTCTAGTCAATCATCTTCCACTGTAAATAAATAGTGGTTTCCAACCCATTCCCTCAATGACCTAAAAAGTCCTGTGGACACAGCAATGTATTTCCTGGGGAGAGTTTCCCCCTAAGAATGCAATCTCGTAACTCATTCCTTTGCATCAACAGGAATGAAGTGTGAAAAATAAAAATGCTCTAAACAAGAGATGCAATTATTTTAGATTCTTTCCTAGAGGAAAAGAAAACATCATCCTGGTATAATTTTCTCTTTACTTCCCTCCCTCATTCTTTCCTCCTCTTCTACCCACTGTTTAATGAGCCCCAGAATTTTCCTCCAGAGAACTTTTCCCCATCATATAACACAACCTTGGAAATAAACACTGGCTCCAGTTGGATGGCGTGAAAAAACAGGGTGGGCCTAAAGAGAATGCATTCACTGTAAGGGAACAGAGCAAGTCTGTGCATTGGGACAAGGCTGGATGGTTTCTGCTTTTTTCCATTCCCTTATTTAAGAAAACATTCTGAGACTGATGTTCGGCCTTGCCCTAGAATTTAGCCAACACAGAGCTTAGAGAAGGAGTATTTCAAAAGTGTATTATAAGACTCTGGGACTCAGCACTGTGAGCTTTAGTATGAACCAGACGTTGAGCCCTGGGAGCTCTCTTGCTTGATTCTGGCCATTGCCTTCTTGCCTTGCTCTCATGCATGAATCCCTGTCTTGATCATCGATCTAGTATCAAGACCCTCCCTGCTCCAGACCCCAGTGGCCAGCCATGGAGATGGCCCTTGTGTTGACTAACCCCATGCTTACCTGCTGAGTTTGCCTAAATCAGCTTCCTGCTGTGTTCCTCAGTTTCACCCTGCCCACCGTTAGGGCCATGTTCTGCAGAGAAGCAGTAGAAGGAAGTTGTTAAGGGCATGAACCCTCCAATCAGCTAGCCTGGGGTGAGGTCCTGTACCATTTACCAGCTGTGTTACCTGGGAATGTCATTTCTTTACTCTGCCTTGGCTTTCTCATCTGTAAAAGAAAGATGAGTACCACCTGCCTCCCAGGTGGGCAGAGAGGAGAAAAGGCGCTGACACATGCAGAGTGCTAAGAACAGTGCAAGACACACAAACACATGGGGATTGTGAGCTTCCTCACAGTGGTTCCCCCTTGGGCTGCTTGCTTGAACAGTCACACCCTCTGAATACCACATTTTTCATCTACTGGAGTGTGCTCCCCACAGTATCTGCTGCACACATATGGGCTCATCTAATTCCAGAGCCCACTAAGATACTATAAATTAAACAGCAAAGAACACACAACATCTCAGCCGAAAATCATTTATTGAGCACTTACTATGTGCCAAGCACTATACTGGATGTAGGGTATGCAATTAATAACTTATATTCTCTTACCTTCTTAAGGAGCTGGGGGTCTAATGCATTTATAGAATGTCTCCAAAATCACAGTGGAAATTAATAGGAAAAAGAATCTTTGCATCCCCCTGACATGTGTCCAGTGTGTACAGTTAGATTCCCCCGAAAGCTTGATCCTTTTGTTTTTCAGGACTGAGTTCTCTGGGTTGGATGGGTGTGGGGCAGGGGTGGGAACTGAGTCAGCTATCTCAGCATCCCATGAAGACTGACATTCTCTGGATTGTGGGGTGAATGGATCTCCAGGGAAGAGATTATGGGGAAGAGTCCCTTTGGTAGTTTTCCAGTTCTTAGATATAAAGCCCTTGCCACCACCAGGGGATTGTGTTTACTGTGGCTACCCTGGGAGGCACAATAGGGTTATAAAATTAGAAAGCCAGTCAGGTTGATGATCCCCGCCCCTTCTCTAATTCATTCCCTCACTGTCTCTATCACTCCAACTCTTAGGAATCCATTATGTTTATATGCATTCACGCTTGTTTTCATCCTCCCTATTAGGAATGAAAGGTGTTGCAGTGAGCATAGTTACTCTGTGGAGACAAATCGGAACGTGTTTCCTGTGCCGGAGCCTTCAGCCAGCACCAACTGAGGATGGCTCAGGGTCCTGGTGAGGAGCAGGGCCCATGCCAGCCTTCACAGCCCACAGGCAGGGTGGGCACGTGCACTGGTTGCCTTGGCAGAGAAACTATAATATACGTGGACGGATGAGGGGCTCAGGCTGCAGCATTTCAGTAGCACACCCCTATAGGACTGCCTGTTTAGTGCAGTAATCATGTTTCCCATAGAGCCCTGGGAGCCCCAAGGCAGAAGGTATGGTAGTTCTAGAAGCCTTCCCAGAAGAAAACAATGCACAAATTAGACTTAAGGAGGGTGCCAAAGAGGGTGATGTTTAACCCAAATGATATAATGTTTAAGCCAAGCAAGAAAAATACCTCGGGCAGCCTTTCACCGAGCCAAGACAGAATGATGGGCAGAGGCACAGAGCAGGGAGACCTTGCTGGCAGCCCTAAGCTTTGACACCAGATGCACTGCAAGGATATTTAAGATGGCTCTGCAAACAGGCTATGTAAACTGAATGAAAAATCAGAACCTGAGGTACAGGGTACCCTTTAGGAAGCTGGTTTCCCAGGCCTCAGCCTCTAGGGATTTCCCTGGAGGATTAGCCAAGAGTTCCCTGTGTGATGCCAGAGACCTAAGTGGTCAGCATGTCCTTCCTGCCTTCCCCTCCTCCAACCTGCCCCTCAGCCCCCAGGAGTTGCTGCCAGGTGGGTTCCTTTCCTAGGTCTACTTCCATGAGATGGGTTTTCAGGAGGCAACACAGAGGCCTGAAAGACAGCACTTCGACTCTTCCTTCTTTGTCTTTTAACATCACGTTAAAATACGCCTGTACCTGGGAAGCCTGTTTATGCAGCAGCAGCATCAAAAAGCCATTTCCCTACTTCCCTAATACTTTTTCTGAGACACATAGTACCTCACAGGAACTAGAGCCGGAGCTCTTCTTCCTTCCGTCTGTGATCTTTGTGTGTTCATGGCTTCAGCGTCAACATCACAGAGACTAACAGAAGCACAGGGTCCCTCCGAGTCTCCTGAGGCTGCCCCTCCCTATAACACACACACACACACACACAGAACCGATGGTCTCTTAATGAGTCCTTCCTTCCTTTTACTCTCCCTCCTTCCCTCCTCCCTTCTTCCCAGCACTATTTTAAGTGTGACTGTCACTCTCATCATGGTGTATGACAAGTATCCCTTCGCTTGCTGGGGTCCCCTACAGACAGCCACATGCCCCCAGGGAGACGCACACAAAGCTACCCAGTGTAGATGCTCGATCCATGTCAATTGCTTGTTGCCTTCACTCACCCATTTTCTTCTCAAGGAGGTCTTCTTCCTGGAAAAATGCAATCCAGTTTCATCACTCCAGCCTCCTAAGACCTCACAGGCATTATTTAGAGAGTTTATCCCTTTCAAACCAATACAGATTATCCCTTTCCCTATATTAGTTTGCTATGCCTCCCTCCCTTTTAGGGTCATGTCCCCACATCTAGTGCAGAGCCAGCTCATGGTGAGAGTTCAGTATTTGTGGGATGAACGAATGAGTGAACGTGTCTTCCATGGCAAGTGGACCCCAAGAAAGCAGGGGCACCATTTCACTTTGGTCTTGACCTGCCTTCCATACTCCTTACATAATTCTACACATAAAGACACTCAACCACGTTAGCTAATGGTACTTGCAAAACCATTTGGATGTGTTTCTTTTGAGGGATGCCTGCATTTTGTGCTCTCTACCTCTTCAAATCTCACCTATCCCTGTCCTAGCCCATTCCCCACCTAGACAGCACTGCCTGGGAGTCTAAGCAACACTGCCATCCTATTAAAGTCTTTGGTATTTGGGCTGTTTCCCCTGCACAGAGGACGGGTCCCCCAGTGCAGATGTGCAGTCTCTACTGCCTCAGCTGACCCCCAGGAAAGAGGGTGTCCTGGGCTTACCATGAACTCTGAAACTTCTGGTTGACCTGACTTCAATCACAGCTGCAATTCACTTCCCACAGGCTTCTTCAAGGGGCCATTTCCAAAACCTGAGAGCTATGGCCCTTGGCCCTCAGTGACCACAGACCCTCCCTCAACAAGGAACAAAAGGCGACTGAAGAAGTCATTGCTGTGCAGCCGAACTCCTCTTTATGCCAGAATTCTGTTTGGATTTCTGTCTATAAAAGGGAGCGCCCTTCTGAAGGCAGTATAAGTTGGTTTGATTTAGAAAACCCTTCACTTGCTGGGCTTCTCTATAGACAGCCACAAGCCCCGAGAGAGCCGCACACAAAGCTACCCGTTGTAGATGTTCGATCCATGTCAATTGCTTGTTGCCTTCACTCACCCATCTTCTTCTCAAGGAGGCCTTCTTCCTGGAAAAAAGCAATCCAGCTGGAGAGATGAATCACTCCAGCCTCCTAAGTGAGTTTTCTAAATCAAACCAACCTATACTGCCTTCAGAAGGGTGCTCCCTATTACAGACAGAAATTCAAATTCCTGGTCACACTCAAGGTTTTGTGTGTCACTAAAGCCTGATGGCCTTTCACTCCCCCCACCCCCACCTCCCATCTGTTCCGCAGATGCCCCCACAATTTTACTGGCTCAGCTCTCTTCTGGGGACAAAACATGCCCTCAAAGATCACATGCTCTTCCTGTTCTGTCCTCGGCAAGTTCTGACTCACTCTCAAACCTCCCAAACCCCTGAAATCTCCCTCCATTCCCCCAGCAGAGTTTGTCTCTATCTGCCCTGTTGTAAAACTACACCCTATGCCACATTTTCCCATACGATCATTCATGCAGGTGCGGAAAATAAATGGACTCTAACTGCAGCAATGAAGACCTCTGCCTAAAGCAATCCTGTAGGGAATTGACAAGGAAACCACCTCTCCCTCTGACATAAACCCACATTGCTCATGGTTGGCAATGCTGAAGACTCTGCCCACAAGGGACAGGGAGAAGCTGGCCCTTGGCCACCTGCACCTGCCACTGAGCCAGGCTGTCCTGGGGAGACTCTCACTCACTACCACATTCATAGCCAGGCTGGGCACACACACGTCTTACCTGCATTCTGCGCAAATTGAAACATAACCAGACTCAGGGGTAAAATAAACAAAATAAGCTAAGAGGTTGGGCACCACCAGGATAGCCTGACAAAACAGGATGTTGGTGTGAGGCAACAGAGCCCACCACATGGGGCCTAATTCAAGTTCACTGGGACCCTCACAAGCTCCACAGCCAAGGGAGCAAGGCAAGAGAGGCCCAGCCCACTCAAGGTTCCCCTTTCCCGCAGAGAATCCACTTCTCTGCAGTCAACACGGGAAATTATGGCACCCTACAAAGGGCATCCACGTGTGTCCTTGCCTAATGACCTCAAGAAACCAACATGTATAATCCAATAATCAATAAGCCCGACATTTATCTAAGGGGAAGACATTTTCACTGAAGGCAGGTGGAGGGAGGGAAATCATGTTTTAATCTTTTTAAATTCAGTACTTTTTGGTAAAGGAAATGTTGCCTTTCTCCCACTAATCCACAGGTAGAGATGTCTGCTAAATCCAAATTGCATGGGGACAAGCTCTATCATGTGAATTTGGGTTCAAGAAAGGAAAGCTGGGGGCTCTGGGTAGGAAACTGCCCACCACGAGGTGACAGAGCCAACAGAATACACAAGTTAGTCTGATTAACTGATGTGGGTTGATATGCTGACAGCCTGTGCCCAGTGAGCCTCCCCTGCCTTCCAAGCAGCATCTGTGCTTGAGTGGGGGCATCTGGAGGGCATCACCCACCTGATGATGATGGGATTGGGTATGAAGAGCAGAGGGCAGGACTGGCTGGTCTGGAGCACAAGCCTGCTGAGCTGCTGTGCACAGCCTCTTCCATGGCTGGGACACACAAGGTCAGCTCTAGGGCCAAGGGGGAGACTCAGGGGAAGCCCCACAGAAAAAGCCACTTCTTCTTTTTCCTCCCATTATATAGAATACGACATGCAGTTAAAATGAACATATCAAGGGCAGCTTGAGCAACACATCTGAGAGTCTAAACATCAGCCCAGACTGAGAAGAAAGGGGAGAATGGCCTGAATAAAGGCTTAGATAGGGGAATGACTGCATTCTGTTCTGAGCAGAGGGAAGAAAGCAGCTGATTTGGAGAAAAGGTCTATTAGGAAAAAGAAGATTGAATTTTTTCCTTGTACCTTTTTAAAAAGAAATTAAATAGAATTTACTGATCTCCCACAAAGAAGGCCAGTCCTTCCCTTAAGGAGCTTAATGTCTATTAGTGGGAAGAAGACAATAAACACATATAATCAGGGCTGAACATAAAAAAACCACAGGACATGAGGGCGGGCATGGAGTGCACGGTTTCAGGGGAAAATAGTTCTAAGGAAGGTCAGAAAATGCCAGCATTTAAGAGGGTCTTGATGTCAGGATCATATCAAAAACACTTTTCCAGGACTCGAGAATGCTGCCCCAGGGAATAGCTTCTCTATGTTTGGCCCCCAAACCCCAATGGGCTATGGAGGAAGCAGGAAAACCATTTTCAGGTAAGATATGCCCAGAGTAGCTGCTTCAGTGATTCTGCAGGTGGGGACTCATATCTCTCCTGTCTCCGTGATTTATAGTGAATGCTGAGGGTGCCTGGAGCCACCGCTCTGCATTGCTAAGTGTGTGTTTCATGGCCCTTTGGGGAAAGATGGAACAATTGGGCCAGGCTTCTAGCCCATACAGGTGAGTGGGTGGGGGGCTGTGCGATGGGCAGGGTAATAGCAGAAAGAGCTTTTCCCCTCAGCTGGCTGGCTTTTCCCTTCATCCTCCTGCTTTTGTTGACCCTTGGAACACCCCCACCCCATACTTAGCCTCCCCAGTCAGGGGCCCAGCAGAAATGGGTAATGAAGGAGAGCTTGTGCTCACAGCCTCATGGCCCCCTGCTGCTGTAAAGAGAGAAGAGCCAAGCCTGGGCCAGTGTTCTACTCAGTGAGGTGCAGGATCTGTCTGGGTTGGATGCCCCCAAAGAAGCTTTCATAGCCTAGAGTTGCGGTGCCCAAAGCTGATACATGAGAGTCGTGGTGCTGAGACTGTGGGATTCTTTGTCCTTTTCAGAGGTCAGCTGCCTGCTTTAGAGCTTGTCTCCCTGGTCTTCAGAGATGCTCAGTAATTTCCGTTCCTACATGAGAGAGGATCTTCCCTACTTGGTCCAAATTCCTCCTCTTATTGTGATCAGTCCATGTTCAACCTGCAGGGAACTCCAGAAGAGGCATTTGGGCACACACAAACCTGGGTCATCTCAGCGGTGGATGTCATTTCAGATGACCACTCTATGTTGACCTTTGGGACCTTGAGGCAAATGACTGCATCTCTCTCAGTATGTTTCCTCATCCGGAAGATGGATGTGAGTGTGCCAAACTTTTCGGATAGTGTGAGTGACTGAGATCACACACATAAAGCTCTTAGCTCAATGACTAGTGCATAAAATTAGATCTTACTTTACATCATTTACTAAAATAAGGCCCAGATGGATGAAAGACTTAATACTTTTTAAAAATAGAAGAGAATATTGAAAAATGTTTTTATGATGTTGAAGATAAGGAGAGTCTTCTTATAAATAGAATATAAAAGCAAAAGTCATCAAGGAACAGGGTAATATAAATGGGCTAAATCAAAATTAAGCACATGTATAGGACAAAAAACAAAAAATGGATGGAAGAAATTAATGTCACCAAATATAACACAGGTTACTGTCCAAATTATATATTTTTAAAACTTCAAAAAATAAGTGAGAAAAAGAAAGTTAACTCAATAAAACAACAGGCAGCAAACCAAACAGGTCATTCGCAAAAGAAAAAATACCAGTAGGCAATAAATATATAGAGGCTTAACTTTATTAGGATTAAGGAATAAGTCAAATTCAAATTAAAACATCAATAAAATTGCATATTCTTTGACACTGCTTAGATTGGCAAAATTAAATTTGGTAGTATAAATGGATGGGGAAGCTGTGTTGTACAACCACTTTAAAAAATGAGCAAAATGAAAATCCTTGAGAAACCTTTAAGATATATTCATATATTAAGACATCGACAAGGATATTTATGGCAGCATTGGTGAAATTTTAAACAATGGCTAAATTAAACGTGGTATCCTTATAATATGGAATAGCATAAAGTTGTTAAAATGAATACAGCATATCTCTATGTTCTAAAATAAAATAATCTCTAAGACACAATGTTGAGTAAAAAATGCATACATGTGTGATATCATTTATAATAGACATTTATATATTGTATGATTTTTACAAGTACATATATATATACATACATATGTCTTTTTAAAAATTGTAGAAAGCTGCATTCCAAACTGAAAATGGATAACTGCTAGGGAGCTTGGCAATGGGGGTAGTCAAATGATATTTAGTTTCCACTGTAATGTTTTAATTTTTTACAAGGAGAATGTATTCATGAATTCCTTATGTAATTAAAATTAATTTTTAATTGAACAAATAAAATACAATAAAACCTATACCTCATTATAAACTTCAAATCTAAGGGATGCATATCTAAGGGATGCAAATCTAAGGGATGCATAATAATAACCACTAATGTTAATTGAGAGATTACCAAATGTCAGACAGACCCTGTTCTAAGTGGTTTCTATTTATGTTTTCAATGTTGCTATGTTTCTATATTTCCTGTGTTTTCACCTTTATCCTCAGGACAGCACTATGAGAAGGGCTTGTTCTCAATCTTCCTGTATGGATCGGGATGCTGAAGCAATAGAGAAATGAAGTTATTGGCTAAGGTCACCACCTGCAAGGAGCTGTAGAGCCAGAATTTGAGCAAATGTAGGCAGACTGGTCAGAGGAGCCTGCTCTGCATTGTCCCTTAGCTCCTTCTGGGCCCACAGCAGAACATATGTGGCAGCAGTCTCCTCGCCCAGGGAATGGGCAGCCCTCCCAGCTCCAGACCCTGCACTTCCCAAAGAAGATCCAGTCTGCCTTCCCATGGCCTAGGCTCCCTATCTCTGCAGGTGTGGGAGGATGGCTTGCTAAGGGTTCTGTAGAAGGTGGCAGGAGTGGGTCTTGAAGAGTAAGAAAAACTGGAGAGCCAGTACAGGCAAGTGAGACTACAGGGAAAAATAGGCCAGCAGGCCTTGAGTCGAACAGTTCTCAGCAGTGAAGAGAGGCTGAATCCGGGAGGGTTCCCAGCAGCCTGGCCTCTGCAGTCTGAGAAACCAGATTTTCACCTCCAGCTCTTGCTGGAGTGGGAGAACACACCATATTTAATCCTTCTAAATTGGACATGAATTATTCAAAGACATTTAAAAAGAAGAAGAAGAAAACCTCTCTCCTGGTAAATGTGACTCTTATGGACGCTAATATCTGATGATTAACAAGGGGCAAAATGAGGCATTTGGCACAGGGCAAGAGCAATAAGTGAAACGTTTCCACTGAGACAGATCCTGCCTGACTCAGCCTCAGGGCACCAAGAACCAGGCACCTCTCTGGATTGCTGCCCATCTGACAGCCAGAGATGGCTCCCAAATGAAGTTTGCTCATGGAGGTCTTCTACCAGGGACAAACCTTTGCATGGGTGAGCAGAAGCCTGCAGCATACATATGATTTAAGAGTCATGATGATGTACTGCTGGTCTCAACTATGCCTCCACAATCAAAGCTTCCATGATTGGAATTCCCCCGTAGGCACCACAAGGGTTGAGGCCATTGTCTCAAGAAGCCCCATAAAGGGTACTCACTTGGGACACCAGAGAAAAGGGTTGCCCTGGGCCATTCCTTTAGGAAGTTCCCAGACTCATGGTTTTTAGAAATCCTGCATCAGAATACTAATGGGTAGCACTTACTAAGTGTCTGCTAAGTGCCATGTCTTTTAGCCATATTACCTAACTTAATCTTCACTGTAATATAAGACAACCGGTAATGTTACCCCCATCTCACAGATGAAGAAACCGAGGCACAGGGAGGTTAGATAACTTCCCCAAGATCATGTAATTAATTTGTAGGTGCCAGAGGAGGGATTTGAACCCAGGGAGCCTTGTGCCAAAGCCCACTCTGCTCTACTTCCTCTAATCATACAGGATAGTATTAAAGTGGAAACTCTAGGGCGGGACCAAGGAGTCTGCATTTGAGTAAGCTACACAGGTGACTCTTATGCATTCAAAGTTTAGAAAATCAGAATATTGTGTGCCTTAAAAAAAACAGCTGCTTCTTTGGAACTAACTCTGTTATTTAGCTTATCTCACCATGTAGACTTTGCACTCCTTGGAGAAGCAATGTTTTCATTCTTAACACTTGCCTCCCCGACCCTCCAGCCTCCTTAGCACAGTTCCAGGTGTGGAACTCAGGCAATACTTATTAGTCCGGGGAGAAAGCTCTGGACACAAAGTCTGAAAATCAAAACTTGTATTCCAGCTCTGTTATTTAATTTGCCTAGGCAGGTCCCCGCAACAGATTTAGGCTCAGCATTCCCATATGTTCAATGGAAACAATGTCAAAAAGAGATTTTAAAATACTAATTTTTGGCTGGGTGCGGTGGCTTATGCTAGTAATCCCATTACTAGCATGGATTACTTTGGGAGGCCAAGGTGGGTGAATCACTGGAGGTCAAGAGTTAGAGACCAGCCTGGCCAACATGGTGAAATCCCGTTTCTACTAAAAATACAAAAGTTACAAAAATTAGCCAGGCATGATGGCACATGCCTGTAGTCCCAGCTACTCAGGAGGCTGAGCCCAGGAAATTGCTTGAACCTAGGAGGTAGAGGTTGCAGTGAGCCGAGATGGCGCCACTGTACTCCAGCCTGAGTGACAGAGTGATAATTAAAATAAAATAAAAATAATAAATAAAATACTAATTTAAAAAAAAACAACTATCTTGTATTAGTTGCTTATTCTGTGATGGGTTCTACACCAGGACCTTTGGCATACATTGACTCTGATCCACAGGGATCTTCAAGGTAAGTTTTATTATTCTCATGTTACAGATAAAGAAACAGGATTTCAGAGAGATTGGGTTGTTTGGATAAGCCTGCACAGCCAGCAATGATGGGAAAAGCCTTCTTACCCAGGTCCCTTTGATTCCACATCACACACTCTTTCCCCGACACCACCCAGTGTGATCAGTCTTTTCTCTATCCCATGGACATAATGAGAGTCAAATGAGATCACAGACGTATCAGTCAGGTTGGGCTGGGCTATGCTGTGATTTAAAAACAGCTCCAAATCTCAGTGGCTCAAAACAGCAAACATTTATTTCTTGCTCTCACTACATATCTATCAGGAGTCAGCAGGGTGTTTCTGTGCAGCACAATCACTCAGGGACCTAGATGGAGCAGCCTCCATCCTGAGTGTTGCTCAAGAGAAGTAGGGCCAAATATTGCAGGCACATTGAAAGCTTCTGTGTAGTATAATGAGCTGTACATCACATCTACTCATATTCCATTGACCAAAAGAAGTCTTGGCCAAGCCCAGAGTCAATGGGATGGGAAAGCATGGCAAAGGCAGAAAGGAAACAATAATTGTGAGCAAATATTTAATCTACATAGAAGACCATGGATGTACAGAAGGCTTTGGAAGGTACTCAAGTGAAACAGCCTGAAGTATGCTTTCGCCCATGGAGGCATGGTGGTGGGCCCCATGGCTCCAAGCTGAGCCTCCACATGCTGCAAATCTATGGATATCTCCCCTGTTACCAGGAATCTAATTATTACTCTCCTTTCTGCTCAATTATTAAAGACAAGGCAGTGAAGAGCCATGGAAGAGGAGAAAAGTCTGTTTTGCAGCAATGACAAACCATATTTCATATGCATAAAGGGGAGAAATAAAAGAGCATTGCTTTTACTCTTATAATTGCAATTTCCTGCTCGTTTCCTTTTCAAATTAGTGGATGTAATTGTTTGGTAATAAAATATCAGCATAATATATTAGAGGCAGAGAACAGACGGGCTTAAGGGACAGTTGCCAAGAACAGGAGGGAGAGAAAAGATTGAACAGAATCAGAGTGTTCAAAGCTTGTGGGGTTTTCGTAAAATGTATACCAGGTTATTCCTGCCACTCTCCCTGCCTGACTCTTAATGGAAGCAAATGAATGGTCCAGACATATCAGTAATCTTGACCTAGCTTAAAATTCATGTCGGTACCAGGTTCAGAACAGAAAAGGAGACAGAAAGTGCAAGAGACAGAGTGCACAAGAGAGAGAGTTCAGTAGGAAAAAATGACTGTGGTGGAGAACAACAGTTTTGAGATCATGCTTGGATTGGATACCAGCTCCACCACCCATTGGCTGTGCCACCTTGAAAAGATCATTAACCTGCCTGAGCCTCCATTCGTTCATTTGTGAAGTAGGAATAAAAAGATACTCCATCTCAAGAGGTGGTGCTCCATAAAGAGTAGCTATTCATATTATTAGAAAATTAGAGTAGGTGGTTGAAGCCCTGCAGAGGGGATGTGATGGGCTGCAGGGGTCACCTTTGGCAAAATATCAAAACTGGGGAAAATGTTCTTTGTTGCCTTCAGTTCAACCATTAGCTGCCCTTTCCTCCATCTTGGTGCCCTGCTCCCCTACCTGCCCCATTTTTTCAAGGCCTAGCCCACTATCCTCAGGTCAATGTTGTCTGATGTTAACCATGGTATTAATGACTACCAAGGTGCTACCTGATAAAGAAATCCTGAAGGCGGCCATTGTGGAGGAATGAACGGCTCCTGGACGGGGGATGTGCTGCCGCCTCCTGCAATACACTGTAGAAGCAGCCACTCTCATTAATGCCTGCCCTAATTGAGTGGTTGGACCCCATAGGCGAGCCCTAAATTGGGAGCCATGGGAGGTTAGAAATTAAACAGTAGATTCAGTCTGTAACATCAGAAGCCTCTCAGACTGGTGGCAGGAGAGGCAGCTAAGTCTAGTGTGGAGGTTCTGAGCTCCCTGGGAAGTCACCCTACTGTCAGTGTGAGTTCAGGGACTTGGGGATCCTCCACTCCAAGGGAGAGCCCCTCCAGCTGCTCACAGGGGCTCCCAACCTTGACATAAGAAGTGATTTCCTTATTCAGACAATGGTGAATCAGATGCCCCATGCAAAGTATCCTCCATGCACCCTGGAATTTCACTGGCTGATTCTAAGGGGAGGGAGACCACCAGCACCATTGTAAGGAAGGTCACAGTGAGGGGAAGCAGAAGGCAGAATGCTGGGGAAGAACTTCTGGGTTCATCCCTGAATGCACCCCAGGGAAGGTGAGCCATGCCAGAAAAGAGGTCATAGGAAGTTGTTCCACAAAACCAGGAATGGAGAAATTGACCCTCAGTTCCAACAAAAGAAACTTAGTATGCATATAAAGAAGAACCTTTTGGCAATGTACTGCTCAGTCACTATCCCCAAAGCCACCTGAATGCAAAATGCCCCTCGTGGAGGCTTGGTGAGTGTTTTAAAACAGAGATAGCAATTTGCCTCCAGAGGGAGAGAGGCTGTAAAACAAATTCCCCAAGGGAGACATCAAGCCAATATGTGCAAAATGGATAGGAAGGTGGGGAGAAAAGCCCAGAAAACAAAGGTCCTCAAGGGGCATCTCTGTCTTGTTAGGAGCACCCTCACAGTCTTGGCCTTTTCTTCCCCAACAAAGCCTCCTGGACCCCATCTTTGTCAGAGTCAAAGCCAGAGGTACCTTGCATCAGCATGACCCCAGAAGTTCCTTCTCAAGTTCCCACTCAATCAACCCACAAATCCCTAGGGAAGACTTACTTTGTTCCAGGAAGTGTGCTAGATACTTACCAAGCATAGCATAAAAATTCTCAGAGTGCTGGACTCCTCCAATGTAGGGGATGGTGACTCAGAGGCCCTGTCAGACTTGCCAGCACTCAATACAATCAGTACCTGTGCATTGTGAGAGCCCAGAGGCCATGACTGAGCCTAGAAGAGAAACCAGCACTTGGAGAGGTGGTGAAGTCCAGGTGAGACACAGTTGGTTGCAATCCTCTTGAAAAATTTTCCTGTATAATGACAGGAAGAAGGCATTTCTTCTTTTGCTGAGTTGAACCAGGTACTCTCTGTTCTCACATTCAGATATACTGTCCTCAGCAGTGAGTATAGCTATTTGCTGTGTGTCTCTCATCTCTTGAGCTACCTGGGAGACTTTAACTGTCTCTCACAATGCCTGGAATAGAGTCTTGAGCAAAGTGGTGCATGACATGTGTGTGAGGGAGGGGAGGGGGGAGAGAGAATATATGTAATATTGAATGAACAATGATCAATGGGACATCCAAGTGCTTCTGCAAAATGAATATTGTTGATCTAAGTTTACCTCTTCTCCCATGTACTGAGTATCTAAGGAGGCTTCTGGAATTGGCCAAAAATGCACATAGGCCGATAAGACAAGGTTCATATGCACATGGTGCTTAATATAAGTGCTGTATTTCATCATCTTCAGCTCCTCACTCTAGGAGTTGCCTGGACCCTGGATGCATTTTCTCAGCCAGTCATTTCCAGCCAGAAGAATCCTTGAAGCTTGGCTCATCATCTCAGAGTGTTTGAATCTTGAATTTCAAGTAGGAAAGCAGTAGACTGCAACAAGACTAAAACTGAAAGCTTTGAACACACACTTCTGACTCCATCTCATTTCCCCCTTTCTACCACCCACCCAAACCCTAACCTGAACCACAGAACTCATTGTCTGTATAACTGGGACTTGGGGCTACTTGACTTGTAACATCTTCTTTATAGATTTTAAATCTCTTCCTGTTTTTTTAAGTCCCTCCTGTAGACTGTAAGGCCCTTGTAAAAGAGAAACATGTGCAGCAAGACAGAATGAGACACATCCTGCTTCATTTCAACATCACTTCTTTATGCAGAATTTACAAAGGAAAACAAATGAACATAGTTTCTCAATTTTTGGACCTCCTCAGCTCAGTCAGGTATTTAGGGAGAGTAGAAATACAGCGTATAGATTTCCCCAGGCCTAAGGAGGGATTATCCAATGGGACCACTTGCAGAAATTGGAAATGTATTTCTGTACTTCAAAGACACAGAGGAACACCCCCTGACACATCTGTGAAGGTCAAGGAGACTGGAACCCGATCTGACCCCTTCCTGAAAATCTACAGGGTGAAGGTGGAATTGACCAACTGCCCCACTGGTGAGGGCTGCTTCACCAGGATTGGCTTTCACTTCTAGAATAGAGGAAGAAATGCATGAATGTTTCTCATGAACTGGATGTGGATCAGATTGGGAGAAGCTGCCTGGGGCCTTCTTGGGTCCTAACTAATTGAGCTGCCTGGAGGAAGGCAGGACATCAGCAGAAAGAAGCTGGAGTTATACCATCAGATGCCCATGGCAAAGGAAGATGTCACAAGTGTCTACCTGAATTAGGTGGATTAGGGAATCACACACTGGTCACAAAAACCTTAGGTCACAAGATCCAGCAGGAAACCTCTTAAGATCCCATGAAAGTGCTTTCAAGAGAATGAAATCAACTCTATCCCTTGGCCACTACCAGAGACCATGATGCCCTTAGCAAAGCAGATACTATCTCATCTGCTCACTTCTCCTCCCTCCCATGCCTCCACCCTTGTGAGATTCACTACAGCAGCTGGTGACCAAGTCGAGGAGAAGGTGAGCCAAGAATCAGGAAACAGGAGAGCGCCAAAGAACCATCCCCCATCTCCCACCCCAGACTTCCAGCCCGAAGCAGTCCAAGCCAGGGCAGGAAAGAAAATGTAATGTTAATTCCAATTCAGAGTTTTGATCATCACATGAGACTAGATATACTATTTATTAGCTCTAGCCTGTGTTTGTGGGCTATGATAATGGCCGTAGGTCTCTCTAGTGTCTACAAATGAGCTGAAAAGCCCGGAGACCTGCCAAGTTTCTTGTTGAGCATAGGGAAAATTATTCCCACTAAACAAGTTTAAACAAATGTCAGGAAACAAAAATAAAGTTGCATTTTGATGATGTCTAAATCACTCACATTCATAGTTCCATGGAACAATGCCATGTTTCAAAGTTCTGGACAAAAGTCCAGCTTTTTAAAAAAAATAAAAATCATAGTCCTAATAGTAGGAGAAATTAGGCACCAAAGAACAAATTTAATAGGGAAAACTCAGGAAATGGTCACCAAGGCCCATTCCAAGCCTCCAATCCACCCAAGAGACCACAACACCCATCTCATGTGCAGTCAGAGAGGAGTAGCACGGACAGAGGCCAAAATTTGCTGTATCATTTAAAGAGATGAACAAACAAGCCAAGATGTGTGTTGACTAGGAAAGTTTACAAAAGGCAAACAAACAAATACACAAACAAAAAATCCTCTACTTTAAATACATAAAAAATGTAAAATCTCTCCATGTTCCTTAATCCAACTGAATCCTTTTGGTGCCAGCAACTCATTAAAGGCTTTAACAGGCCACTTAAGAGTTACAAACATGGTATCTCTAAGTACCAGAGTCTTCTTGGAAGGTTATCTGAATGCAAGGCTCCACTGAATAACATGGTCCTTCTGAAAAGTCAGGAAAGATTATGCCAAACTAATAAGAATTATAAAGTGTCCAGGAAGAATATGGTGTTCAGATATTTGTACCTGCTGATCACCATTCAAATCACTCCCAAGTTTCTCTGCCCCAGCAATGGGGTTCATAATTTTCAAACCCTGAGGGTGGATGGCAACAGAAAAGAATGCTCATGGTCTATAGTGGGAAACTTCTTGTCCAGCAGGCTCTGGAAAAGTGAAAAAGTGAATTACAATGAGAAGCATGTTGATGGAAGCAGGAAGTTAGAGCCTGGGAGTTGCCCAAACGCTGGCTCCCCAAGCCTACTGCGGTGAGTGCCACACAGCTGCTCCCTCATGCTAGACTGTTCTTGGAAACACTGCCCCTCCGTCAGCCACAGGGTCTCTCCAGGATCACTGCTTTCAAAGCCCCAGGCAGTCCTCTCAGCTCTCCTATTTGCATCTCAGTTTACCATTCCAAGGATCTCAGCTTGCTTAAGTTTATCTAAAAGGCTTGTATAAAGAATATTTTCTGGGCCAGGTAAGGTGGCTCAAGCCTGTAATCCCAGCACATTGGGAAGCCGAGGCAGGCAGATCACCTGAGGTCAGGAGTTTGAGACCAGCCTGGCCAACATGGTGAAACCCCATCTCTACTAAAAATACAAAAATTAGCCAGGCTTGGTGGCAGTTGCCTATAATCCCAGCTACTAGGGAGGCTAAGGCAGAAGAATTGCTTGAATCGGGGAGGCGGAGGTTGCAGTGAGCCGAGATCATGCATGCACAATCATGCACTTCAGCCGGGGAGACAAGAGAAAATTCCTTCTCAAAAAAAAAAAAAAAAAAAAATACACACACACACACACACACACACACACACACACACACAGATACATACATATATATGAAAGAAAGAAAATATATATTTTATATATATTTTCTTTCTTTCTCTCTCTCTCTCTCTGTATATATATACATATATATTTTTTCTTTTTTCTCTGATAAAAACCATTCTGCCTCAATTTGCAAAAGGGGAAGGAAATCTTCAAAGACCAAACCAAGAAACCAACCTAAGAAGGAGGCTGGCTTGCCAGCATTGTCTGTCAAAATGTCTGCTTTAATGCTACCACCAATAGCAAAGCAGGCCATTATTAAATAATTATTTTTAAGTTTTCTTTTTACCCTTTTTGACATGAAGTCAGTTAATACAGTTGTCTCTTCTTATTCTTAGCATTAATTTCAAATAATCCTTCCTCAGATGCCAAATCCTCCTCACCACCCCACACAACATTTCCTTTACACACAAGAAAATGTCATTCACACACACAAGGGATTTGTGGAGTAAGTCACTATAACTCAATTTCCTTGAAAATCATGTGGGAGAAAAGGGGGGGAAAAAAGAAAAGGAAAATGAACAGGAGAAAAAATGAAAGTCTAGCTAACCTGGCAACTTGAAAGAGGAATATAATCAATTGGCTCAGAATTTGAGGGAATCAGGGGCTCTATAACTAAAGGCAAATAGACCCTGAGTAGAAAAATCATGTGGGAGGCGATAGAGAAGTGGATAGAGGAAGGAAGAGATTTCTTTGGTACTTACCTGTATGGCATCGACTTCAAGTCGTCTTTAAGTGGAACTGACGGTATTACAAACACAATAAGCACTTCTAGACAAACTGGAATAGCAATCACTTCGGGAGCTGGGAAGCATTCACAATTTTGCTGCTGTCAACGCTTTCAGTAGCTTTAATTTTCAATGGTAAGCACAACTTCTATATAGTGTTGTCAAACCCGCAATGAAGTTATGTCATTGAATATTAAAGGCCCAGCCCGCGGAATGCCAACACACAGATTTGAATTTCATGCTTGCTCCTAAACATCAAGACAAATATGTCTAATTTCATAAAAACCTGGCCAGCCCCAGGGAGGCTGACAATCATATCTATTGTTACCCAAGTTTACTAGAATAAAACCTGGCCCTGCTCAGTGTGTGAGGCCAAAAGGAAGCAGGGAGAAGAGGAGAGAGAGAACCAAGGACTATCAGCATAGTGAAAACTGGCTGACTTTGTACAGCACTTGTTAGACATGCAGGTTCCTGGGGCACTCAGTGCCAGTGAGTCTCATCTGGCAGGAATGGATCCATGTTTAATGATCAGCTTTAGGAAATTGTATGGCTAGGTCATGGAATGGATGTTGGGAAGCTTGCAGGAGATGGGAAGTATGACTGGAAGGGAGAAGGAAGCATATGGGCCCTCCATTACATTCCAAGGCATTTGGACTCCATCCTGAAGGCAGTAGCAATCCCAGTAGGATTTTAAGCATGGGTGAGGTCATACTTGTTTCTTAGAAAGATTACTTTGGCTTCAAAGTAAAAATTGGATCAAGGCAAGGAAAGCTGAAAACAAATAGAACAGTTAAGACTCAAACCCCACATGAGTCTCTGAGATGGGCAGATCTGAAGAAAACCAAAACTAGGCAGCTCTGAGAGGCAATCAGAAGATTGGGATCCTTGGTGCTGGATTAGAGGTGGGATGAGGAGGAAGGAGCAGTCCGGGGTGACATCTAGGTTTCTTGCTTGGACAATTGAATGGATAACAGTTGATGTTTATCAAGTGCTAGCTGTGTGCTAGGTTCTGTCCCAATGTGGAGGCACAGCAAGGTATGATAAGTTGCCCAATTAAGAAGTGGCAAATGGAAGATTCAAAAGCTCAAACCCAGGTCAACAAGGTCTAGAGCTCACACTTCTAAGCACTGCATCATGTTGATGGCAGAGCTTGCTCCATGATGGGGAATGATAGCCAGACTGGGATTAGGAGTTGAGACAGGAAAGGAGAAGAACAGAGACAGAAAGAAGGATGTGGTGAATGGGCACAGAGAAAGAAGGAGACTACAGAGAAAGTGGTATCCTAGAGATCACAAGAGGAAAGATGTTTACTAAGATCCTATAGGAGGAGGTTTATGCTCATTTATTGCAGAAAGTAAGATAAGAACTGAAAAAGTCCTATGACTTCTACCTGGAAGCCATGGAGAATTCACCTGTATTTCCAAGAATTGGTAAGGGAAGGCTGCAAGGACTTAGGTGAATAGGAAGTGATGAGAGGGGTGATAATTCTCAGCACTAAAGGCAACGTAAAGAAAGATAGGGAGAGTCACAAGGCCTGGGAAGCCACTTCCTCAGTTCCTTAAGTCAGAGAGTCATTACTTCTGGACAGAGCACTGGCATTTGTGCCCTCATCACTCTTCTCTTTCTCCACATGTCCTCATTTCTTTCCTTCAAGGTGCAGATCAAATCTTGCTGTCTAATGAAATCTCTCATGTCGCACATTGCTCTTCCTGGGTATGACCTTCTATTGCACACAGAGTTTGAGCTGCATCCCACTGGCACCCTGCTTCACATACACTAACCTGTATTATTTTCTATGTCATGAGTAGATATGATATAGCTGCAAGAATAATCATGGTTTAGAGGCCAAAAAGCTTGGTTTTAAATCCAGCTCCAGTAGTATCTGGCAAGTCACTTGGTACCCTCGGTATCAGGCTTCTTTGTTTGTAAAGTAGAGATCATAATACTAACATTGCAAGGTATTGTGAGAATTAGGAACAATTTACATACAGTCTACTATATGCCGCTATGCCTAACACATATTATGTGCTCAATAAATAAGGATATCATTTTTTCATGATCATTAGTTATATTGTTTTGATGGTATGTGATGTCTTATATCCCCAGCCAGTCTGTGGGTTCCCCAAGGCACTGTTCACACATTCTCATTTCAGCCCCCACCCCCATTGCCTCAAGCCCACACCAGTGTGCCCTCATTGGCAGATGACCTTCATTCCCATCCCTGGAAGTGATGTGGTAAAGTCCCCTAATCAAACCGTACACCAGAAAAGGGTAAGGACAGAAACCTTGGGTGACATAATAGGAAGAGTCCCCCATACCTATGGCCAAATCTCACCCCTACCTTCAGAGAGAACTTCTCATTGATGAGGCTCCAGCAGGAAATGCAAGGCAACCAAGCTGGGGTTTTGAAAAGAATTTAATGATGGGATTAAATGCAAATTTAAGGAAGCCAACAAGAGATGTCAAGGCACCCAAATATTTGTATAGCAGGGGCTGTTGCCACCCTTACTTAGCCTGAAAGGGCAAGGGTGGGAGGAAAGATGTTACCAGAACCCAGTGAGAGCCAGAACCCTAGAAGAGGGCCCAGCTGTTAGTAGCTGCAGGTATAGAGTAATGGTCATACCAGAACTGCTGTCCAAAGCGGGAGAGCAGGGAAGAAACACCTTGACCTCGCTCTCCTTCCTGCAGCTCCAGCATCCTGCTGGTGTCTCACTGTGGTTGAAGCCAACAGGGAGTTAGACAGAGGACTGCAAGGGAGCCTGGGGGGATGTAGGATGCAAGGGTCAGCATCCTAGGGCAGAGAGCAGGATAGTAAAGAGCAGAATAGAACAGTGGTGGAGCAGCAGATGTAGTGTCATCAGCACAATTAGCAAAGACAAAACTGCCAACTGCAGTGGTGTTTGCAACATGCTTGTCAAAGAGAGAATATGCTCAGAAAGGGCTGGACACTTAATTGGCAGGAGGTAGTTGGTATCATTAAGTATTTGCTCAGTAGTTGTTGGGGACACACTAGGAAAACCAAACACAGCCCATTCAGGCAGATTCAGATCAGTGCCAGCAAGATGTGGGGATTTCTTGACCCAGCATCTAACAACAAATTAAGGGAAGATTGTGAAACGCTCTTAGCCAGTCTTGGTCTCATATCCAGCAATCACCATCACATAGCAATAAAATAAACAGAAGTAAACTGAGGCCTGGCGCAGAGAAGGGAAGCAGCCCTCACTGTGGCAGGCCTGAGACAATGAAACATAAGCAAGCAGGTATTAGTTAACAGGAATGTTGGTGTAGGTGGTCCACCCTGGGGTCACTGGAAGCACGACACAGGCAGCAGCCAGAGGCTCTGATGGCATTTGGAGAGACGTTCTGATGTAGCTCACAGACCAGCGGTTATTTTCTTTTTGGAAGAGAAAGCAGTCTGGGAAATAAGCTATGATGCTCAGGGGATTAACGGTGCAGCCCCTGCCGGGAGCAGGTGGTAGCTCAGCGGGCTGAAGAGCCTGTAGCCCCATATCCCTTCCCCACAACAACTGTGAGTTTTATTAAGAGATGCTCAGATTCGATGAGACTGGGGATTATGTGGAACTTATCTTACCACCCATTCGACTCTGTTGATTAAGTTTCTTTCTCTAAGACCTTGTGATGTGAGTGCTTGGGAAGCCAGGCCCTAAAAACCCCATCCCTGTGGTGGCAGGGCCACAAGGACTCTAAGCACTGTTTCCACTTAGGCCCTGTCCCCATAAAGTTCTCCATAAAGGTGACACATAGGAGGAGGATGATAATGGTACCAGCCCCTTCTCTCTTTTTAGTTGTTTTGCGCCATAATACATGAAAAAGTTCTCTGAAAAGGCAAAAATAAGGGCCAAGAAATGTATCTATGTATGCAAATGAGATGTAAACCTAAAGTTTCCTCTTTAGATTATATGTATTCATAACACATATAGGTATGTATTACACATATATATCACCACAAAAGTATACATATACATGTATGTAGCTAAAAACACCTCCCCTATTGGCACCCTGTTCTAAGCACTATTATCTCTCTCATGAACTATTATTCTCACTCCTGATTTTCCAGCTTACACCTTTGCTTCCTATAATCAATTTCAAACACAGGTCATGTCTCACACATGTCCATCACCCTTAAATGGCTTCCCATTTTACTCACAGGAACAACCAAAGTCCTCCAATGGCCTACAAGCCCTCCTGATGTGGCCCCCATCACCCCTCTGAATTCATCATCCCTGGCTCACTCTATCTCACTCCAGCCATAATGGACTCCTTGTTAGTCTTCAAACATGCCACACCTTAGGATTTAGCAGAAGTTATTCCCACTTCCTGGATGCTCTTCCTACAAATACCTGCATGGTTAACTGTCTCCTCTACTTCTTTTTCAATGTCACTTCAATGAAGTCTGCCTTGACCACCCACTTTAAAATTCTTGCACCCCAATCCTCACAGTCACTATATATTTTACCCTGCTCTATTTTTATGTTCACAATGCACAACATTCTATCACACTATTTAGTTTCTTTGTTATATCTGTTGTTTGTTATCTGTCTCCTTCTCTAGAATGTAAGCTCCACAAGGACAATGACCCATGCATCATTCACAAGTGCTCAGCACAGTGCCTAGGATAATAATGCACTCAATAGGTATTTGTTGAATGAATAAACAAATGAATGAATGAATGACCCAGTGCATACCAGGCTTTTCATTGCAGATCTTTATTCTTGCAATATGCCTAGCATAGATCTTGTCACAGATTAATGCTTCTTAAGGGCTAATGATGTTATTTATTCAACAGACACTATTGAGAGCCTATTTTACCCAGAATATCATGGGAGACACTAAGAAATATAAGGAACCCAAGCTTCTTTCATAACGTTATTATCTAATTAGGGATGTGTTCCCCAATATCTGGTTCTTTTATCCTTCCAGATACCTGGAAATTTTTCAACTGCTGGTAAGTGGGTAGGGTTGTATGATTAATTGGACAATGAAACGTGAGCAGGAATGGTAAGTGTCACATCCAGGATGGGTGAGTGAAATGCACAATCTGTCCAGTGATGGTGATCAAAGAGGCCCTTTGCTCCAAGGTACAGTTCCTTGATGGAAAAGACTATTTGGCTTAGATCCTTGAGTCACCACATGTAAGTCAATTGCTTGGAAAATTATCTAGACCTGCAACTGACTTCATGTGTACAGAGTATAAAGCTTTGTGGTGTTGGGCCACTGACATTTGGGAATCTTTTTTTCCTTCATAAAGCAGCCTATCCTGGTAAGTACAGAGGCCAGGGGTGGCAAGGAATGGGGAGAGGTGGCAGCAGGGAGCAGGGGCACTATGAAACTGATAAGAATGATGAGAACTGAATGAACAGCTTTCATGAAGCTGGATGTAAAAGGTGGCTAGTAAGAGATATAATCATTGAGGTATTCATTAAAAGGCAGGAATGTTAAAGAACTGTTGGGTAGACTGGATGTAAAAACCGAGGGTGTTATAAGAATGAGCAGGATTTAGATATGCAGAAAAAAAGGGAACATTGCAGTTTAAACGAATGGCTTCAAGGAAAGCATAATGATGATGATCATGAGGAGGTGGAGGAGGAGGAGCTATTGAGGGAAATGCTCAGTCAGAATTGAAGCCAGCTGAGATTGTAGGGACAGGCTGATCAATTCACCCATCAGTGAGGCCTGACTTACAGAAGCATCAGCATTGGGACAGGCCCCAAACAAGGAGAAGGACATTTCACAGGAGCAAATGTTACTTAAAATTCGATTTACTCTTTTTTGTTGATTTAGGGCGGCTATTTAATTAGTTTTTAGCATTGCACATTGTTTATGGTCATTGTTTCAATAGAAGTTAAAAGTAAGAAACTTTACCATGCCCTTGATTTGTAGACAAAATAACTGTTCCAGATTTCTCTCTTGTCCCCTTGCCACATTTCTGATTTAACAGTGTCTCTGACCTGGTGAATTGCTTCTAAATCATATCACCAGGTTCCCTGAGCTTCTGTTGTGTGGAACTTCTCCCATAAGACAACATCACTAGAGCTGAGAAAACACATCTTCTTTCGTGTCTCAAGTGATAGGTTGTCTGATAACAAATGCAATAGGCCAAACGAACATTTGTGTTCTGAAAATGGCATTCCTCAATGTGGAAAATTCCACAAAATTTGTAGCTTAAGCTGAGAAGTTCACTTTGAAGTCCGCCAAGACTGACCCCTGAGCAAGCCTAGGACTTGCCCATGAACCAAACCAGGCTTGGAAAAGGCTCCAGGAAAGGCCACTTCTTGTCAGTTGTGGATCTCTAATTAATAAATACAAGGTATTCAAATTTGAACCATGTACAAAACTCTGTGCTAAGAGTTATGGGGGTATAAGAGCAGACCAGGTTCTGGCCCACACCCCTCCCAGCTCTATTTGAGTACACATAATTAGTTCTCGAGGAAAGGAGGCTAACAGGGTGTAACAGCAGCCATGGCGTTCAGGCTCCCTTCCTGTCTGCCACCAGCCTCACAGCCTGCTTGCCCAAGCACGTTTTGTGAGCCAAAAAGAGGAACAACCTCAGGAAGAACTTCCTGAGAGAATTCAAAGCACAGACAACTGATAGAAAGTCAAGATTACCTAAAGTTCTAAAAATGAGACAAGGATGAGCTTGATATAAACTTAGCATATGAAGGAATGGTCTATTTCAGGAATATTCCTATTTGTGGGAATTGCTATAAGTTGTTAGAGGATGTGCTCTTTGAAAAAGAGGCTTTCCTCAAAGCCCACCAGGATTTCTCCCTTTCAGAGCTCCTATCCTTCCAATCATTCCTAACTTCTTCTCCTATACTAATGTGGACTCTCTGCCCTTCCAGGTCAGTCTCTCACTACGTCAAATCTGTATACACACACATACACACACGAAGAGAGAGAGTGTGTGTGTGGAAACATAGTGCAGTGGTTAAGAGCTTGGATAGGGATGGGTGTGGTATTCATGCCTGTAATCCCAGTGCTGGGAGACCAAGACAGGAGGATCACTTGAGCCCAGGAGTTTGAGGTTACGGTAAGCTATGACCACACCATTGTACTCCATCCAGAGTGCAAGACCCTGTCTCTGAAAAAAGAGAGAGAGAGAGCTTGGATGGTGGAGCCAGACTGCCTGGCTCAAACCTGAGCTTTATCACTCTTTAGATATGTGACCCTAACACCAACTTACTCAGTCTCCCTTTACCTTGGTGTCCTCATCTATAAAATGGGGTTAATGATGGTATTTACCTCCTAGGGCCCTTCTGGGAATTACATGGAGTGATAGGTGTGAAACACTTTGAACAGTGCCTGACATGGAGTGATAGGTGTGAAACACTTTGAACAGTGCCTGACCTGTGCCTGTGTCATCTGTTGTTATTGTTGTTGTTGTTCTGTGTGCATTTCAATTTAATAGGCAGATGGGAGAGCCTTTGCCACATGCTAGGATATGGACTATAAGATAACTATTGTGCATTTCCCTCTCCCACTCTTTTGACTCAAAGACTGAGGCTTCCCACTGTGACCTGTGGTTCCTGCGATGTAGAAAACAGGGGTTGACAGGTGCTCTCCTCTGTTCTCCGAGCTACTATTTCTTAAACAGTCAAGAATCACCTCTCAAAATGGCTCGACTTGTTACAGCAGCTTTGGGCTTCCAATTTGCCACCGCTCATGTCTAGAGGAAGGACAACAAGCAGCACAATGGGTCCTCAGCTATGCTCAGGATAGAAGGGGGAAGTGCCACCTGCCATTCTGTCTGGCATCCTTTATGAGAAACCCACGCACTGCCCTCTTCATCTTAGCCCACCATGAAACCTTTAGTCTCTGTCCTCTTTCCCTACACACTCTCCTACCCCAGGACACTGTGGGGCATTGTATAAAAATACAATAGTTCCTAAATGGTTCAATAACAGCATCCCATCTGTGTTCACATTTAAAACAATTCACAATTCCAGCCGATAGCTAGACTCTAGCAGCAGGTAGGGCTGGGGAGGGAGCTTTCCTGAGTCATTCTCCCCCATTGCTAGGGCTCACAATTCAAAGAACGGCAGTATTAGTGGTAGCTGGGCAGTCAAGAAATGCTTCTCAAAGGCCAAAGGACTTTAGCAGATGCTGGAGCAATGGTTCATAACAATACGTAAGGCTTGGTCAGAAACGGTCAAAGCGTGCCAGACGTGGGAATTGGCAAAGACAAAGGTGCAACAGAAATTGATGTGCACCTGCACAGGATGGTGCTACAATTATGACAACATGCAAATGAGTGTGCAGGGGCATAAATATACACAGATGTATTTATTTATATTAGAGGACATTTCACACTACACAATACATCAGCTTATGTTACCTCATTTGATTTTCACAATTGATCTGTTGGATTGGCAAGGTATGATATGATTCTTCATGTCACAGGGAGGAAATTGAAGCTCAGAGAGAGGAGCAACTTGTCTAGTTCTTAAAATCAGCAAGTATGGAACTTGGATGTCAACCCACAAGTTCTAATTCTAGGTTCAGTGCATTTTTCCAGATGCCCTCTCTCCTTTCCTTCTCCCCTTTCCCCTCGACTCCTCTCCTCTTTTTTCCTTCTGTCCCTCCCATTTGTTTCTCTCTTTCTCCTCCCCACCTCTTAGCAGTCCTGTGCTTGGACAAAGGTTTTGCAGGTAAGTCAGGCTCCTAGAATAAGGCTCCTTTGTGCCAGATGAGCTCATATATCCTTGCAAGTCTCTCTTATAAAGAATGAGTCCCAATGGTTAGAGTGCTAGCCTGTCCATGTGTGCCATCTCCAGCCTGCTGCAGGGCTGGAGCTCCCATTTGTATGTTCTCTTACCACTGGGGAGTCGAGTGTACCTGAGGCAGAGGGGAGTCCTTCTCAAGAGACTCATCTGCTCAATCATGCCGCACCAGGAACATAATATCCCAGTGTGGGAATAAGAAAAAGGACAAGAGAAAAGGGGCCTGGGGAAATAACCAGCCTTAAGAGAAAAAAAAATGCCAGTATGGCTGGCTGGATTGCTCATATTGATGGAGCTAAATGCACTTAGGGGGCTATAACGATAAACAAAAATAAATAGAAAAAGAATTGAATCGCCAAGGAGGAAAATGTCATGCTGCATATGTAAATGTCACTATCAGATAGTCAGTCATTCCTGGCCATCCAACTGGACCAGCAATTGATCACATCTTAGCCCAAGAGACTTGAGAATGTGAAGAAAGATACAACCTGGTCTCTGAGATTGCCCCTTTTCAAGTGATTTCTGGAATCTTCTTTGGTTTGGGGTCCCCATAGGAATCCTGGATGCAGGTGCAGGTGTCCCATCCCACCACACATACACACACACACACACACACACACACACAATCACAGATCCCATCTAGACTTGCACTCACCAAGATCCTATGCCAAAAACTTCTCTTCATATCAGACCCTAGTCTCCTCCAAGATGCTCCACCTGGAAAGACTTTGATCATCTCATCCCAATATGAGTGACTTCCAAGAAAGGAGCTTCCAATGCTTTGTCCTGGGTAACATATGAATGCCCATGCCTTAAGCCAAGGAATAAGACTGCAGGCAAAGCAGTCTTGGAGGGCACACCCCTTATTTTCCCCCAGTGTCCCAGCACAGGGAAGTAGAGAAGTATTAGAAGCTCTATCCTTGACTCAACCTTCAATTGCAGTGCTAGGGACAGGGACAGAGGGGTCCTGGACTCCCCAGTTCCCACTCCAATTTGCACTTCAGGAAGCTTAGGGCCTGATGTGATCTCCAGAGTTAGCAGGCAGTAGGGCCATCTGCTAGCAAATAAGAGTCCCAGGAGGCCTTGCTCACCCACACCTCCTTCTACTCCTGGACTCCCGACCCTGGCTCCTGAGAGGCCCCATATCTGGAGAGAGCTAGGCTTGCCCTTGCTGACTAACCTGTTCTCTTTCACCCTCGCCAGTTCTTACAGGTGAGATCCTTCCGAGCCCCTCTGGGAGTCATTAAAACCCTTTGAATTGGTTTCTACTTCCCACCTTAGGAAAACAGTACCATGCAGTCATTCCTCTGTGATGCAAATTGATTTGTGGTTTCACCCTGAACCTCTCTCAGCATCCAGAAATACCCCTGTCTAGGTGTTTAAACAACATTCTTCCTCTCACACTCCCGCCCCATTCTCAACTCAAGCTTTTCCACATTTTCTCCTTACCCCTAAACTTCCCCTCCAAGCTTTTCTGGACTTTTTACCTCTGTACTCTGGGGGAGCTGGTAACAAGCAGCAGGAAACATATTTAGGACAGTGGCACTGGGGCCTCTCTGGAAAATGGAATGAGGTTTTACCCTGGTGGGAAGAGAAAAAGGGCCTTCCCTCCAAAGGGAACAAGGAACCAAGGTAAGTAAAGCCATTAATGGCAGAAATGACTTTATTGTGAGAAGGACCTAGGGCCACTGGCCTTGCTTAAACCAAAGGGTTTGGGTGGGAAGGTGGAAACATGAGATCAGAGAATAAGAATTTTCTAAACACACTGATCCTCAATGATATGGACATTATCTGGTCCTATGTGCTTCATCTTGGAGCCCTCACCCCATCATGTGATATTCCATAGGGACGAACTTAATGGCTGGAGGCACTTATAGTCAGGAGAACCCCAAAACCTAACCAAACACTACTTTGAAGAGTGCCATTCCAGGACACACTCTGCCTTAAGAGTTGTGTGTATATTTAAGTCTTACCTGCAAAGAAACTTTAGCTCTTCTAGGACAAGGACCAGATCTCCTTCGGCATTGCTTTTCCTCCTCGCCACCATTCTCAACCCCAGCACAGGGTTGGATACACAGTAAGGAAGTTGCATGGGAACCATGGGAAAAGCTGCACTTGTGTACATGAGATCCAGGCTTTAGCCTTGGATCTGTCTAATTATCTTGTGACTTTGGGAAATTCACTAAAATCCTCTGAGCCTTTGCTTGCTCACCTGTAAAACGCGGCTAACTAGACATTTGGGCCACCTTACTTCTTTAATGGAAAACCAGCTTAAAAATACCTTAAACTAATATATGCTACTCAAATTGTATATACTGCAGACCCTGGCATTCACAGATTCTCTTACGCCATCTTTGACTGTTTTCATGAAACCCCAAATCATACAACATAACAGTAGGTTACCCTTTTGCTGGAGTCTGATTTCCATTTAGGGGCTGATATAGTAGGCTGAGGCAGGAGCCTAGAGAGCAAGCCTGGCTGACTGCCCCACACTCATCGACCCCCCAGTGTAGCGGTTCTCCCCTTTGGACAGGCACTGCACCTCTCTCTAGAGATCTGAAGGTGCCACGTCAGTTCTTATTTGTGCCTCTATACCTTCATAACATATCTAGAATACCTCCAGTTGCCACTTATGCCCACCCTGGACTATCTCATTTTCCTTGGGCTGTTACAGCATCCTTATAACTCATCAGCTTATGTCTGCTTTGTCCCTGATGGACTGCTTTGAACACAGCAATTAATATGATCCTTGAAAATCATAAGACACATCCTGTTGTTCCTTCATTCAAACTCTCCCATGTCTTCCCAGACTCCCCATCACACCCAGGACCCTCTGAGGGCAGAGACTACTGTGTCGAGGACACGGAGGGCATTGAGTAAATATTTGTAGAATGAGTGAGTGATCATTGTTCTGCATTTATAGAGAGAGGGAACTACACATGACTGTATTTTTCATGCGTTTGAGATTCACAGAGGCCTCAGGATATAATCTCACAGATGTCAAGACTCTCCCACATTACAGTAGTAAATAATCCATACATATTTAATTGTATATGGAAGTAAATTGAACGACACCTAAATCCACATTTCCAGACAATGCCCAGAATCGGTGTACAAATAAATCCATGATTGGGCACTGAAGCATGAGGTTGGCCCACGTGCAACCTAAGAGAGGGTGGGGTCAGATGACAGGGTGAGAGGGAGGAGGCCACCGACAGGTAAAGAGAGCCCCCTGAAGCTGCCCAGGGCAGGGCAGTTATCGCTACCCATAAGGAGGGGTGCGGCACCTGGGTGATTTGCTGAGAAAATTCTGTGGAGTATGTTAATTTCTTTGGGACTTCAGAGGCCCCATAACTCTTGGAGATTAATAAGAATCTGGGAAGTATCTGTCTTTGCCGGCTGCTTTCATTTGCGCAGTAATAAAGCTCGCCTTTCTTGTTTAATAAAAACAATGTGGAAACAAATGGTTCTGTGCACAGTGGAACTTTAGAGAAATGAATTCGGCGGCACGGAGGGAAGTGTTTCATCACACTGCCGGCTCCCCAAGTCTAAAACGTAAGCCATGTTTTCTTTCCCCTCCACCCCCACTGCACTCATACACCTCTCCCCATGTTGTGGTGGTGCCTCTGGACTCAGTCCTGGTGCACCAGTCACATGGGCAGAATGGAAAGGGACAGGCAAGTCCACTGCGTCTGAAGGCCCACACTTGTTCTGTAAACAGAAAGCTGGGGTTTAGCTCCTGAGACCCCAGTAGCTAGAAGTACATGAGTTGAGGCCCAGTCCTAGACTGGAAATAAATATAATGAGGAGGAACTAGCTTTCGTGTAAAAGAAATCTGAGAAAAGAGACTGTGGAACAATTTAGTAGTCTCACTGAGACATGAATCGTTAATGTGTCCCAAGAAGAAACTGGGATTCCATTGCTCACTGGTTCATTCATTATGCTCAGGTGGATGGACAAGGGCAGGCAGACAGTTCCCATCTGACTGCCTCAGCCACTGAGTCCAATGACCAGCTAACCAAGCCAACACTCTGGCTCAAACAGTGTTCCTGATGCCACCCTCCTTCTTTTCTCAATTGGGAACCCTTGAATTTCTAACATAGATAGGGCATAAAAGCAACAGCCTTTGCTGGAAAGTTGTGTTTCCTCTTTGGGGTCCTGTATGACTACCTGGGAAATGTCATTAAGGCTGCTGAAGATCTAAATGACATTTATGATGGGGAGAAAGACTAGTGGAGCACCTCCCCACTGCCGGAAAACTCAGAAAACACAGGATTTATTAACTGCCTACTATGTGCCCTGCCCTGCTGGCCATCATCCCCAGATGAATCACAGTAATGAATTAGAACCTCATTAAATTAGACAAGTAGGGGGTCTGGCCTATCTGCATTAATGAAGATCTGATTTATTAACTATCTTTAAAGAAATACAGTTTTATTACTTTCAAGTGTACACATTGATTCATATCAAGTGCCAGCAAGCATTGCCAAGTGGAGGTCCTGATGGCCCTGCCTTAACGAAAAGATAAGATTAATTTGTAATTAATGGCATCCATTTGCATGGAAACAATTAATGGGCTAAAGCCCTCATAAAAACAGTGCAATCTATTAACTAGATTAATAATGCCCACCATACAATCTAGGATAACTTATTAGTTTTTTCCAGAAAAGGCAAAGGTCAGATCTAAGGAGCTTGGGTGCCATGCTGAGCCCAAAGAAAATTATAAAGGTGTCCAGGCTTGTTTGCATGGTCCCCAGCTCCCTCATCTCTTTTTCCTTCTGTTTCTTTCAGCAGGCATTTCTTTTGGACAACTGAAATAAATTTAAAGAGAGAAGTATAGGATAATTATTGACCTCAAGGAGCTTTCAGCATGGCAGGGAAGATAAGACATGTACACATTAAATATTAGGAGAAATCCAAGTGTGGGATGAAGGTAATGTATAATTAACAAGTGCCAACTGTGGTTGAACCCTGATATGGTTTGGCTATGTTCCCACCCAAAATCTCATCTTAAATTGTAATCCAAATTGTAATCCCCACATGTTGGGAGAGGGACCTCATGGGGGGTGATTAGATCATGAGGGCAGCTCCACTATCCTGTTTTCATGGTAGTGAGTAACGTCTCACAAGAGCTGATGGTTTTATAAGGGGCTTTTCCCCCCTTCACTCTGCACTTCTCTCTCCTTCTGCCGTGTGAAGAATGACGTGTTTACTTCCCCTTCAACAATGCTTGTACATTTCCTGAGGCCTCCCCAGCCATGCAGAACTGTGAGTCAATTAAACCTCTTTTCTTTATAAATTACCCAGTATTGGGTACTTCTCCATAGCAGCATGAGAATGGACTAACACAGACCCCTAGCTGTGCTAGTCCTTGTGGGAAATCCTTGACATGTATATGTTAATAAGTAAACAACACTCAGAAACAGCCCTTGTAACTTCCTTTCCCATTCTGCACACGAAAAAATGGAGGCACTGAGTGTTCTAGGCCTTGTCTACATTCACACAGCTGACACAATGTGAGGTAGCCTCACAATGAACCATACATACCTCCTGGTATTTACACCACTATGTGGACATTGCCTCTTAAATCTCCTCTTAAATCTGGGCTGATCCTATGGCTTGCTTTTAACCAATAAGAGTACTGCAGAAGGGGACCAGGCACGGTGGCTCACACCTGTAATACCAGCACTTCGGGAGGCCGAGGCAGGTGGATCACTTGAGGTCAGGAATTTGAGACCAGCCTGGACAACATGGTGAAATTCTGTCTTTACTAAAAATACAAAAATTGGCTGGGCATAGTGGTGCATGCCTGTAGTCCCAGCTACTTAGGAGGCTGAGGCCAGAGAATCGCTCGAACCCGGGAAGCAGAGGTTGCAGTGAGCTGAAATTGTGCCACTGCACTCCAGCCTGCTGGGCGACAGAATGAGACTTTGTCTCAAAAAAAAAAAAAAAAAAAAAGAGAGAGAGAGAGTGTGTACTGCAGAAGGGGTGCAGTGACTTTTGTGGCTAGATCCTAAGAAGCCTTACAGTTGTGCCTACCCCTCTTAGAATACTTGTTCTGAGGGCAGGCAACCTACAGAATGGGAGAAAATTTTTGCAATCTACCCATATGACAAAGGGCTAATATCCAGAATCTACAAAGAACTTAAACAAATTTACAAGAAAAAAACAAACAACCCCATCAAAAAGTGGGCAAAGGATATGAACAGACACTACTCAAAAGAAGACATTTATGCAGCCAACAGACACATGAAAAAATGCTCATCATCACTGGTCATCAAAGAAATGCAAATCAAAACCAAAATGAGATACCATCTCACACCAGTTAGAATGGTGATCATTAAAAAATCAGGAAACAACAGATGCTGGAGAGGTTGTGGACAAATAGGAACGCTTTTACACTGTTGGTGGGAGTGTAAACTAGTTCAACCATTGTGGAAGACAGTGTGGCGATTCCTCAAGGATCTAGAACTAGAAATACCATTTGACCCAGCGATCCCATTACTGGGTATATACCCAAAGGATTATAAATCATGCTACTATAAAGACACATGCACACGTATGTTTATTGCGGCACTATTTACAATAGCAAAGACTTGGAACCAAACCAAATGTCCATCAGTGATAGACTGGATTAAGAAAATGTGGCACATATACACCATGGAATACTATGCAGCCATAAAAAAGGATGAGTTCATGTCCTTTGCAGGGACATGGATGAAGCTGGAAACCATCATTCTGAGCAAACTATCACAAGGACAGAAAACCAAACACCACATGTTTTCCCTCATAGGTGGGAATTGAACAATGAGACACTTAGACACAGGATGGGGAACATCACACACCGGGGCCTGTCATGGGGTAGGGGGCAGGGGGAGGGATAGCATTAGGAGAAATACATAATGTAAATGATGAGTTAATGGGTGCAGCAAACCAACATGGCACATGTATACCTATGTAACAAACCTGCACATTGTGCACATGTACCCTAGAACTTAAAGTATAATAAAAAAAGATATATATATACATAGATATAGATATAGATATAGATATAGAGATAGATATAGATATGTGAATACTTGTTCTGTGGGAATCCAGCTACTACATAAGAAGCCAAGCTATGGTGAGACTGACATTCTATGAGGAAGCCCAAGCTAGCCCCGTGCATAGGCTGTGTGGGAAAAGAAAGATGCCTGAACAGTCCTAGCTATTCTAGTCATCCTCACTGAGATATCAGACATGTGAGTAAAGACTCCATACTGGACACAAGCCCAGTAGAGCTTTCAGTTGACTCCAACATCAGTCAATTATAGTCACTATAACTGAAGGAAAGACCCCACTCAGGAACCACCCGGCTAAGCCTAGCTGATCTACAGAACCATCATGTCTCATGGTTCTGTGCAACAGACAACCAGAACTAACTGGTAAGATTTTAATGTGATGTTCTAATGACAGAATTAAAAGCTTGGTCACTGTGCCACACCAACAGTTGGAAGGTGTGGACCACTGTGTGATGTTCATGAGTTTGCCCACCTTATCCTTTCTTCTTCTCTCTTGGAGAACCCCAAACAGGTTTGCTCCTTCATTCTGATTTTCTGGCCTGTGAGAATGGGGTTCAGTTTGTGAGCATGTCTCAGAGTAGCTGTGACCCTGCCCAGCTCCTGTGTATCAGCATCCATCAGACAGGTCTAAAATACTGGGGAGAGGGCAGGGTAGTGTAGACGGTGCCTGTCCTGAAGCGAGTTTGCCATATTGTTGTGAGTCTCTGTCCTGAGTACCCTATTTAGACTTCCATCTCTCTGGTGTGAGTCCTGGACCCTGGTCTCCACTTTTAAGCTCATACTTACCTCTCCCTGCTTCCCCTCTGAATCCATGGAGGTAGGCGATTGAGCTCTGCTGGTGCCTGATTTTGCTTGGGACCTAGAAAGGTGTCACTCTGAGCTCAGATAAATTTGTCCAGAGTCTGACCAATCCCTGGACCTTTGATCTACACCGGCCAACCTACCAACAACAAATTCTTGCCTAAATAAAGTTTTGCCTTGTGGTCTGTTCCGGCTTTGGGATTTCCTGGCCTCAATAGTGCCAACCAAAGATGCTGGGACCCATGACCATTAAGGTGGACAAGTGATGACAATAGCTCAAAACATTAGGCTGTTGTAGCCTGCCCCCAACAAATGCATTTTGTCAGAGTCAAAATCTGTTACTAATAAATGAAACTCTTATTATAAAATTTCTGACATCCTTACCATGTGGGCTAAGTACTTTGATGAGCCTCTTCTCAAAATCCCTAACCTTCTACCAGGTTGGATGGTCACTTCCACCATGTATGTATATCACTGGCTTGATCTTCCCCTCACTGTCTCCACCACCAAGATTTTACTGAAGTTTTTTTTCATGGCTTGAAACAACACCAAAATTTCAGTTGGAGGAATGAGGCTGTAACAAAGGAAAAATATATTTCTCCCTCTTCCTCTCAGCTGTTCACACCTCCTAGCCTTGAGAGCTCTGAAAGAAAATCCCAGTTGGGAAACCTCTCTCCCAGAGATAACACAGGATAAGCAAGTATGCATAACCCAGGGGAGGTGTCTTCCTGGAGACATCCTGGCTCTGACTGTGCCCCACTGAGGAAATCACATGGCCAGGGGCAGGAGCACCAATCTAGAGCCCACACCCTGAGTGTCACTTCTGGACTCTGTGAATTCCAGCAATTTCCTTAACCTTTAAGACTAATTTCTTCCTCTGTAAAAGAGGGTTATTGGTGTCTCTTGTAAAATTAAATGAGAAAACACTTTCAAAACTTTTATACATAATAGTAAATGACATCTATTAGCACTAGTAGGATATAAAGTAGTGTGTCAATGACAGGAATATGTTCTGAGAAATGTCTCCTTAGATGATTTTGTCATTGTGCAAGCACCATAGGGTATATTTACACAAACCTAGATGGTACAGTCTACTACACTCCTAGGCTATATGGGGTAGCCCATTGCTCCTAGGCTACAGACCTATGCAGCATGTTACTATACTGAATACTGTAGGCAACTGTAGCACAATGTTGAGTATTTGTGCATCTAAACATGGGAACTGTGCATTAAAAATATAGTATAAAAGATTTTTAAAAGGTACATATGTATAGGGCACTTAGCATGAATGAAGCTTGGAGGACTGGAAGTTGCCCTGGGTGAGTCAGTGAGTGAGTGGTGAATTAATGTGAGGGCCTAGGTCATTACTGGACTCTACTGGTAGATTTTATATATTCAGCACACTTAGGCTACACTACATTTTTTTTTTAATTTTCTTCAATAATATATTAACCATAGCTTACTATGACTTTTTTCTTGATAAACTTTTAACTTTTTACTCTTATAATAACACTTAGCTCAAAACACAAGCTCATTATACACTGTAAAAAATATTTTTTTCTTTATATCCCTATTCCATAAGCTCTTTTCTATTATAAAATTTTTTTCTTTTACTTTTTAAACTTTTTTGTTAAAAACTAAGACACAAACACATACATTCGCCTAGGCCTACACAGGGTCAGAATCATCAATATCACTGTCTTCCCCCTCCACATCTTGTCCTACTGGGAGGTCTTCAGGGGCAGTAACACTCATGGAGCTGTCATCTCCTATGACAACAATGCCTTCTTCTCAAATACCTCCTGAAGGACCTGCCTGAGACAGTTTTACAGTTAACTTTTTTTAATAAGTAGAAGGAGCACACTCTAAGAAAACAATAAAAAGCATAGTGTAGTGAATATATAAACCGGTAATATAGTCACTTATTGTTATCAAGTATTACATTCTGTACAAAACTGCATGTGCTAGACTTTTACACAATTGGCAGCACAGTGGGTTTCTTTACACCAGCATCACCACAAATACATGAGTAATGCTGCATGGCCCTGTGACAAGATAAAAAAAAAATTAATCATCCAAACCTTTTCAAGAGGTCATGACCTAGCAGGAGAAGCAAGAGAAATGTAAGTATTAAAATTATTTTTAAATGAAATTTTCAGCTCCATTATACTCTTATAGGACCACCATCACATATGCGGTCCATCATTGACTGAAACATCTTATAAGGCACAAAACTGTACTCATTTTTAGATTTTTAATTGACTTATAAATTTTCAATATTGGACCTCAAATTATATCTTCAGATTCAATATATATAAAATAGAGTAAGCTTTCTTAAATCAGATTTTATTAAGGCCTCACAAAACCACTATCACAACCACACTTTTTACAAAATTAAAATGAAATATGGAGCCATGCAGTAGCTTATATTATGCCAATTTTGAGAGAAAGAATTTGAGATTTAGAAAGAACAATGATTTTGTTAAGGTGGCACAGTCCCCTGAAAAAGAAGGCCACGTTTGAACCCTATCATTTGAACTCGAACTCTAAGCCCATGCCCCTCTACCCTGACCTTGCTAATGTAATGGTTCATCTGTCCATAAACAGGTACTTGTTTGAGCACCTACTTGCTATCAAGTTCTAGAAGAGATACAAAATAGGAAGAAAAAATTACCCAGGCCTTCTGCTGAAGAGGTCATAATCTAGCAGGAGAGGCAGGGGATCTATAAGCATTAAAATTATTTTCAAATTAATTCAGAAAACATTACCAGATTGTGTGCCAAAGTTAAGATTTACATAAGTTCCAAAACAAAATGGGGGATAGATATGGGGAGCCATATGTCAGGGACTCTCCAGGAAAGAATAAAACATTCAAATTAGGAGAGCTTCTTTACAGAGAGTTTATTACCATGGGTCAGGCAGGGTGAAGAGGAAGCAGAAGAGCTAGTGCAGGAACACAGGGACAGTAGCAGTGGAGTTGTGGCCAGCCTCAGGCTGAAGGGAGAAGGAGAGGGAGAAGCTACTGACTCAGAAAGGGAGAGGGCCTCATGTAGGGCAGATCACAGAGGAGGCAGGGACCTTACAGAGGCAGATGGAGGTGATCCCACAGCAGGGAATGAAGCGGGGAAATACTTTATCCCCACTGAAGTCCCTCCTTATTGGCCCAAGCAGCCAGAAGCCAAGGGGCTCACATGCCCATTGACATAATTCATACAGGACATCCTGCAGGTTAGAGGGCAGAGGACAGATGGGGAGTGGATCTGGAGAGCCATGGGAGATATGAGGCATGGGGGACTCTGAATTATAGATGGATCTGAGTAGACAGGGATGAAAACCATCACATCAGTAGACAGTGTTTGAAGGCAGGATAAAGGTGTGAGTGAGACCAATGGAAGATGGTGGTTGGTGAGAAACCTGGCTGAGGTAGACTGAATGGGCTTGGTAGGAGAAGAGTGGGATTTGAAGTTGGGCCAAACATTCATTTCTTGAATTACAGGTTAAATTTTCAGCACTTAGTAGAATCTCAATGAATGATTTTTAAAGAAATACATCAATCTCACCATTAAATACATGGGCATGAGAATCAGGGATGCCAAAAAGGAAAGCCTCTCTAGATCTACACGCAGAGAGGGGTGTTGTAGGTGAACTGGGAGAATATGTTTGGTGTCTTTCATACATTTTCTTCTTCCTGGCCTTTAGTTTTGAAATCTCTGTCCCATTCTTCAGTTATAGCCCAGTGAGGTCCAGGAGATACATATTTCCTTCAAAGAGAGTCTAATTCCAGGCTTTTCTCCCTGCCCTTATCTCAAGCACCAGTCCAAGACATTTCTATTGGGATTACTTCGTGGGAGGGCCTCTGGATGTGGAGAGTGCAGCAGGGCAGAAAAGAGCAAGGGAAGAGCTAAGTAAAAAAGCAAGGTCTCCAAACCCTAGCAGAGGCTCACCAAGCTGATGGGCTGCTGCCATATCCCAGATCCAAATGCTTCCTCTCCCCAAACCCCACATTAACACTCAGGGCTGGTGCTCTCTACTAGCAATGTAACAACTTGAACGTGTTGGTCTCCACGGGACTTTAGGCTGAGACCATTAAACACTCATGGAATGAACAAAGAATGAATTGGAAAAAAAAATAGGAAAGGAGAGGTGGAAGCGGGGAAGAAAGAATTCTCAAATACCTACTCATCAGCGGGGATGTCCTTACTGACCACATGTGTCTCCCCAGAACAGTACAGGGTACTGCTGAAAGACCCGAGAAGAGGACATACTCCAGCTGAGGGACAGGACTGTGTCAAAAGGCAATCACCAAGGAGAATCATCAAAGGGCAGGCTAAACAACACAGAACTGGTCATAAGTGGAGAATGAATGCATAGAGAGCAGAGGTCAGGGGAGTGGTGAATCTGAGTGGCTCAAAGGGTAGGCTATGTTTCAACAGGATGAGTGGATGGAGAAAGGTTCCCAAGTGAAGGGAACAGCGTGAATGAAGACAGGACGTCAGAATAAGCAAGGCTGGTGTCCAGAACATTGAGGAGACAGCATTGCTAACTCTCCCAATTCACATCACAAATATCAACACCTCCTGCCCCAGTACTGCACAAGGCACAGGGGATCTGGAGATTAGGGAGAGTCCCTGCTCTCCAGAAGCTGTAGGGTTACTTCCAGCTCTGAAAATCGGAAAGTGATGATAAACTAGCCAGACTTCTTACCCCACACAAAGATTCCTTCCAGAGAATTCTGGAATTATGGTAGGCTGGCTTCTACTCCAACATCCCCAAATAAAGTCATCTTCATCCACTCTTGGACAATTTTAATTGATAGAATTTCTGGCCAGATGCAATGGCTCAGGCCTGTAATCCCAGCATTTTGGGAGGCCAAGGCAGGTGGATCACCTGAGGTCAGGAGTTCGAGACCAGCCTGGCCAATGTGGTCAAACTCTGTCTCTACTAAAAATACAAAAATTAGCTGGGCTTGGTGGCACATGCTTGTAATCCCAGCTACTCGGGAGGCTGAGGCAGGAGAATCGCTTGAACCCAGGAGGTGGAGGTTGCAGTGAACCAAGATCATGCCATTGCACTCCAGCCTAGGTGACAAGAGCGAAACTCTGTCTCCAAAAAAAAAAAAAAAAAAGAATTTCTATTATACAACAACTGAAATCATTCCCACACAACATTTTTGTGATGAAAACCATCATGATTATGATCATGCCTGTCAATCTCTCCACACCCATTCCTCTCTGTGGATTCTCTCCCAGGACTCCACAAGGATGCTGGGACCGCCGCCCTCCTGGGAGGATCTGTGATGACAGCCTCTACTCTTTCTCAGAACAAGACCCCACGTCTGCTCCAGCCTTAGATTCTCCCAGCACTCTGGGCCTCTGTGTTTCAGTCATGGCACAAAGTCCACCTAAGGGTCCAGTCTGGTGGTACAGCACACATTAAATGGCCAGAACCATTCTGGCATTAAATGGCCAGAGCCATCATAAGAAATGTCCAGGTGAATATCACAAGAACTCCCACCCACAACTGCTCTCTTTCTCTCCTTATTGACACAATCCTTTGAAAGCTGTAGGGAGTAGAAAATTGCTTCCTTTCTGTTAATCAAGGATACTCTTTAAGATGCTTAAGTAAAATACTGTTTAAAAATGGGCAGTTTTATATAAAGGGAAGAAAAAAAAGTACAGCAGGAATGTACAGTATATCAGATTGAATTAGTTTTTCATGCCACAACATGTAAACAAATCTGTTTAATTAGAACACCTTGTTTTTATTGCATTCTGAGCAATTTTTCAACAATGAGAAAGCAAGACAAAGGGGAAGAGATTCTAAAATTTCCCAGAGACACCCAGAGATCTTCTCTACTTCCCCTGATGAGCCCAGCTCCTGGGGGGTTCCCTTGTATTCTCCAGAAGTGCCCCTGGCACCCCCTCTTCCCATTTGCCCCCACCCCCACCCCCTTCAAAATAACAACCTCCAATTATAGAGATTTCAACAAATTTTATGCACAGAGGGGAGATGAGATGTGGTCACTGACATGATGAAAGCTTGGAACCCCAAGAAATGAAGAGCAGGAAATCCTCAAAGCCCCCAAGGCTCCAAAAGAGAGGAGTGAGCCCCGGACTGGAGGCAGATATCTGGTTCCAAATCTGGTGCTAGGGAGGGCTCCAGGTTCACTTCCCCAGCTCAGGCCTCTGTCTCCTCAAGAGGCAAGCCCACTCTATGTAGGAGAGAGCTTGACTGAGTACCCTGGCAGCCCCCACACTAGGGATTCTGTGCTTCACACCTGCACACATGCCTAATACATGGCCAGAATGTCATAAGCAACATCCAGGTGAATATCATGAGAACTCACACCCACAGCTGCTGTGTGGGAGTTCACGTGATATTCACCTGGATGTTGCTGACATGGCATGTTGTGGCACGATATTCACGGAGATATTCTCCTGTGCTTCAGACCTACACACACACTTGATACATAAAGGCCTAAATCAAGGGATCTGAGAAGAATTAAGGAAGCAGCTGGTTGCCCCTCACCCCATTCAAAGCCCAGAGGATGCCCTGGCCTCTCCACATTCTCTACTGTGGTTCTCTCCTCCCCAAAGTGAACACTCTTGGGTCCTTACATACACCCACGCTTCTCTCCTCACCCCCACCATTGCACTCACACCTGCAGGGGTGTATGTGTTTGTATTTTTGGTTTCTGGTTGGTTTCCTAACAAGCAGAAGATTTAAGCTTTTAATCCATCTGTTGGGTGCAAAGCATAATATATTCTGGGAGTGGATTAGGGGACTAAATTTGGGAAATGTGTTGTCAAAATGTGGATTTGCAATGCAAGCTTATTGATGAGGGTGTCATTTGGAGTCTGAAGGCCTTTTTGGAGTCTCTGTGTGACGAGGGTTGAAGAGTAGTAGAGCAACAGGTGCACAGAACTCACCCTCCACAGGATGGTAGAGATGAAAACATTTCTTTACAGGGTACCCCAATCACTACTTTCTGGCTTCTTATTTTTCTCTTGTTTCTTCTCTCATATAGTGGGACCATACACATTTCAGGATCCCTCCCCTCCATAGTACCACCCTCAGGATACTGACTTATATTTAGTCTCGCTCAGGAGGGATATCTAATAATAAAACAGAAATCTCAATTTCTTTCTTGGGTATGTACATTTTAAGGATGATCAAAGTCTTATGTTCTTATGGTGGTGGGAATGTGGGCACCAATCAGCATTTAAGGATGATGCTGGGAGAGACAGAGAGAACAGGCGACTCATCTCAGGGACCCAGAAACAAGCACCCCCTGGTGGCATCTCATTCATGTGGCACCTAGGATCATTAGAACAGATAACTTCCTCTGCATGGAAGTGGCCAAAAATAGCCTCAGTTTGTTTTGTGACCGATGCTATTCCCTGTAACCCTCACCTGTGTCACAGGCCTGAACTGAGGCAATGGGTGAATGTAGCCTGGAATTCAGGAGTCAGCTGCAGACTTGGGATAGGTAAGCAGCAGGGTAACAGGCTAAGAGTGTAGGTGGGATTAAGGGATGAGGAGGTGGGGTTGTGTAAGCGTAGGAAGTCGTCACTCTCTCATCCAGGCAGGGCTGGTGCACCACAGAAAACCAACATGGTCCTCAGAGAAAACTGACAGTAATGTAGGAGGCCCATCCACAGCATCCCTGACTGGTAACTACCAGCCTCTAGTAGACTGTCTGCAGCAAGGGAGAGCTCAACACCTCCCGGGGAGGTACAGCACCCAGCTCCAGGCATGGACTGAGTAGGCAGAGGAGAGAAGACTGGCCGAAACTCACTTTTTATAAATCTAAATGCATCAGTAGACTAGGGTGATTGGATTCCAGCCTCCATACTACACGTTTGATACAGAAGGTTGGGATTAAATCTCCCCATCAGACCCACTTTGGCCTTGTTCCAGCTGACTTAAAGATGGGGCTGAAATGTCTTTCTGTTTGTAGGCTTTGCTCCTAGCTGACCCCATCATCCCCCATCTGTGTACTGCCAAGTGTTAACCCACCTGCTGCCCTGCTCTAGACAAGTGCTTAGTGCACTAAAGCATAGGAGAAGCCCAGTCCTTGGCCTCAGAAATGTCACAACCCACATGGGGGAGATGCAGAAAATGCATTCAGCATTCAGAACATAGAGAGCAGGGGAAGGCCATAGGAAGGGATTTGGATGCCAGTTCAGTAAAGATTTTTTAAAAAGATCCTTGAGTGGGAAGCCACAGACACTGGAGACCCCCACTCCTCCCTGTGCCACTGCACCTGACGTGCTTCTAAGCAGGGTATTTCTCACCTCTCAAATTCCTCTCCTCCTTTTCTCTCTTAAATCCACTCCCATCCACTTTCACCCACACCTCTCAACCAGAGCTGTTCTTACCATAATCCCTAGTGACCTCCACATTATTGTATCCACCTGCCATTTCCCAATCCTCATGGCACTCGACCTACCAGCAGCATTTGACAACACTGGCCAACTCCCAGGGCTCCACACTCTCTGAATGTCCAGTGCTCTGGACAGTTCCTTGGTCCTATTTTCTATCAACACACCTCCTTGCTGATATGACTAGTATCATACACTTTGAATGATGTTGCAGGATCATGAATGCTGAGTTCATCTCTCCGGCCTGGACTTTGCCCCTGAATCAGAGATGTGTATGTCCAAGTGCCTATATGATGTTCTCCACTTGAGTGTCTAAGAGCCCTCTCAAACTCCACATGTCCAAAATTGAGCCCCTCATTTTTCCCCACCCCAATCCTACTCCACTCATAACCTTTCTCATCTCAGCCACTCAGCCAAAAACCTTGGAGTCATCCATGACTCCTCTTTTTCTGTCATACTCCATAGCTAATCTGCCAGTAGATTCTATTGGCTCTATCTTCAAAACACCAAAATCCGTGACACTTACCACCTTTGCTATCACCCCCGCAAGTCTAGTCAACACTTACGTCCTTCCTGGATTACTCAGTCTCCCTTCCCTCCTTGGAGGTGTTCTTAATGCAGACGCCACAGGGATGTTTTGAAATGTAAGTTTCTTGTCCTTTGATTTAAGAATCTGTCATGTGTCAGTTTAAAACCTTCCAGTGGCTCCCCTTCCACCCAGAGCAAACTGAAGCCCTCACAACAGCTTATAAGACCCTCCCTCCCCGTGACCTCTTTTACCTCAACTCCTATTACTCTCCCCCTCACTCATCACCTTCAGTAACACTATCCTCCCTTCTGTGCCTCAGACACATTCTGCACCCCTACCTTAAGGCCTTTGTTCTGGACTTCTCCTGGTTAGAATGTTCTTTCCCCCAGTGCCTTCTTGGCTCACCTCATCAATTCCTTTCATGCCTCTGCTCTCACTTTCTAAGGAGGCCCACCTGACAATTCAATGTAATCCTGCGCCTGCCCCACAGCCAGTATGCCCAATCCCCTTACTTTCCTCTGCATTTCTTTCCTAGCATACATTGGCATACTCTATCATTTACTTATTTCCATGGGTTTGTTTTTGTTTTGAGACAGAGTCTTGCTCTGTCACCCAGGCTGGAGTGTAGTGGCATGATCTCGGCTCACTGTAACTTCTGCCTCCCAGGTTCAAGCAATTCTCCTGCCTCAGCCTCCCAAGTAGTTGGGACTACAGGTACATGCCACCACACTCAGCTAATTTTTTGTACTTTTAGTAGAGACGGGGTTTCACCGTGTTAGCCAGAATGGTCTCAATCTCCTGACCTCGTGATTTGCCCACCTCGGGCTCCCAAAGTTTTGGCATTATAGGCGTGAGCCACCATGCCCAGCCCTGTGTTTTTTCATGTGTATCTTCCCTTGCTGAAATATAGGCTCCAAACAAACAAGAATCTTTGTTTTATTCTCAAATACATGCCAAATACCTAGGGTGGTGCTTGGCACATGGGTGCTCAATACACACTATACCCAAACATAGCCCATTTCACCCACTCCTCCCAGCTAACAACTCTGTGAGTCCTGCTCTTTGGGATAACAAGTGTCAACATTTCTGACAATAGTAGTTATAACAACAGCTACGGTAGCTATAATTTATGGATTGCTTACAAGGTGTACAATCTACCAACCAGATGAAAGTGCTCACGATATACTAGATGCCACGCTAAACTTTCAACAAGAACTATGTCTCTTATTTTTTCTAATAGTTCAGTAAGGCAATGTGGTAAAATGCATTAATCAATCCAATATTTTACCCCTATCCCACCTGCAGCATCCATACCCTTGAAGTGTGCTTATGGTGAGCAGGGTAGACTTCCTCTCCCCTTGACTTTGAGTGTGGCCATGTGACTTGTTGTGGCCAATGATAAATGAGTGGAAATGATAGCTTCCAGTTCCAAATCCAGTACCTAAGAGGCTTTGCATGTTTCCTTCTGTCTTCTTGCACTTCTGCCACTCCCTTGAGAAGAACAAACCCTAACCGGGCTGCTGCTGTTGGAGAAAGATGAATGACCCATGAAGCAAAGCCACCCCAGCAAAACCCAGCACAGATCAGATGCCCTCACCAATCCCCAGCCATAAAAGCAGTAAAAATAGTGGTTGTTTTAAGCCATTGAGCTTTGGTGTGGTTTGTTGCACAGCAATAGTTAAGTAATAGAGATATTCCCCTATCTCCAGTTTTAAAGGAAAGGAAAATGAGGCTTCTCAAAGGGAAGTAATCTACCCAGGATATCACATCTGACAAGCAGTGAAATCAGGGTGTAGCTCGGGCCTGACCCCAGAGCCTGAGCACTAACCATTAGGTAACACCACCAACCCCCTTTCTGCCTTCTTTGCTCTTCTGTAGCACACATTGCTTAGACATCTTCTGAATTCCTCTCCAGATACACTTATTTATTCATTCATATTTTCAAAAAATTAAAACTAAAAAGTTGAGTGCCCCATTGTGCCTGTAACTTGATAGTTGCTGGAAATGCTGAGATAAGATCTGAACTATGTAAACAGAAATGTAGCAGAAAAGGAGAAAACACGGAGTGTAGCTGGAGAGGCGTGCCTGAAGGAAGCTGAGAACAATCACAAAGAAAGTGCTGGTGACAACTGTCATCAAGGCTCCAAGAAAGTAGACCCTGATGTGGCTTAGGGCATCCAGCTTTGGGCAAGGTGCTTGGGATGACTGGACAATTTCTATCCTGGGTGCTGTCAGAGTGCCGCCCTCCCTTTTTTCCTTACAGATACACCTTAACCCTTATGACCTTTTACTTCTCTCTGCTCTCAGAGTACGACAAGAGAACCTAATATTATTAGTTACTGCCACTCAATGTTAAAAATAGACAAGCCATTTTCAGCCTTCATCAAAACAGTATCATGATGAGTCACTTATTTTTCAGGATTGTGAATATCCAGAAAATATTAAAACATTCCCAAGACAGTGAGACAGTTCTCAATGTAACGTGATTCTTCATAATGCAATGCAAACGTGATTCTTCATAAGAGTCTGTAGCTTGTCTGGTGTCACATGGTTAAAAAGTGCCATAAACCAAATGAGAGTTGGAGTATTTAAGGATGAAAGGACACAATGAGTGGAGAAAAAGAGCAGGTAATTCATTCACCTTGGAGAAGTTGGTTAAACTTTCTAGATCTCTGTTCTATATTAATAAATTGGAAATGAGAAGACCTAATTCATCAGGTTGTGGTGATGTTTAGGTATGTTAAAAAAAAGAGAGAGAGAGCCCAAGAAGGTGTTTGGCATTAATCTATGGGCAGAGATCAATCATCATACCATCCATTCAACAAATATTCAGCCAATGTCTACCATGGCCAGGTTCTATGCTATGTCCTGGAAATGCAGTGGTACATAAAATGGACCCATTTCCTCCTCATGGAGCTCACAGTCTAGTAAGGGATACAGACAAGTAAAACTGGCAGATACAATGCAGTGAGCCATGTGCTTTACTGGTCTACATACAGGTAAAAGGGGAATGTTCACCAGTCTGCACAGTTTCAGACTTACAGTTCCCAAACCTGAGGCACTTTTCAAAACCTCAAAGGAGATATCAAATGGTAATGCAAAGGACGTATTCATCAGGATCTACTCATCCTGTAACAAGATGGGAAAGACCATTCCTAACATTCTGATGAAACAACCGTGGAATGGTGACTTCTAACCCAAAGGGAAATGGTCCTGCACTGGTAAAGCTCAATGAAATTCACTGGTCGCATCCAACCAGGGCTTATGAACCTGTCTCATTACATAGGATTCTTATCCGTCCCTTGTCCTCATTCTGCATTAATCCCACTTATATATTAAATGCTTGCTCCACAACCCCATGTAATCCTCATAGCATCCCTGGTAAGTGAGTGCTATTTTTTATCCCCTTTTCACAGATTAATGAACTGGCACTTAGAAAAATTCAGTAACTTCTCCAAAGGTCACACAGCTTGGAATTGACAAGTAGGAACTCACAGGGTTGCGACTCAAACCCAGGAGCTACTAAGCATCCAGGGCCCCGCTATCCCTCTTAATGGGCCTGTCTGGTGGGGCAAAAGGGTCTCAAAGACATTTTGTAGGGTGCTTTTGCAGGCCAAAGCCTATTTATAACTGTTCAGCTACCACAAACCACAAGACCAAATTGGGGTCATAAACATGAGGGCTGTGGATGATCTGTGCAACTTGAGTTATTAGGGAAGACTGTGAAATAGAGTTAGGACTTCAGTTCGTGCCTGGGTGAAGAATAAAAGCACCATCCATTCCGTAATTCTTTTGATAAAGATGCATGTTCTGTGCACTGAGCTGCAGTTTATTTCTTATTCGTCTGCTTTTGTCCTCTTTCTTAGAACATCTTAGATGCATAAAGAGAGAAAACAACCAAGCTTGCTCTATTACTGTAATTACAGCAAGACACGGTTGTGATCGAAGAGAAAACCACCTCAGGGGCTGGGGAAAGGAGGGACAAATGCCAAGGGAGTCACCCGTGCCTGTAGGAGGGCAGGTCGCAGGGCTTGCAAACAAAGAATGAAAGTTCTCATTACACAGGATTCTTATCTGTTCCTTACAGCAAGCCCAGCACGATCCTGACTTAGAAACTAGTTATTAGTTCATGATTCCATCTGTGCCTGGCCCTCCCAACAAGAACAGTTCTCTCTTCTCTGACCTCCCCTAACCTATTAACTATGCCTCTTTGAGGGGATTTGACATTTTCCATTTTTTATAATATTTATGCATCTGCAGGTGATTTCCTTGCTCAACTTTCATCTCTGTGTGGGAAGGGCTCTGTTTTGATGTGTCTTTGGGTCCTTCATAGCCCATGGTGCAACACATATGCCCACCATACACCATACAATGTTTACTGATAAATGAAGATACAGCTCCATCCCCTGACAAAAAATTGCCTTAATCACAGTGTCTTCCTTCAAGGATCTGGATAGATGAGGGAAAAACTGTATTGTTCTCAATTCACACACAAGAAAGTCTGGCTCTTGGAAAATCCTGTTTATCCAAAGATCAGCTGCTAAGATCAGCTGATGAAAACCACAGGCAAGACCTGAGAGGGACATCAAATATTTAGAATGAGAGACAATAATGAAGGAACACTGAGCCAGGTAAGCACCCCTCACCTTCCCAGCCATTGCCTGCTCCTTGCCTCTCCTAGTCCTTTCTCCTCATCATTGTTCACTCCCGACCATCACCTTAGTTCAACCCTCACCAGCATTTAAGAAACTCCAGCATTTAAGAAACTCCCTGACCCCAGGCACTTCCCTCCTTCTTCTAACCTATACAATGTTTCTGGATTAACTTTCTCAAACTCTTGTTTGATCATATTGAGAAACGAATATGCATAGTGGTTGAATGCAGAGCTTTGAACATGGCCAGATCTGGACTCAGTTCCAGCCATACTGCGTACTAAGCCTCAATCATCTCAGCTATAAAATGAGGATAATAGCAGCTGCTTTGTAGGCACGGGTGAGAATTAAATGAAATATTATGTATATTTACAGAGTACCTGGCTCCTGGCAAGCCCTACAGAGTTATCAAGGAGAAGGAAAAATCATTTTCCTACTCTCAGTCCTAAAATGGTCCTCAGTGCCAATGAGGCACCTTGCTCTGCCTGGCAAGCCAGGCCCTCCAGAATTCGAATGCAGTTGTCCTGCAGCCCTGACACTTCCAGCCCCAATAAGTGACCCTTTACTTCAGCCAGGTTCACCTCACACTGAATGTGTGTGCAGGTTACAGGATGCTCACCTCTCCCCCTACCAACCTAAATCCTATCTGGGTAGATACTTGGAAAATAGCCTTTAGGAGACCCTACTCAGAACACATTTTAAGATACAGTCCAGATTGATTCAAGAATTGCATGGTGTATGTGTATGTGTGTGTTTGTGTGTGTGTGCGCACAGATGCATGCACGTAAACACAAAGGAAAAACAAAGTAAAATTATCTTATTATTATTGCTAAGACCTTTCATGTATACGAGCAAAAGAAAAATATACAAATAAAAAAGATTACTAGATTTGACCACACAAATGCTAAAAAAAGTCTCTGCATTTGAAAACACACTATAAACAAAGCTGAAAAATAAAAGACCAAATCAAGGGGAAAAATATTTGAGCCATATATGCTAAATAAAAGATTAATAATTTATAAAGCATTGTTATTAATCAATAGGAGAAAAATAACCAATAGGAAAAATAAGCATTGGACTTAAACTAGCAAATCACAGAAAAAGAAGCCTAGATGATAAAGAAATATACAGGAAAATGCTACCCTTCTAATAATTAGACAAAATTACAGTAAAGACCAAAGTCTCACTTTGGTCTCTCAAATAGAAAAGCTTCTTTTGTGGCCAAGTAACAATTGGTATTGTCAAATCTGCAAATAAACATGGATTCACCCTGGCAGGGAGAGCAGTGAGCACAACCTGCCCCTACAAGCCACAATGACAAGATATATACAAGGTTTCTAAAATGTGTATAGCTTTTTACCAGTAATTCTAACTTTAAAAATTAATCTTAAGAGACTATTCATCAATAAGCACCAAGATTTCTGCATAAAGACTTTCATCACAGTGTTCTTTGCAATAGAATAAAAAGGAACATCTTAAATTTCCAGTAGTAAGATATTGAAACGTAAATATTAATGGTATATTCACATGAGAGAATGCTGTGCAACCATTCAATATTATATTTTAGAATAATATATAGGAGTTAAGGGAACTATTTGCAAAATATTATAAATAAAATGTTAGGTAGTATTCAAAATTGGCAATTCTCTATATATTTCCAGAAGGGAAAAACTCGGGTAGGATATGCATGACAATGTTAAGTAGCTGTCTCAGTATGAAAGAATTATCAAAAATTATAATTTTGTTTATTATCACTTATTTTCTCAGAAGAGATGAACGTAAATTACACATAACCAAATGGACTTTACCAGGCTTCAAAATCAGACTTCCTCTGTCAAGTCTGCCCTGGCTACCACAGACCTCACTGAACTACTCATCCTTCACGCTCTCTTAGCCATTATTATCCATGTTATACAATCACCCATTTGATCAGATGCCTCTTTGTACTGCTGTCTAATTATTCTGGGTTTGAAAGTATTAATTCCTCCCACTAATATCTGGATCTACCTCACCCATGGCAGGTTGTATTTTCCAAGACGGCTGCAACAAGTTCTCTCATCCCACATACTCTTCTTACTGCTGACATGGACACTCCTCCTATGAACAGGCAGGGCTTATGGTCCCTATCCTTGCATCTGAGTGGGCCAGTGCCTATGGCAAAAGTGATGCTATGTAAATTCTGAGGCCAGGATGTAAAAAAAGGATAGTGCTTCCACTCAGTTCTCTTGGAGGTGCTCTTTTTTGGAACCCAGCTGCCACATTGTGAGGAAACCCAGACCACATGGAGAGTCCACTTGTAGGTGGTCTGACTAAGACCCCAGCTGAAGTCCCAATAAACAGCCAGCAAAAAACACCAATATGCAAGTGAGAAAGGTGTTAAGCTGACTCCAAACCCACCATCTGCCTGCACACATAATAGACCCTGTTTAAGAACTGCCTAGCTGAGCTTAGTCAAGTGCCTGACTTTTGACAGATAATAACAATAAAAGAATTGCTGTATCTTAAGTCAATAAGTTTTGGGGTGATTTGTTACATGGCAATTAATAACTGGAACTTATTCACACCACCTTTTTATCTCTGCTGCCTCAAAGATCCCCTCTCTGGACCACTTTCAGTCCTCAATCCCTTAGCTTTACGAAAACTAATCCATGTATATTTATTATACAAATGAATGAATGAATGAGAGTTCTAACCTTCACTTTATTCCTTAGATCCAAACTTGTACATGTCAAAAAGTCTTCTTAGTAACTTCCTCACCTAAGAGAACCAGAAAATAATTTTTATACATCTATGAACTTTATATTTCCTTCTGTGTAATTCCTTTCAATTATACCCCTAACTACTCAGCATGCAGAAAAATTTTACTTACTGAAAAAAGAAGACTGTATACAACAAAAGGACAAGTGAAGAAACTGACTTCTCTGGTTTGTCCTCTTCTCAGGAAGAAGCCACTCCCTAGGAAAATGTGGGCCTGCTTTGGTAACCAATATGGTAATAGGATACTGATACCTTCCTACCCTTGGTAAATAGGGATGCCAACTACAGAACTGCAGCCCCAAAGAGCAAATAGGCCTCTCAGTAAGGCATTATTACTATAGCCCTAATGCATGGTGCCAACTATGTGGTGTGGTTTGGAGATCAAAGGGTCTTTCCTATACTAACCCACCATGCCAGATCCAGTCATGGGTTAAGCATTTTCCTCTCCAGGCTTTTTTGTTAAGAAATTCCCCTGGGGAGGGAGCACACATTAACGGTGCAACAGAATCAGCAGCAGCACTCTTTGTTATTTTGCCTGATGTCAACATTGCATGAATGTGTTCATGGGATTTTGTCCCTGGACTGCAGGCGGTAATTGGGCACAACCGAGGCAGGGGCTCGTGGGTGAGGATGCCCACAGAAAAGAGAAAATTAAAAGAAGGGAAATGTAGAAATTCCAAAATCAAGTTTCTTATGTTTTACAAGCTTCCATGTTTTACAATTGCACCAAAATTTTACTTGATGGGAACTGATTAAATTTGGTTCATCTTTTATTTTTTATTTTTTACTGACTTTGGTAATTAGCAAAATTGGGATTACCAGGAACTAGTGTTGCTCCCCTCATTTATGAGGCCTCAGAGACCCTCAACTTATCCTGGGCCGTTGGGGTGCCATTAATGTCATGCACAAGAGTCATCTAGACATCAAAGTTCCTTTTCCTTATTGCTGTCATCTCACCAGTTGGACCCAGTGACTCAGAAAAGCAAGGATGTCATGACTCACGGGAGGAAATAGGGAAGTAGAAGGACCTATTCCAAGCACAGCCTTACATGAACACTCTTCAAAGACGCGGGATTGTGTCAGATCCTGAAAAAGAGTTTGATGATTGACTTTCTCATTCCTCCTCTCCAGACACTGTTCAAAGCATGGAAATGAGCAACATTGGCACCTTTTTGTATTAATCTGACATTTTAGAGGTTGCTAATTTGTTTTGTGGCCACTCATATCAGCTTGAGTTTGTATCTCCATGTAACTTCTCTAGGATCACTAGATGTCCTCCTAGAAAGCCAGTGATATGATGCTTGATATACTTTATTTGCTTTGACAGGACTGACCACAAGCAAAAGGTATTTTTGCTTTCCCCTTTCCCAGAGGTAGATATTTTTTCTGCCAAGAATTTATTTTGCCAGACAAAAAAGTGAAGTTTATGTTAAGATTAGTTCCCTGGGTTTCTCAACAAATTTCTAAGATTGAGCTACCTGCTACTCCCATCACCATCACTATCCCCACCCTGACCATGTGCCCACCTACTTCATCTTTCCTAACACCTAAACAGGTGGGTCTCATTACTTTCACTATCTCCATGATTACTGCCAATTAATCATCACCACGAACATCATCAGAATGGCCTTCACAAACCCCAACTGGGAAAGGCCTGTTCCCACAGCTACAGAAATCTACATATTAAGACTTTCAAGCTCTTCAAGCTCGAGAGCTCTGGAATATACTAATAGAGAGAAACCGTGTTGGAAAAGACCCCTGGGAGAGGTAGGGAGGTAAAGTGTGCCCAAGTCGCCTCTCAAAATATCCAGCAAGCAGCCATCGGGGAGAATGTGCCCGTTCTTTGAACTCCCTCAAAGTACCTTTCATCTGTTCTAAATCCAGGATCATCTTTTGTACAAGGCTTGCTGTTTCTGGATAAATCCTTGGCCCTTGTTCAAGCCCTGGACTGTGTCAGGATGTTCCACAGACCCCAGCAGGAAAGCATTGCTAAACAAGCATTTCCAGCGGGACCCCTTTCTCGTGACAGGGATTCCAAATCCCAGCCCACAGCATCTGCATTTAGAGTATCAATGACAAGGCAATACCGTTGCGTTCTCATTTCAACCCCAATTCTCCTGGAGGAGGCCCCCACACCTCCACCAGGAGATAGTCATCGGTTGGTAGTTTCTTTCCTGAGGCACTCTATTTTCAGCTTCATATCATAACACGGACTCTTTCCCTGCGGAGCAAGCTGGTAAAACATTTTTCCTTGCCTAAGCACTTGCCTCATCTCTGACTCAAATCTCCAACCTGGAAATGAGGGGGAGGGCAAGCCAACATGGCTCCAAGGGGAAGGCCTCCTGCTCTGCCAGCAGACGGCACCTCAGTCCTGAGAATTACTGTGTGAGGCTAAGCTGATATCCTCTCCTCTCTGAGTCCCCATCTCACCTCCCATTGTCAGAGAAAGAGTTTGGCACCATCTGCTTCCTTGGGAGTGGCAGAAGACTAATACTATTTTCCCAAGTGTATTTCCAAAATTAGACACTTTCTCCTGGTATTTTTCTTTCCTGGTTGTCAAATGATCCTTTATGGAAATATTTTCCTTTATAGGTCTAAACTAGCTGGGCATTCCACTGCATCACTGTTGATGTCATCTATGATATCATGAAGGTGGTGGCCATCAACATTACAGCCCACAAACTGTGCAGTACTCCAAAGCTATTTTATGGTTCCAGAGTTCTCTAATTAAAGACTGGTGCTGCATCTGTTGGGCAATCTTGACAATGTCATCAAAAGTGATACTGTCACTGTGCTTAATGTTTTTCTGCTTCTTTCTGTCTCTGACTGGTTCCTTGGGGACTTTGATCATCAGGACAGAGGCAAAAAGTACCACTTCAATTTGGCCTGTCTGTTCTGAATGGTCAGTTCCACTGTAATACTAAGACCATTCTAGTCACTGGTTGCTTTGGGTGATATTATCACCAACCATTTTTGAAAACAGATAGATCCAGGAGGTCAAGGTCAGACGTGGCACCAACTTCCCCACTGGTGCACCTCAGGTACAGGCCTATAATCTTGTTGAGGTCAAACGTGGGCAGAATGGTGGATGTGGCCAGCGTCACATGAACCTGGATATAGGATGACTGAAAAAAGTTACACCTTGGCATCCTCCAAGCCAAAAGCAGAAAGCTCTCGTCCCATTTTTAAACAGTCTATCTCTTCACTGCATTTTCATTTAGTGCGTTTTCTAAGTCACAACCAAATTTGTGAGCAAAGAAAAGTGATTTCATTCCCATTTTACAGGTGAGAAAACAGATCCAGAGTAGTATATAGCATCTCTTTCAAGGTCTTAGCTATCTGCAAAATGGCCACTTTGGGGCTGGAAACCAGATGTTCTAACTGTCGGAGCTCAGCTCCTCATACTTCCCACCTACTGGCCTGTGTATAATAAATGTAAGTCACTAAACAAGCCTGAAACCAGTCAAAAGGAGCATGAACATTATGAATAGATTGTGATATGTTAGTGGACTGTAAAAAGTAGCCATTCAAATGTGCCTCACACTCTCCCATGAGGACACTTTCACCCTAAAACACACAAGGCCCACAGGTTACTCAGAGACACAGATACCCCACCCAGGACATCTGTGCTGGAAGAGGACTGAGGAGTCAGCTCATCAAACACCTCCATTTTATAAATGAGAAGAGTGAGGCCCTGCAAGATCACTGACTAGTCAAGGCCACTCCAGGACTCAGACTTATTGGATGCCCGTTTCCAAAAGCTCTCCTTTCAGAGACTTCGTCTGCCTTCTATGAGAAGGACATGACCTCTGGTAGAGGCCCAGGCATTTCACTGTGAGCCAGGAGAGTTGGCCCACAGCTTTGGACACAGGCAGAGTAACTGAACACCCAGCCAACGAACTTCAGAGGGACTAGGAGAAGGAGCATCTATAAATCCATCCCTTCAGCAGCCTGCCTCAGTGCATGAACTTCTGAAACAGGAGTTCCCTTATCCCCCTCACAGGACATGAGACAGGGGTGTGGCTCACTTCCTCAGTGACCCATTGCTCAAACCCCTAGGGGGAGCAGGCAGAGGGCAGGTCGTGGGGAGCGTTTTTGGGCTCTGACCCCATGGCGGCATCTAGGGTTGAGGGTTTACAGCTCCTGAAGCCCCAGTGGGTGTGTTACAGTGCGCTTTTTCAGTTTTGCCATCTGCAGGCTATTCGTGTTAATCAGCTCAATTAGACCCTCTGCCTTATCGTGAGGATAGAGGGCTTTCTGTATTCCAGGTTCTTGTCTTAGTGTACTGGAAAAATCAGATCACACATGGGCTTGGAGGATGGATGCAAGGTTTTATAGAGTGGAGGTAGCTCTCAGAGAGGTGGATGGGGAGGCCAGAAGGGGGATGGAGTGGGAAGGTGGTCTTCCCTCCGAGTCGGGCCGCCCAGCGGCCGGTCTCTCCTCCTACCGAGTTCCCCTTGGCATCCGCATCGTTCCGCAGTCCATGGCCTGCCAATGTCTCCTGGTATGTTCTTTTGCTGGGGTGTTCCTCTCGACGTTCAGCTACTTGTGTGCGTGCCCGCTAGGGTCTCGAGGTTTTTACAGCCACAGGATGGGGTGCATGGCAGGCCAGAGTGGTCTTGGAAAATGCAACATTTGGGTGAAAAAAACTCAGGAGTTCCTATCCTCACTTAGGTCCATGGGCATGAGCTCGAGGGTGGCACCCTCGCCAGGGACCCCGCCCATCTCTACCCAGCACTTCCCTGCCCCCCACCTGCATCACTTCCACTATTATGTATCCAGTTCCATGGATTATGGCATGAAGGACTATGGTCCAAATGTAAAAAGACCACACAGGATCACTGATATCGGGAGCAATTCGTAGCCATCAATACCCTGATGTAACTTAATCAAATGATCACTGGCAGAGGGGAGGGCGCTAAAGAGACGGAACACAGAACAGGTGTGTTTTAACAAAAAGAAAAGGGAAGAAGGTGGTCCCTGGCCTGAAACAGGGCTCTGACTAAGGAATGCTTAGTCTAAGCTCTGACTCCTCACTCTGGAGGCTAGCCTTGGAAACCTGGGACCCAGAGGAAGGGAAAAGTGATGAAGATATATGGATAGAGAAACATACTGCACCAAGTAGTGAAAACGGATGCAAGCTAGCTTAGTATTACATTTTTTTAATTTTTAAAGAATGTATTGGCTTGTGAAACCCAAAGGTCGGAAGGCGCTCTGGCCTCAGGCCCAGCCGTCTCTCTTACCTGCCTGGCTCTGATTTGCCCTGGGCTGGCTGCATTCTCCTCAAGGACAGCAAGCACAGTCCAGAGCTGCCCCAGGCTCACAGGCCAGCGCTTGGCCCCTCCCAGCCTAAGGAGAGCTCCTTCTTTCCAAAGTGCAAGGCTGGCCTCTGACTGGCCATCCTAAGATCATGTGCCCTGCTTTAACTAATCCTTGTGCTCTGATTGGCCAGGTCTAGATCACGAGCTTTCTAGAGCGCCATTAGACTGACAACCACAACTTTCAATAAGGAGGCTGGTTTCGTCAGATCAGAGCCAATCACACTCCTACCTCCGAAGCTGCCGCACAGTGGGGGTCCCGGGAGGCCAGCCACTCTCTCAGGTGCTCCAGGGCCTTGGCCCTCATGGAAGGGTGGGGACTGCTGGAGGGAACCCAGGCCCTCCAACGCTGAACAATACAGTTTCCTCTGGAAGGGAGCTGTCAAAAACGCCATCTCAACTCGCGTCATTCTCTAGTTGTCTGTTCTGTGCCGACCGCCTCCTCCCGTGTGAATTTTAGCTCTGTGAAGTCAGAGACTCCGAATGTTTTCTTGCTTGCGGAATCCCCAGCACTTGGCACACGGTACAGGCTCAGTAAATGTGTACGTGTGCACGACTGAAGCCTAGAGTGTGCCTGGGGATGCCCTGTGAGTCTCACCTCTGCTCAGGGTGGCATTCCCACTGCCCCTCCGGGGCCCAGAGACAAGCTCGGGGCAACGGCGAGCAGTCACCACTTCCCCTGGGCCACCTGCGCACACGGGAAACGTGCCAGGAATAGCGCCTGCTTCTCCGTCTGTAGGTACTGCGGGGTCCTGCATTCCCTACCGCTGCAAAGGCCTGCTGACGCTTTGCTGAGGTTAAGCCGTGGAGGTGTGATGCCGCTAAACCAGAGAGCAGCTGAGGGCAGCTGCACGTGAGGGGTTAAGGGCCTGTGTGGGTGTGCGTGAGGGCAGTAGAAGGCCAGAGCAAGGATTCTGGGAGCTGCATGGAAGGAGGTTCTGCTGGTGCGAGGAGAGAGCAGAACAGGAAGGGGAAATGGCAAATGGCCTAAGCAACGCTCTGCTCCCAGATCGTTCACTCCCTCTGTCTCTGGGAGGCAACAAGGGGATGAGGAAAGGTTGCTGCCGTTGTCTTCTTTTCTGCACAGACACCTGTAATCAAGGGCTCCATCAGACTTCCTGTCCCTGCGTGGTAGCTGCTTGCCACAGTGAGAACCTCAGCTCCGGACTGGAGTTGCCTAGCAACTCGGAATCCTGAAAAGAAAGCAAGAAAATAGAGGAGCCAGACAGAAAGGGCAGAGGGAAGTGGGCCTGGCAGAGGAAGGAATTAATCAGGAACAAACAGCCTTATGCACAGGCTCAAAGCACAGGGCAGCTTCACAAGTCCTTAGGACCTCTCCACCCCAGCCTCTTGCTGGCTTCTCACCCTCTATTAGGTGCCTGCCAGTCTCCACTGGGGATACTTCCTTTCAAACTGCTTACCTCCCTTTAAAATGCAAATCATCTGGAGAGGGTTGTCCCATTTCGGTGTGGGAAGAGCTTATCAGACCCTTTGGGGAGGAGAGAAGAGGAAATGGGAAATGCTTCTAATCCCATTCTAATCCATCCTGTGTGTTTTACTCTATTCTATAGCAATTTGGTCCGTTTCATTCTTCTCCATTCTAAGTCTGTCCACTGGTGCAGGGCAAAGGTGTCAGACTTGGGTGTTTGGCAGCCACCTGTGTGGCACTCAGTGAGCTGCTTACTTTAGGGAGCCTCTCAGTTCTGTCCAAAATAATCCCAAGTCATGGATTGTTGTGAAACCCATTAAGCAAAATCCTGCAATTGAGAATATCTGGCACAATATTTGACAGGTAGATGGCACACAGTACATGCTAGTTTCCCCTACTGAAGAGTGGAGTCATAATGTCATAGTCATTGGGACCCCTGGGGTCTGTGTAGCCCCCCCACTTTGGTGCAAATTAACCAGAATCTAAATTTTGGAGGTGAAATTTAGTCTTGGAACTCAAAAGTGACTTCAGTCCTTGCTCTTAAGGAACACTCTGTGGGCAAGGCAGAACCCCAGCTGCCAGGAGAGTCAGAGAATAGGCAGTGGCACAATGTTCTCTCCTGAATTAATCAGTTGTTCCATTGTCTTTATTTTTCCAGCACCACTGGAACTATTCTTGCATCGGTTGCCTTTGATGGGTCCTTTCGGTGAACCTATGGTGGTGCTTCTGGTGCATCTCGCTGTCATCATGGCTGCAGGAGTCAGGGCTGGGGTTAAGAATTTGTCTGGAATTGGGTTTGCCATTTTCCAGGTTGGGGGTCAGGCCTCTGGACAAAACCAGGGCTTAAAATTTCACTGGCAAATGGAATTAATGTACAAACTAACAACGTTGTGTTTATCCATCCATCTATCCTGTACTTACTGAGTTGGGCCTAGCACTGCACTAAATGGAGAGATCACATGGAAGAGAGGATGCAGCCAGAAACAGCCTGAGTTTTCTGCCCAATAAGAGAACACTGGAGAATAGCACATTATTCAAATCCAAACAGAACAATTCCTTTTGTCAGGGCAGGAATAGTGCAGCGGAAATGGAGATGGCCTGGTCAAGACAGAGGTCTCCCGAGGCAGAGGGAACTTTTTGAAGCTCCTCTTCCTTACCCAAACTGGTGAAAACGGTTTGCAAAAGGTAATATGATCTTTTCTAACTTCCACATTTCTGGACCCAGCTGAACCCTGGAAAACAAGCATACCTAAGAATAGAAAGAAAAGGTACAGGCAAGCAAGGACCCCCAAAGCTTGAAGTATAATTAGAGCTGGTGGAGAATTAACAGGAGAGGAAAGAAGAGGGAACACGAATACCCCAGTGTCATTTCTACAACTACCTGTGTGGGTGTTTGATGAACAGTGTCATACAGCATCTTGGCCTTGAGTCTTCATTTATTCACTGCTCTCAAGTTAGAGCAGTTCTGTCCTCTATGTTGCCAAGGCATGTGTGATTTTTGAGTGTTCATGTGTGCCTGCATGCATGATGTGTTGGGGTGGACATCTGTGTGCTTGTTAAGGGAATGAAGGGACATCTACAGTGCAGGCAGGTAGAGTCTGAATTGTGTGGATGTGTAATATTGTGTGGATTCATGATGGAAAACACCCTGATATTAAAACAAGAACTGGCTTGAAAGCCAGAAGTTTCTGGGACCTTTAGAAATGTCCAACAGTTTTGTTTCTTTTGGTGCCTCTGTCCAACTGTATTCCTGAGACAAGTCTTTAAGCAGAGAGATGGTCTGAGATAAGAGCTTTTCTGAGCTGCCCAGAGTCGTCCTGGTGATTATCAGAGCTACCCACACCATGGCTGTGGTTAGATTTCATATTTACCTCAAGTGGGATGGTCTCATCTATCCATGGGTGAACTACTTTCAGGGCAAGGCAGAAAACAAGGGCATGAGAAGTTGGCTCTCTGATGGTGAATTCCTAAGGAAAGATGCTGCCAAGGGGAGGAACCCCGTGGGCCATCCCTCCCTGCCCTTTATTTCTGTCCTACTCAGGAAGTTTCTTAATACCCCCAGTGTATGGCTTTTCATGTCCATTCTTGGCCTTTGTCTGTGCTATGCCCTCCACCAGGAATGTTCTCCTCTGTCCTTCTCTGTCTGTCCAAACCTCTGCATCCTGCTAGGCTCACACTGCACACCCTCTCCACTTCTGCTCCTGGACTGTCTGTGTGAACCACTCCTCCAGAATTCTATTCTGTCTCTAATTGTTTTCCATCTGAGTTTTGCCTTTCCAATTGAGGCACCTCCTCCCCCGCTACACTCCCTGACTTGGGCCGAGCTTTTAATAAAACCTGCTTCCCTTGAATTAACTCTGTAGCAGTGCTGTAGTGTTTACAAGAAGCCACTTCCCATGAATTACGTAACTCAAGCTTCACAATACTCTTTTGAGGAAAGCAAGAAAGAGCTTATTGTCCCCATGTTACAGATAAGAAAGGTGAGGTTCAGAGAGATTAGTGATTTATTCTAAAGTCATGTAGCCTGGCTAGCAAATCCAGCCAGCCAATCCCAATGCTACTCTTCTCACTATAGCAGTAGTGAGACTGCCAGGCCTTTCCTAGATACCACTTACCTCCTCATCTCGACTATTTGTTCTCCTCATAGCTCAGGGCCGTCTAGGTAATGCGTCTTCCCAGCTGCCTCCTAACTGTCCTGAGTATCTGAAACCCCATCCGCAATGCTAAATCCTTGGCTTGTATCTACCCCAGCCAGATTGGAAAGAGGTTCGGAAATTCAATCACTGTTGCTAAAGTTTGATGAGGGATTAAAACAGAAGCACTTAAAAGTTGACTTAGAATGGGTAACAATCCCTTAATCTACTCCTTGTCCACCACAATAGCAGACATCTGAGGAGAATGGTCCGTTGGACCTGTGTTGTTTGGTATGGTGGCCACTAGCCATTTGAAACAAAGCTCATCCCAATTACAATATGCTTTAAGTATAAATAAACATGGGATTTCAAAGATTTAGCATGAAGAAAAAGATGTAAAATATCTCAATAATTTTTATAACATTTTGTTAAAATTTGGAGATTTTACATATATTAAAAGTATATTAATAAAATTAATTTCACCTGCTGCTTTTTACTTTTTTAATGTGGATATTAATACATTTAAATTATGTATGTGGTTCACATTACATTTCTATTGGAGTCTCAGTATGGACAATAGGGCTTTTCTAGTACTTCAAATGACTCCACATGCAGGTTATTTGAAGGTATGCTCAGATTATGCTTGAGGTTCCATTATCTGCAGCAATAAGAATTCAGGACAGAATTCTTCTAGAAGATGGTGCTTGATTACTCCCAAAAGGAGTCACCAGCCGTCAGCTTCTTGGGCCCCCCAGGGTTGATGGTCTGCCCCACCACAGAAACACCCGGCATCCCCAGCTGTGCCCAGACTGAATTCCCTGAGCCAGGCTCCCCACCTGGGCTAGGAGTCTCTCTAACGCTTCTGTCTTCCTGGCTCCCGAGGGAGGGCCTCTAGTTAAAGGCATGCCTAAAACTCCCAAATCTGCCATGGAACACTGAGAGGCTATGCTCACTATGGAATCTTCTGAGAGATTGCTGACTTTGACCAAAACAAAAGATATCAGAATTAAAGGCTGTTTAAATCAAGGTTAATATCATTTAATTGGAGTGGAATCTGGGGCCTGCATTGATTGAGTCCTTGCAGGGAAAAGCCACCTCCCTTAAACAGCATAATCCAAACTTCTTAAGCTGGCACTGGAAAGAGAATCTATTTATAAAAGGCAACTTCTGCCTAGGGTCTTAAGTATGCCTCCAAACTTTTCCTTCACTTTAAGGATCTGACATTATTATCAGCATGCTGGCCTAAAGTGAACGCTACTTCCCCTTTGGAGAGCATGCTGCTAGACTCAGGGTCAGTTCAGGGGACCAGAACCATTGAGCTGAAATCAGTGGTCAAGTCCTGGACAAGAAAAACCCAGTCACCTTTTATTCATAGACCACCTTCAATGGGACTACTTACATCTCATGTCCTTGTCACCCCTTGATGGGATGGGGAAAGCCCCTAGAACTACAGTTTGTTTCCAAAGATTCCACATAAACCAAAAGAGGCCACCCTCAGAGGCCACTGCTGGCCTTAGCTGTGCCAAGCAGCTCCGAATGAAGCAAAAACAGAAACACATGATCAGCCATTTTCCAACAGAGGAAAGCCTGAAGCCCCCTGGAACGTGAAGCCACAAAGCCAGGAGAGTCTGAAGATCTCAGGCTGCCCCTCAGTCCAAGGTGGGGGTAAGGGACACATAACGATGCCATTTCATATGATTAAAAATATATTGCATAAATAAGGCCAAGGAAAATAGAATAAAATATAAACTAAAAATAAATGGTTGAGTCAACTCATCTTTAATGCTTTTCTGTGTAACATCTATTTTGTATAATGGAATACGACTTTCATACTCCGACTGCAAATTTAACCTTGGCCACAAGTTATGATGTACATTACAATACACTTTTATTATGTTACACAGTATTGTGGTGGTTTTTTTAATCTATTGCTAAGCCCCTAACAGTATGTCTGCATCAGTGAAGCCCATCTGTCACAACCACAGTGGAGACATTATTATGTAAATAGTTCTAGGGCCTCCTTTTGGGGGAATTTAATATACTGTCCTAATATCCCAGCCAGAAAAAAAAATGTTTATGAAAAAAATATATATATTTTTTGGTTTGTTTCATTTGTAGAGAAAGGCAGGTTGAGTTGCTCAGGGTTTTTTGTTTGTTTGTTTTTTAATAGTCCAAATCTCTTTTCTTCTCTCACTCACAATGTCTTTAAAAGCTAATGATATGGCTCCCAATAAAATAAAATAAAATACATGAGAGACTTCTTTTAAACACACCAGCTGAAGTATAGGGCATTAATATCGCACAGCCTAGTGCATTAGCCATCTTTCCTATATTACAGTCATATTTCAATAAACTAAGTTTTCTTAGCAGGTGCCATCTTGGATTATTTCTTCATTAGACTGAGTTATAAAATATGCAGAAGGGTATGCTGAATTTTTTATTTCTTGCCAGTTTTAAGCCTTTGCCAAAATCCATACATCTAAATTTTCCCTCTTATAAAGGTGGAGGGCAACACCGGGAAGGGACGGACAGACATTTGTGCTTGCAGGGCTGAGGGAACAAGGGCAGGACCGAATGAAGTGTGGCTTGCAAACAGAAGATGCCAGTGTCCCAGACTTCTTATTGCATCTTAATGAACCAAGCCAGGATTTTAGGGCAGCACAAAGAAAGGAGCTAATCATTGGTGGGAGCTGGGCCACCTGGACCTCCCAGCCCCACATCAGCCAAATCCTGGCTTTTAATCAGGCCTCAAACATTCACTGAGCACTGGCCAAGCAGTGAGTTCTTTGAGAGAAGCAAGCGAAGTGAATTACATACTCAAGGGCATCCACTGTGGATGAAGAAAGAATAATGTGAGGATAAAGTGGTCACATGATGGTAAGGGTGGTTTGGACTAAGGGCAGTATGAGTTGAACAAGGAAATTACAGTGCAGAACTGAATAATCAAGGGAAGCTTCTTGAGGCAGTGAGGATTCTGCTAGGTCTTGAAGAAGTAGAATTTAGGTGGTTCGAGTGGAGGAAAAGTGCCCCCAGACATCACAACTCAGGCATGCATTTCTACCTGCTTCGGGCAAGAGAGAAGACACAATGAAGGCCCAGAGGCAGAAGGAACACAGAGGACTTAATAGTCCACAGTGGTATCACCCTGAATGCACCTGATCTCATCAGAGGGTTTGATAAAGAGTCAATGGGCTTAGAGAAGCAGGCTCTCCATCTTAGCTTGCTGGGATCGAGACAGGTCTGGCAACAAGATAGGGTAATTCCACTAGGTGCCTATTTAAGAGAATCCTCTTAAAATAAGCAGAAGTCAGGAAACCAAGCTTAATCCAGGACAGAGCAAGAGTGGTCAGTGAAGGAAGGTCATTTTGAGGGCAGCATGACACTTGTCCCTCATAGGCCATGTCTCAGGTCGAAGGGGGAAAGAGGGCTATAAGGAAAATCAAGAAAAAGCCACTTCACCAAAAACACTGCCAGACACTCCTACTTGTGACCTCACCAAGAGCATGTCACACACAGGGTAGTGAAGCATTCTCTGACTCACTTAACTTATCACTGCTTACAGGAAAGTGCCTACGAAACACCACCTGAGAAGCTAAGTGTCTTAGCAGAGGTTGTTTGTGTGCATCAGCAAGTGGTCATAGTGAATGTGACTCCATTTACCCACCTGCGCCATGTCCTCAGTATATATAGATCCGGGTAAAGGAAGGAATGGCTGACAAGTTCCCTGGGGCCCAGGTGGGAGACAGATTTCTTGCGCTAAGAGCAGCAACTTGCACCTGTCTGTGGCACGTGAGGACCATGTGGGTGAACGGCCATTCCTCTGGGTGAGGCTCTCTGTTGTGCTTAGTAAGGATCCAGCTAGACAAAGCTGGTTTATCTCAGAGCCAGGCAAATGGGAGCCCAGAAAAAGTCCCTGTGGCTTAGCTACACTAGTTACTCAGTTACTCTCTCTGCAAGGACCGTGGCAAGAGTGTCAGGGAGGGAGAGCAGAAAAGGCCCCATCTAGGCCAGCCAGGAGCCTCAGTCCAGGCAGAGGAAAGAGTCCCACGTGGAGAATTAACTTACTCAATTCTTCCTGCCTGTAGTAACTCCAGATGACCAGTGGAGAAGAGAGGGTGCAAGAAGGAGGTATGTGTGACTTTCCCAGAAGACTGAGCCTGGTGCTAGCTTTGAAGAGTCCTAAGAACTGGACTTGGGAGGTAGTGGGGAGCCCACGGGGAGCAGAGGATGGTCAGTGCCCGGGTGTCTCCCTCATCCCACTCCCCAGAGCAGTCAAGAACCAAGCATGCCTCTTCCCCCTTAACCAGGTTCAAGTCTCAGCTCTGCCGGTTGTGCTACATGTGATCTTAGGCTAATTTCACCATCTTTCTGAGCCCCTGTGTCATCTTTAAGGAGGAGCAATGATGCTTACCTCTTATGATTGTTGTGAGGGGTAGATGAATATCAAATGGCATATAGTAGGTATTCAACAAATGGTAATCTCATTCCTGCCTTGAAGGTCCACTTTGGTGGTTGGGATTTATAGTCCATGGACTCATAAGTATATCTGTGGCATCTAGTTACATTTCAACCTGTGCTGCCCCTGGGGGTAGCAAATCTCACACAATGGCCCCCACTCCAGGATCTCCTGCTAGAGCTTCCTCAGTGCTAGACATACCTTCCCAGGTCTCCCGTGCTCACCTGAGGACACATTAACTCCATGAGTCAGCGGGGAGCTTTTAGGAGGCCAAGTCAGGGCCTAAAAATGGTTGATTTCAAGAGGCCATATGAACTTAAGCCTGGTGCCACCACAGATGGAGGCCCAAAATTCCAGAAAGAGACCTTCGTCTCCTTAGTTTAGATCCCCATAAACCTGCAAGGCTGCAAGGGAGGAGCACAGTGTTCCTATCCAATCACTGGCCCCTTGGGGAGAATCTTAGCAGAGTGGATGGGAGTGGAGAGCCTAGGTGGGAGGGGTTGCTTCTACAAGAGGACAGCTTCACTAGCACTGTGGCTAGCCCCAGAAGATGAATGACAGGAGCTGCCCTGGCCACATCCAACAACAGGAGCTGAGGACTGTCTGAGTCCTCCCAGGCATCTCCCACCAGCCAAGCCTTCATTTCTGCCTCCTGTTCTCAGCAAGGGGTTGAGTGGATCCCCTGCAACCCCCCTCCATGCCCACAGAAGTAAGGCCATGAAAGGTGGCCCAGCCCCACCCGGCTGCCCAGGATTCTGTCCCCAAGGCTATCGTCCTCAGGCACCATGGGAGTCAGGGAAAAGAAGGTGGTAAGGGAAGGAAAGGAAGAACCAGGAGATGGGCCATCTGGGAAAAGGACAGTGAACTTCCAAGTGAGATTTGCACAAGATCTCTTTTCTGCACAAGAACCTCTTTTCATCTAATAGCAGTTAGAACCTTCTAGGTCATGGGACAGCTTCACGGTGATTAATTATCTGTCAGCTGAGAGGCAGTGGTGCAGTTGCCTGAGGGTGACACCTGGGGATGGGACCCCAGAAGAAACTAAGAGGACACCACAGTGGCTAGGGAAGCCTAGAGGACATGTTTTCCCTCTTGTTCAGGGCTGGAGTTAGGCTCTGACACCTGAAACCATCTGGTAGCCCCTCTCCAGGATAGACATAATTTCAGGGACTCCTCCAGTCAGACCGTACCACAAATCTGAGATGCTGCAGAAAGAGGAAAGTTGGTGAGGAGGGAATAACAGCTTCCAACTTCCATCTAAACTCTCTCTATCTAAACTCTCTCTATCCAAGCTCAGAAATCAGATAACCAAGAACACTACAATAAGATTGCCTGACCTACAATCTCTCCCAAAATCATTAAGAAGGGTCTTCAGTGTCTTATCCTACAGATGATGGGATTGACTCTCAGAGAAGTTTCACAACTTGCCAAGACCACACAGGACTCTGTCCCCCTGACCCTGACTCCTATTTCTGTGTTCATTTAATAACCCCAGAGTTACTCAAGAAGAGGTCAGGGGAGCATTAGTACAGCTGTCTGCTCCTCCTGAGCCTGGAGTTGTGATGCCCAATAGCAACGCTTCTTCTCCTGGCTGAACCCAGGATTGACCATGTCCAGAGCTGAGTTAGCTGTTTGGGCACAAGTGGCTGATTAGTAAGGGGAAAGCAAGCACTTTGGGAAAGGCCTAACTGGGCAGGCACACAGATGCATATGGAAGAAGTCAGAGGAAGAGGCAGCTCCATTTGGAAACACCCCCACCAGGATGCAGGTGTTCCAGCAGCTTGCTGGGCAGCAGGCCTGGCAGGAAGCTGCTCTGGCTCTGACCCCAAAACCCCCTTCTCAACCTTTCACTCTTTTCACTCTGCCCTCCTCCCTCCCTCCCCCACTGCCTTCCTCTCTCCAGGCTCTTTCCCCCCACCCCCACCTTCCCTTCCCTTTGCGGCACTTCCCACTCCCTCTGTCCCTCATACTCTATCTTGTCACTTTCTCTCCCTGACATTTGTGAGGACAATCTCCCTCCCTCTCTTCCTCTCTCTCTCTTCCACTTCCTCCATGTCTAGCCATTCTGGTACTGAGTAGTTCATCTGGAAATAATAGCCAATGTGGCAATGTCTTAGTGTCTTGGGCTTTTTCTTCTGGCCAAAACCAGAGAGTGCAGACACAAGCAAAATGTGCTCAAGAGGAGAAGAGGAAGAGAAGAATCTTATCTAAGGACACATTCCATTTTTATGTTCCCTCCATATGACAGATGGATTGAAAAACAGAAAGATAATCTGTCCATTAAGCATCCAGAACTCACAGGGCACAGACATGAAATGATTTGCTTTTTCTCCAATCCCTGTTTTCAGACAGGTCCTGTTAAATTCCCTTTTCCATCCTTAATGATGACCTACGCACATCTCATTGCTGTCTAATCACTTCCAAATACTAAAAAGTACAAATGAATGGAGGCTTACTTAGAACTCCGTGGTATATCCAATATAAGTATCATTTCCTCCCCTCCCCAGCATTGGCCAGGCCATGGCTCAAAGGACAAAGAGATGAGAGAGGGAGCTCTGTTACTCTTAGGATACCTCCTACTCCCCCACCCTTTAGTATGTTATGACAATAAAGGGTAGATACCAAGATGGAAAGTGACAAATATCTTTTACAGATATGGTACTGGGGTGGTTCTTCCTTGAATTCACTTACCATTACTGTCTGCTGGCTTCTAAACCTCAGCTTACTTGCTCTCCCATGATGGGCATGTTGGAGTCTTGGAAGACTACCCACAGGGGCTACCCCTGCACATTGCCCTAAGGTGGGAGATTCAGCTCCACCTTCACCTCTCAAAGCCCTCATCACCCTCTCTACCTCTGCAGTGGAGGTTTCTTCCCCAGGCAGCTAACTTGTTGGTGGACCAGACAGTGGCAGGTGCTGTAGACAAAAGGGTATGTGTGCTGCAGGTACAACCCAATGTCTACATCTTGAAATATTCCCTGGCTGGGACATCCAGGACTCTGTGTGTTCTAGTCCCTCACTAGCTAGCTCTATATGTCAGTTGATCTTTGAAGTATGGCAGAGCTGAATTCAAATTCTAGTTCACAAGATGCTCATTGAGTGACTTTGAGCCAGCTATCACCCTCTTTTGCACCCCAGTTGCTTCATCTGCAAAATGAGGGTAATAATATCATCCATCCAGTGCTGCTAAATATGATCACACTTAGGCATAGGGCTGGCACAAAATCAGTATTCAGTAAGTGATAAGCACATTATCTTACCTCTTGCAGTCTAATTTTCCTGATATTTAAAATAAAAATGAGGTGATGAGTTCCCAAGTTCCTTCTCAGCTTTTGATTTTAAGGAGAGTGTACACATTTTTCTCCTTTATTGAGGTATTAGCCATGTCTATGCAGGACAGGATACAAATCTCCTTCCATGCCTGCCCAAATGTGCATCCTGAGCTGAGAGGCTAGGGGACTCAGCTATGAAACACTCATTCCCTTTATGGATCAGTTAACATCACTCAGGGCTTGGGCTACACACCCAAGCTGGACCTCTCACTAAGCCTAAAAAGTAAGCTCAATTCAGTATTGTCCACACCCAGTGCTACAGATGGGATACCCAGAAGACACATCACCAAAAGAATCAGGACTGCCATCTGGGTATCTGGAAAACAATAATTTCTTACTGTGATATTTTTGTTTCTTAAAGTCACAAACCACACATTAACCACACAAGCCATATCTAGGAGATCAAGAATTGCAATATCATTCTCCTACCACATTTGGGGGAATTGAAGAATTAAAAAAAAGAACTGCTTTTGCTCAAGGTCACACTGTCTGGAATCAAAACTCTCTTTGTCCTGAACTTAGTCTCCTGGCCAAATTGCCTCTAAAGCACTTTCTCCCTCTCCTGGGCCATCCCTCAGGCTCTGCTAGGAACAAGGACAGGAGATCTAAGATCTCGAAGATGCTTCTAACTTTGTTCTTTTTCCAAGATTTTCAGACTCTGGGAGCCACTGAGATTCCTGGAGGGAAGAGCAGAGCTTTGCAAGTTTGGAATGACTTTAGTTCAAAGCATTCTCCACTCTCCCTGTGTTCCCAGTGAAGACAAAACCCAAGAACACTGGGATACCAAAAAGACCTCAAGATTATGTTGGTATTTCCTGAAAACTCACAGAGAACAGGGCCATGCAAAGGACATGTCAACAGCTTTTTTGATGACTTCAATATAAGTGAACCAGAAAAAGATGGATTAAGTTTCCCTTCAAATACACATGTGCTGGAGAGTTGCAGCTGAGAAAATGCTTAGAGCCATGCATTTCCAAGGGCTGGTCAACTCCAAACAGAGTGGGATGTTTTGCTGAGTCCCAAACACTGACTTCTCTTCCTGTCCCTAAAAATAACTGAGCTGTCCAGCTGTTGGATGGATATTTTCTCCTTTGGTTTTTGTTTCATTTGATTTTCTCACAAAGTATCAGGGCGATAAACAACTTCAAAACCTGGTAGAATGTTCTGGGGGAATTAGGCATTCAGAAAAGTAAAAAGTAAAAATGAAAATCTGCCACAATCTCACATCATTGCCCTCACCAGGCATTCTGTCCTTTGAACATTACCTGTCATTACTTACCCATCCGTTAATGTCAACCCCAAGATCTGTTTCCTTTGGGATTATTTTGATCCTCATGAATATAGAAATCAATCATTGAAACAAGGTTTTGAGCACCTAGCATGTACCCACAGTGACTATCTAAGACAAGGCCCTTGCCCACAATGGGTTTATGACATAATTAAGAAGCTCCTACAAACTCATGAAGGAATTAAGAGGTAATAACAGATGGTACAGGTAGGTAAGAAGGTATGATACAAGAATAGGGGCTTTAGGCCTTCAGAGAATAGAGAAGGCACTGTGTGTATCAAAGAAGGTTGGAAATCATAATAACCAACATCCACTAACTGCTGCATTTTGGGGACATTCACAGATGTTTTCTCTGGACCTCCACAAAAGCCCTTTAACACAGACAGGGTATTGGTCATACAGATGGGAAATAGAGACTTGGAAATATTAAGTGTCTTATTCAAGGTCATTAGTAAGTGGTGGAGCAGGTGTAGAGACAGACTAAAGGCTTATAACCCAGGCACCTGTGCCTTAACGCCACACCAGTTTTCGAAACAGTTTGTTAAAATTTGATAGATAGATAACTATGGCTTTATACTGCAGATGATTGGAATCTGTGAGATTTCTGTATATATCCAAAGTTGACTTGCGCACCCCCACCTCTCCATTTTGCTAATGAATTACACCCATCTGGAATTTTCTCATCCTTTCTCCTATTCCTAAAGATTCAGCACAAGCTTGTACCTTGGATTTCCCCAGCCTAAAATGTTTTCTCCTTCTTTGGAATAAATAGGACTTAACGACTGTATCTCTCACATGTCAACTAATTATGTACTGGGAGTCACATCACCTCTGTTTTCTTGTACTTTTACTTAAAGTATCTTAGGTTATTATTTAGCACATCTATGTCTCATCTTCTGCAGAGATTAGCTGCTCTCTGAGGAGAGTTTTTATGCCTGATACATGGTCCCAACTGTTTTGAGAGTGGTCCAATGCTATGCTTAGTGAATATGTGTTAATAGGAGTGAAGATCTCCACCCTATGCTGAGTCCTGCATCAGCAGGCCCCACTCCCATCTTGTTGTAGAACTCTGCATCTGCGTGTTCTACATACTTCTCAAGCTCCTTGTGTTGAAAATGTTACCATCTTCCTCTAAAACTAGCTTCTCTTCCAGAGGTTTCTCTTGCTGCCAGAAGCAATGTAATTCTCCCAGTCAGGCTCCAAAGGTGATCATCAGTTTTGATCTTGATGCCCTAGGGTACTGTTGATTGTTCATTGAAGTTTCTTATAAATAAAAGGTGCCCTACCTTGTGCTGGATGATCTGGCAGAGATCAAAGGAAGAGCAAATTCCTAGGAGAGCTCCCAAGCAAAGAAAGGACAAGAAACACAGGGAACAAATTAGACAACAATGCAGGCTTTTGCGTGATCAGTTCACACTGCCAATGCCATACTTCAGAAGCAGGGAAGATGAGCTTGTGTTGAATTAGCCCACCGATGCTTCCTGGGAAAGTATTTGAGTAATCCCTGGAGGCAGGGAGGACTGAGTTGAGAGAAGGAGAAGGGGAAGCCTCTGGGGGCAGCCCTGTGGGGATAAATGAGAAGATAAATGCAGGTCCCTACTCTCAGGCATCAGAAATTGTCCAGTTGAAGACAAAGGGAAACCGGTATAGGGAAGTACTTGAAATCCAAATGGAGAATCAGTCATGTCCACTGGGGCTATTTAGGAAGCTAAGAAAAAGATACCAGAACTAACATTCAGAACCTCAACTTGCTCTTCCTCCTCTTCCAGAACAGAGCCTGGTGTAGTCAGAATCCCCATGGCAGGATTCTGGGGTTATTCTCACCTTGCCATGGTGCATGTGCAGGCACATGTCAGAAAGAAATAGTACTCAGGGCAGGTCCCCCACACGATGCCTTTGAAAGCCTCTTCTCCTTCCCCCAGAGCTTGACTCCCAGCTTGGCTTGGGGTGCCCCAAAATCAGGAACCTCAGGTCAGCCTCCTGGAGGCTGGAAGGATAGGGGCAGCTGAGATCACTGGGTTTCAACTTTAGTGATGGGTTATTATTATTGCCCCTAAATGATTTTTCAAATGCACGGGAAGAAGTCAGTCAACATTCCAAGTTCCCACCTGGAGGAGGCATTAGGAACTGTCCTGAGAATCCCACTTCTCCTTTCTGTCCTTGCTACCACAGCCATGAAAAAATACTTCCAGGCTGGGAGCAGTGTCTCAAACCTGTAATCCCAGCACTTTGGATGCCAAGGCAGGTAGATCACTTGAGGGCAGGAGTTTGAGACCAGCCTGGCCAACATGGTGAAACCCTGTCTCTACTAAAAATACAAAAATTAGCCAGGCATGGTGGCAGGCACCTGTAAACCCAGCTACTAGGCAGGCTGAGGCATGGGAATCACTTGAATCCTGGAGGCAGAGATTTCAGTGACCTGAGATCACGCCACAACACTTCAGCCGGGGAGACAGCGTGAGACCCTGAAAAAAAAAAAAAGAGAAAGAGAGAAAGAAAAGAAAAGAAAGAAGGAAGAAATGAAGGAAGGAAGAAGGAAGGAAAGAAGGAAGGAAGGAAAGAAGGAAGGAAGGAAAAACAGAAATAGAAACAAAAAACAACAACAACAACAAAAAAACCTTCCATACCAAGAAAAGAGACTCACAGGGAGCATAAATGACTGAGAGCTCCAACTCCTAACGTTTTATTTATTTATTTTATTTTATTTATTTATTCATTTATTTTCCTGAGGGGCATAAGGCAGAAAACAGACACCAAGGCATGTTTCAGAGCAGGAGTGGAAGTTTATTTTAAAAGGCTTTAAAACAGGAAAAAAAGCAAAGTACACTTGGAAGGAACCCAAGCAGGCGACTTGAAGAACAAGTGCCCCCGACTCCTAAGACTTGAAATTCATCTCAGCATTCACATTGAGTTGACAGCTCCCCAAGGCTGCTCCTCACAGTGACTAAATGTGGCAGGGATTCTAAGGAAGACCTGCTCCTGGGAAACAAAAGACTCTCTTGTTGATGGACTTTGGCTCGTCAACACCCTGCAGCTTTGTAGAACCTTCCTTAGATTAATCCAGGACATTTCCACCTATCTTCTTCTCTCCACTAAGTCAGACATGCAACAAACCAGTTCTGACAATTCTCCACCTTCCCTGGTTTCTTCTCTTTTTCCTATCACAGAGGAAATTCTCTACTTCACCTCTCCCTGGGCTCAGAGAGCAGACAGGGAAGAGACTTCCAATGAATTTATCCTTGCAGAGGTGCCAGGCAACATCCACCAGATCTGTCTATGTCTACAAGCAGGTAGGTAATATTCCTTAATCCAAGAAGAATTCAAATTATTTATATCACTGTGAATAAGCGGCACTTAAAAAATCTCAGCCAGAGTTTATGTACTGCCATCAGAGCTCCAAATCCCTAGAGTATTGCTCCTCCTGCCCCCGCAGTTGCAGAGACTAATGGAATGGGTAACATAACTGCAGACAAACCCTGAGGTGACTAATGATTTCAGTCTGTTCTTTTTTTTAACACGTCTTCCAAAATGCTTTGCTTTGCAGAACAAAATAGTAAAAACAGGAAAAAAATTGGGGGGGAGAATATTTATTTTGCCTTTACATAAAAGAGTTCTAAAATGTGTAGACCTAGATTGTCAGGAAAAAAAAAAAGAGGAAGAGGAGATGGGGACAAGAGGGAAGAAGAGAAAAAGGAGATAGAAGACAAGTGTTGTTTATCTCTCAACTCTGACCCACCTCTTTTGTACTGCAAAATTATATCACATGTACAGAAAAGAACCTAAAATATAAATGTCTACTTTAATAAGTAGGTACAAAATGAGCACTCATGTAACTACTACCCAGGTCAACGTAAAAACATGTCTAAGCATTCCTGTTTGATTTGGTTTTCCTTATAATCCTATCAACAAATTTGTATTCCTGAACACTATAGTTTAATTTTGCCTTTTCCTTATATACAAGGAATCACACATGTATTCTTCTGTGTTTGGATTCATTGGCTTAATGTTTGGTTTGTAAAATTCATCTATGTTTTGCATGTTGCAGTAATTTGACCATTTTCATTGTTGTATAGTATGCCTGTATCTGAAGAGACCACATTTTATATATCCATTCTATCAATAATGGATATTTGAGTTGTTACCAGCTTGAGCTATTGCAAATCATCTCTTGGCATATGTGTGCATGAATTTGTGCTGACTGTACACGTAGGAATAAAATTGGTAAGTCATAGGGCTTGTATATCTTCAGCTTTGGGAGGTGTAATTTTCCAACATTGTTGTGTCAGTTTATACTCTCACCAGTGGTGTATAAAAACTCTGATTGCTCTGCAGTCTTATGAAAACTTGTCATTAACAGGTTTTTAAAATTCCTATCCTATTGTTATGTAGTGTTATCTCATTGTGGTTTTAATGTTCATATTTCTCATTATTTCTGATTATTAATGAAGGTGGACACATTGCCATGTGAACACATTGTTTTTGTGTGGGATCCCTGTTTAAGTCTGTTGCCCATTTTTCTATTGCACTATCTTCTTTTATTGATCTGTAGAGTGCTTTATTCTAGAAACAATATTTTTTGTTACTTATATGTATTATATATATCTGTCCCTCCCAGGGTTGCATCTTCACTCTCTGGAGGATTTATTTTGATGATAAAAATTCTACAGTTGAATATAGATAAATTGACAACCTTTTTCTTTATGATTGGTGTTGTTTGTTTCCTGTTTAAAAATCTTCCCCTCTTCTGCAATTATGAAGATACTCTCTATCTTGTCTTTCATAAGATTTACTGTTTTGCCTTTTAAAATTATATACTATTAATATTTAATATATTAATTTTATACACAATTTTTAAAATTTATAAGTTGTAAATTTAAAATTTACAATTATATACACAATCTATATGGTTTTTTTGGAATAGTGTTAAGTAGGGGTGAAAATTTTTTTAATTATATGGAGATCTATTTTGTTCCCAAAGCATTTATTCAAAACACCATCCTTTGCCCACTGCAACAGGTGCTGTATTTGTCATAAATCAAATAATACTTGCATGGGTCTGCATCTATTAACCTATTATTACTATAATACTATACTATCTTAATTTTTATAACCTTAAAATAAATCTTAATATTCAACAGAATAAATCTTCTTCAAGAATGTATTGTCTATTCTTAGCATAATTTACATCTTACTTTTTTAGATTTATTCTTAGTATTTTATGTTATATTTTGATGCTACAATAAGTGCTATATTTTAAATTTTATTTTGTAATTATTTATACCTGGTATTTAAAAATCAATTGGTTTTTGAATACCGTTTATTTAAAAAAGTGCTAAACTCACTTGTAAATGCTAGTAACTTATCTGTAAATTTGTTGAGATATTTTTACATGCAAAATAATATAACCAATATATAAATATTTACAATTTTATCTCTTGCTTTCCAATTCAAATAATATTTATTTTTCAACTTTTCTTGATGCATTGCCTAGGACATGCAATATAATGTTCAATAGAAATGATAATAGTGAGTACCTTGGTCTTAGTCATAATCTCAAAAACAAAATCTGTCAACATTTCTATGAAAGAATTATTAAAGATGTGGTTCTTGTACATATTCTGTATCAGAAAGATTACCCTTCATTACAAGGAAGTTTATACTTATTCCTAGTTTGATAAAGACTTTTTATCATAACTTTTATCAGACATTTTTCCTGTACCTATAAAAATAATTTTTTTCTAGTGTATTCTACTAATGTGGTGAAATATATTAATTTATTTTCAGATATTGAATCAATTCTGCATTCACAGAATAAATTCACATGAGAGATGACAAATTATTTTTTCTACATATTGTTGGATTTTGGTTTGCTATTATCTTATTTATAATTTTTGTCCAAATGTTTAGGAGAGGCACTGACTTGTAATATTTCTTTCTTTTTTTTTTACAGGTTTTAGTGTCACATTTATGATGGCCTCATAAACAAGTTAGAAAATGTTTCTCTTATTTTGTCCCTCTAAGAAGAGCTTGGTTAAAATCACTACTATTTATTTCTTATTATACATATTTGGGAAAATTTGCTAGAGAAATAATGTTTGAGAAGTTTTCCTTTTGGGGAAATTACAAATTAATTTATTAACTAATGTATTTATTAGCAATTTGAATTTTCAATTTCCTTTTATATTTAGTAGATGGCTTTTTCTAAATATTTGTCATTTCAAATAAATTTTCAAATTTATAATATACTACTTTTTTTCTTTTTTATGTTAATTAGATCCATGATAAGAGTCCCTTTTTTGTGATTTGTGACCTTTCTCTTTTTTCATGATTAATCCCATCAGGAGTTTATCAGTTATTATATCCTTTTCAAAGGCTGATTTTTTTATTTCCAATGATCCCCTATTTTGTGTGATTATTTTTAGTTTTATGTTTTCTGTTTTATCTTTATTATTTTATTCCTTTTACATTCTTTGTGTTCATTTTGAAATTGTGTTTCTAACTTTTAAAATGGATGCTTATATTATTTTCAGCCTTTCTTTTTTTTTCTAATATATACATTTACGGGCATAAGATTTCCCCAGTAAGTACTTCTTTTGCCATACTCTACAACTCTTGATGTATTTTATATTTATTATACTCCAGTTTCAAGTATTTGCCATTGTGCTTTGTGACTTCTTCCTTGAACAGTGGGTTATCTAGAAGTACATTTCTTTCTTTCTTTTTTTAACCTTTAAGTTCAGAGACACAATTGCAGGTTTGTTACATAGGTAGACTTGTGTCATGGGGGTTTGTTGTACAGATTATTTCATCACCCAGGTATTAAGCCTAGTACTTACTCATTAGTTATTTTTCCTGATTCTCTCCCTCCTCTAACCCCCCACCCTGCAATAGGCCCCAGTGTGTGTTGTTCCCCTCTATATGTCCATGTGTTCTCATTATTTAGCTCCCACTAATAAGTAAGAACATGTGGTATTTGGTTTAAAAGCACATTTCTTAATGTCCAATCAAATGAAGATTTTTCTAGTTATCATTTTATTTGTCTGGATTATTTGTGTTTTTATCAGAGAACATAGTCTATATGATTTCAATGCTTTGAAATGTTGGGATTTGTTTGATGACTCAGAATGTAGTCAAACTCTATCAATGCTTTTGTGTGCTTGAAAAGAATGTACATTCTATAGTTAGCTGCAGTGTGCCATACACATATACACACACACACATTTATGTATTTTTATGTAAACATTAATATTTTAAAAAACCTTTAATATCTCACTCATTTTCTTTTCTGTTTGTTTTCTGAGCGAGGTAAGCTAAAATACATATTGTGAGAGTAGATTTGCTCATTTCTCCTTTTAGATTTGTCCATTTTTACTCTAGTTTAAGGTCATATTTTAGCTGTATTTAAAGGTAGAATTGTTATTTTTTCCCAGTAAGTTGAATCTTTTATCACTAAGAAATTCTTACTGTCTCTAATAACATTTTTGCCTTTAAGCCTACTTTTTCTAATCTTAATATAATACATATTTCCATCCTTTTAACTTTTTGATATCATTATGTTTTAGTTGTACATCTCAAAAAACAAATATAATTGAGTTTTTTAACCCTGTCTGACAATCTTTGTCTTTCATTTGGAATATTTAGTCCATTTACATTTAATGCAATTATTGATATATGTGTGTTTAAACACACCACTTTACTATGTGTTTATACTTTGTCTCTCTTATTCTATGTTTCATTTTTCTCTCTTTCATTTCTCTCATGGTTTGACTTTTTTAACTTTCTTTTTAGGGGATGGTTATGTATTCATTGGCTGATTAGACACTTATTTTTCTATTTTCTTAGTGGTTAAACTAAAAGCTGAATTTACATCTTTAGCTTATCAAAGTCTAATGTTAATTGGAAGCTTGTTCTGGAAAAGAAAAAGACGTTAGAGAATTATAATTGTATTTATTCCTCTCCTAATTATATACCAGTTTTTATTTATTTTGCTTCTATTTTAATTTTAAACCCAAGAAGGCAATATTATCATTGCTTTATAAAATCAATAGTCATACAAAAAAACCCTTCAAAAAATCAATGAATCCAGGAGCTGGTTTTTTGAAAAGATCAACAAAATTGATAGACCACTAGCAAGACTAATAAAGAAGAAAAGAGAGAAGAATCAAATAGATGCAATAAAAAAAATGATAAAGGGGATATCACCACCAATCCCGCAGAAATACAAACTACCATTAGAGAATACTATGCAAATAAACTAGAAAATCTAGAAGGAATGGATAAATTCCTGGACACATACACTCTCCCAAGACTAAACCAGGAAGAAGTTGAATCCCTGAATAGACCAATAACAGGCTCTGAAATTGAGGCAATAATTAATAGCCTACCAACCAAAAAAAGTCCAGGACCAGACAGATTCACAGCTGAATTCTACCAGAGGTACAAGGAGGAGCTGGTACCATTCCTTCTGAAACTATTCCAATCAATAGAAAAAGGGGGAATCCTCCCTAACTCATTTTATGAGGCCAGCATCATCCTGATACCAAAGCCTGGCAGAGACACACACAAAAAAAAGAATTTTAGACCAATATCCCTGATGAACATCAATGCCCAAGGCTGGCTCAACATACACAAATCAATAAACGTAATCCAGCATATAAACAGAACCAAAGACAAAAACCACATGATTATCTCAATAGATGCAAAACAGGCCTTTGACAAAATTCAACAACACTTCATGCTAAAAACTCTCAATAAATTAGGTATTGATGGGACGTATCTCAAAATAATAAGAGTTATTTATGACAAACCCACAGCCAATATCATACTGAATGGGAAAAAACTGGAAGCATTCCCTTTCAAAACTGGCACAAGACAAAGATGCCCTCTCTTACCACTCCTGTTCAACATAGTGTTGGAAGTCCTGGCCAGGGCAATCAGGCAGGAGAAAGAAATACAGAGTATTCAATTAGGAAAAGAGGAAGTCAAATTGTCCCCGTTTGCAGATGACATGATTGTATATTTAGAAAACCCCATCATCTCAGCCCAAAATCTCCTTAAGCTGATAAGCAACTTCAGCAAAGTCTCGGGACACAAAATCAATGTGCAAAAATCACAAGCATCCTTACACACCAATAACAGACAAACAGAGAGCCAAATCGTGAGTGAACTCCCACTCACAATTGCTAGGAATAAAATACCTAGGAATCCAAATTATAAGGGATGTGAAGGACCTCTTCAAGGAGAACTACAAACCACTGCTCAATGAAATAAAAGAGGATACAAACAAATGGAAGAACATTCCATGCTCATGGGTAGGAAGAATCAATATCATGAAAATGGTCATATTGCCCAAGGTAATTTATAGATTTAATGCCATCCCCATCAAGCTACCAATGACTTTCTTCACAGAATTGGAAAAGACTACTTTCAAGTTCATATGGAACCAAAAAAGAGCCCACATTGCCAAGACAATCCTAAGCCAAAAGAACAAAGCTGGAGGCTTCACACTACCTAACTTCAAACTATACTATAAGGCTACAGTAACCAAAACAGCATGGTACTGGTACCAAAACAGAGATATAGACCAATGGAACAGAACAGAGCCCTCAGAAATAATACCACACATCTACAACCATCCGATCTTTGACAAACCTGACAAAAACAAGAAATGGGGAAAGGATTCCCTATTTAATAAATGGTGCTGGGAAAACTGGCTAGCCATATGTAGAAAGCTGAAACTGGATCCCTTCCTTACACCTTATACAAAAATTCATTCAAGGTGGATTAAAGACTTAAATGTTAGACCTAAAACCATAAAAACCCTAGAAGAAAACCTAGGCAATACCATTCAGGACATAGGCATGGGCAAGGACTTCATGTCTAAAACACCAAAAGCAATGGCAACAAAAGCCAAAATTGACAAATGGGATCTAATTAAACTAAAGAGCTTCTGTACAGCAAAAGAAACTACCATCAGAGTGAACAGGCAAACTAAAGAATGGTAGAAAATTTTTTCAATCTACTCATCTGACATAGGGCTAATATCCAGAATCTACAAAGAACTTAAACAAATTTACAAGAAAAAAAAAACAACCCCATCAAAAAATGGGCAAAGGATATGAACAGACACTCCTCAAAAGAAGACATTTATGCAGCCAACAGACACATGAAAAAATGCTCATCATCACTGGCCATCAGAGAAATGCAAAGCAAACCACAATGAGATACCATCTCACACCAGTTAGAATGGCGATCATTAAAAAGTCATGAAACCAGGTGCTGGAGAGGATATGGAGAAATAGGAAGACTCTTACACTGTTGGTGGGACTGTAAACTAGTTCAACCACTGTGGAAAACAGGGTAGCAATTCCTCAAGGATCTAAAACTAGAAATATCATTTGACCCAGCCATCCCATTACTGGGTATATACCCAAAGGATTACAAATCATGCTGCTATAAAGACACATGCACACATATGTTTATTGCGGCACTATTCACAATATCAAAGACTTGGAACCAACCCAAATGTCCATCAATGACTGGATTAAGAAAATGTGGCACATATACACCATGGAATACTATGCAGCCATAAAAAAGGATGAGTTCATGTCCTTTGCAGGGACATGGATGAAGCTGGAAACCATCATTCTGAGCAAACTATCACAAGGACAAAAAACCAAACACCACATGTTCTCACTCATAAGTGGGAATTGAACAATGAGAACACTTGGACACAGGAAGGGGAACATCACACATCAGGGCCTATTGTGGGGTGGGGGGAGGGGGGAGGGATAGCATTAGGAGATATACCTAATGTGAATGACGAGTTAATGGGTGCAGCACACCAACATGGCACATGTATACATATGTAACAAACCTGCACGTTGTGTGCATGTACCCTAGAACTTAAAGTATAATTTAAAAAAAAAAAACTCGTTAGCAATGTAAAACAAACTTTAAAGTAGCCGTATCTAGCTCTCTAAGAAGGGAATGTAACAATGACTTTACTTGTGACTTTGCTGCCATCAGTGAGAATAGGTCCATTGAACACCAATTTAAAGAGTAGGGTTAATGTAGTTACAGGAAAACTCATCAAGGAAAATGCTGATCTTTAATTCTAATTGCTCAATTAAATAGAACAACTGGAAAAGACCCATCCTATTTGGTATCCAGGTAAAAATAAATGTAGGCCATAGAAAATTTAAAAAAAAATCAATGGTCATTTAGGTTTAATTGTATATTTCTTATTTTTTATTCTTTAATCCTTCCTACACCTCATTTTTCTCATGTGAGCTCATTTTTCTTCTGCCTGAAGAATGCCCTTAGCTTTTTATTTAGTATAAGATCACTGATGACAGATTTCCTTTTGTTTGTCCAAAAGTGTCTTTATTTTACCCTCATTTCTAGATAATATTTTTTCAGGAGATAAAATTCTAGATGGGCAGTTATTTTTTCAACACATTAAAAATATCATTGTATTGTCTTTCAGCATTTTTTTCCTACTGAAAAGGGTTACTCATCAGTCTAATTGTTGCACTTTAAAAGCAACCTATTTTTCATTCATGACTGCTTTTACATATTTCTTTTGTCTTTGATTTTATGCAATTTTAAAATGGTGGACTAGGTGGGTTTTAATTTTTACTTATGTGTCATAGCAGTTTTAAGTCTTGGTTTAATATTTTAACATTGTTAGAAATGTCTCAGATATTATTTCTTCAATAGTTCTTCTGCTCCATTCTCTCTCTTCCTTTTCTGGGACTTGAATTAAACTTATGATAGAACTTATCACTGTTTTCTCTGTTTTTTACCCTCTTTGCCATTTTTTTCCCACCTTTCATATGATTTGGCTTCATTTGAGATATTTTCTTCTGACCTATATTCCAGTTAACTAACTCCCTTTTCAGCTATGTCTATTCTTTAAATAAACCATTCCATGTGTTTTTATTCATATGCTTTTTATGGAACTAGTTTTTGAAATCTGATATATCAAATTTATGGTTTCTTGATCTCTGCCAAAACTTCCATCTTGTTTTTAATTGCTTGAAAATAGTATATATTATTTTAGAATCTGTAGTATATATTGTTATTTTAAAATGGGTAACATTTCCAATACCTGGAGACTCTGTGGGTCTTTCTTTAGGCAAGTTCTTGTTCATTTGGGTTTTTTTCCTTATATGTCTGGTTATCTTTGATTGCGTGCCAAACAATACATTTGAAAAAAAAATTATAGAACTGATTTGAGACATAGAATGGAATTATCTTCTGCCAGAAGCTATTTCCACTTACTTTTGTCATACTTCTGAGGACAATAACAACCTTGGATTACCTTAATTCACTTTCAGATATTGGAAATTTCTGCCCCACCTAGTGATTCGAGCTAGGATAGAGTCTTGAGAGGGTGTGTTTACTTCTGATTCACCTGTATTACTAGGGTATAGCATTTTAGAGTCCCAATCCAAGTTAAGGGTGATTTGCTAGTATTTACATCTCTGTATTTTGATCTCCTGAGAAATGCTTTGCTACTTTGTTAGATTTCCAATGCCTTCAGGCAACTTGTTTTTGTTATTGTTGTTGTTTTTATCTTTTCTAATCCTCAGCAGAAGAGTTGGTCTCAAATTATCTAGTCCACCTATTTTGGTAGTGTCCCACATCTGACACCCAGGAATCCTATACTATCCTCTGACTCCAGAGAGACCTCTGCCCACACTCACACCCACAACTACCCTTTCTCTAAAGACATATTACTAGCAAAGGGAATTGAAAGACATAGATTGATACCCAGAGGATCCACTTTCAAGTTGCCTCTGCCCCCATCTGGCTGTGGCTTCATGTCTCAGCACTAGTAACTGGGCTACCGTTTCATTCCTGTGACCAAATAATACTCACTTCAATTCTTAGAAACTCATCCATCCTTTTCTTTGTACCTAAAGACATGTTCTGTTTTCTAAACCCTCTAGGACTGGGGCTCCATATTGCTCCTTTTCACCTACCCTTTAACTGCAGCATCTCTGTGTGTATAAGGCAAGGACCACAGGATCTAACAATGTTCCTGGGATGCCACTTACTGGCCAGATCCAAGTTGCCAACACTTGATATCCTCCTCTTTTTGAGACACTCTATGCCCCTTCTAGGACTTTTCTGAGGATGACCACTTGCCAGGGCACCATCAGCGAGTGCTCCTCAGCACTCACCATAAAAGTTTCTCCTGCAAAGCTGAGCTTTCCCCTCCCCCTGACCTTAGGTTTGCTCATTCAGAGCTGTCCTTCCACCTAGCTGGGTTCCAGCTGTAGCCAGGTCTGTGCAGCCCACCAAATCCTATCACAGTTTCCATCTCTACACCCAGTCCCACCAGGAGGCAACCTGGTCACAATATGAGAAGAACCTGAATCACAGTGAGATAAGCAGTACAGCATTCATTCAATCATTCATTCATTTATTTATTCATTCATTTTGTTCTTTACAACCTGTGATCCCAGAGTGAGGAAGTGAGTAAATAAATGAATGAATGAGTGAATAAATGCCTAATTACCAATAAATTAACTATCAAAATCAATTGTCTTTAATCTTCTTATGAAGTTGCCTTTTCAGCCTTTACTCTACAGTGGTAATACTAGGTCTGGGAGAACAATTTGTTCAGGACTTGGCTAAAATCTATAAAACCTTCTTCCTAGGATAATATGTGTTTTTAATAAACATAGTAATCATTTTTATGTAAAGACTATTTCTGTGGAAGCTTTGCTTTATTTATTCATTGGACAAACATTTATTTATGCAGGTTTTGAGCTGGGGATACAGAGAAAAGGAACTGGGGGCATCATCTTCAAGGGGTTCCCATCTGTTGTAGGATTATTTACGATGCATTGTGCTAAGGGTTATGATGGAGGGCCACGTGCACAAAAGGCACCCTGGGTCTCAACAAGGATAACAAGCAGATGAGGGAGGGTTTCCTGAGCACTTGTACTGGACCTATGATTGGTGATCAATAACCAGCTGAATCCCTCACCCCTGTTTCCCTTCTGACACTGCTCACTGACTTTACAGATACACTTTTCAAAGTGCAACAGTAAAATTCAGCTCTGTGGGTCTGAGTGATTGCTAACTCTAAATTAGTAGAGTTTGAGTTAATGAGGTTTAAGAAGATCATTCTTTTTTCCTTATAGTGAAGTGAGTCTGTGCTCTGCTCATGAAGCTCCTAGAATAACACTTTATTCAGTTTCTTATCACATATGCCCAGTTTCCTCACTCAACGGCCTAATTATAAATATATACCATTAATACCAGACAAGCTGGCCCAAAGTCCTCCAAAAGTCCCCAGTTGGAACGGCTGGTAGGCCATACCCTCTAATATCTTTTTTATGCTTTTCTGTTTATTTACCAAGCAGTAAATCAGTAAGAATTCAGTAACCTCCAACTGTGTGCCTGGTCCTTAAGTATTGTAGATTTTTTCACATAGGGTTCCTATTCTAAATTTGCTTTTAATCTAGGTGAGTGAAAAGGAGATGTTTTCATGCTAATCTAGGCAGCATACACTTAGTTATTCCACAAATCATTATTGGATATTGAGGATGTACTGAGCATTGCTCTAGATATCAGAAGCCCTCAGCCAGTACGACAGATGGACAAGCCAGAAGAAGACTGCAGTGTTAGATACAGGGAACCATCTAAGTCTCCTCAGCACAGTAAGTAAATGATCACTGACTCTGACTACTACAGAAGTTGCTGTCACTTTAGCCAACCAGGCATATGGATCAGGCTAAGGTTTGGGATGCCTCCCGTGCCCACCACCCCTTCCAAGGGATCTTCCCACATAGGTCCCCCCACCCTCTGCCACAGCTGATTACATCAGATCCAAAGTGGCATTTAACTAAGGAAACCAGCCTCTATCTTAGCAACCAGACTTTGAAGAAATAGGCATTTTCATTGTGACCAAATAGAGACAATGGTGCCCAGCTGGAAACATTTTATTTTCTTTGTTGGAAATTTTTTAATGGGGAGAGAGTAAACCAGTTGATAGTGGAACCACAGAAATCACGCCAAAAGTAGCAATCTGCAAAGGCTTTTAGACTTAGATTTGCCCAAATGAGCAGAAGCTACAAGTAAACAGAAATTTTTAAGTCAGGTAAGAATAGTAGGAGGCAGCTTGTCATTAATGGAAAGAATAGGAGACTGTGAGCTTCTGCTTCTAAGAGGGCACCAAGATATCCTGGGCACTAGAGTTGGGCTGGATTCTGAAAGCCTCTCAGGCCCCAACTCCATCACAGCCCTGGCATGGCCCTGTCCTCCTGATTTCCTGTTTCTAGAAGGTCCTGCCTGTGCCTGTTGTGGCCTCACTTGGTATAAACTCAAACTCTTGATGTCAACTGAGCATCTACAATTTCACCTTAAAGAGTCTGAACAATGTACAGGAGAGGCCCATTCCTTACAGCTCTGGCCTCCTGGCAAAGGTTCAAGGAGGCCAGGCCTCTGCATGTTCCTAGGTACACATCTCTGATACATCCTGTAGAGCTGAGTCATGCACACAGGCTGTGCCCAATGCAGGTTGCTGAAGGAGATGTCAGAGGCAAATTACTTAGGGTGAAAAGGAAGGTGTTACTTAGGAATACATGGCTATATGCAAGGACTGATAGAGCCTGGAAAGAGGAAGAGGAAGGCCTCTCGGAGGAAGGCAGGATGCGGACCCATCTTGGTAGCCCAGAAGACAGGGCCACTCATCCTCACCCTTCAGCCTCCTTTCATGCTCCGGTCTCCCAGATCTAGGTCAGGACAAATGGGTGGATGTGAGGGAAAAGACGTACAAAGTGACAAACCTCAGGTGACAAACAGGGAATAGGCCACAGGATGTATTGCTCCCCCAGGGGACACTGCAAACTGTGCCTACACTTTATGCAAATACAGCCCATATTTATGCAAATACCCACAAGGGCTTTATTAATTGCCAGAGGCAAAAAGACCACATAGCAGGCTGAGAAAGAAAGTGGTTGGCTTCCGTTCTCAATCAGGTACCACCTCATTGCTCAAGTTCTCTAAAGGCAAAAGCGATTGTGACCTCACTACCTTTCCCTCTTTGACGAAAAGGGTTGAGGCACAAGGCCTCAAATGCTGGGTCCTTAGGAAGCTCAGCCCAAATTACAAACAGACATGCCTTTCTTTAGCAGGACCAGTGCTCCCTTTTGGGGGTAGCCATCCTCACCTCTGCCTTTTAGACACCAAACCCAGACACCCCATGAGTTCTCTCTGTCTCTCACTGGCTCCACCCTTGTCTCTCTTCCACTTGCAGTGCCCCATGCTACGAGTTTTTCTGCCTCCCCTGTTGTCTACCCAACTGATCCTCCACCTCTGGACCCTGAGAAGCAATTAATGCTAATGATGCCTAGTTCTTGCTAAGACAGCCAAACGTCATACACATTTGAAGAGGTAACCCCAATATCTTGACCTAAAATAAAAGTATATCATAATAAAACTTCAAGCAGATACTTATTTTGAATGGTGGGAGGCTGAGGTCTCCCTTGGGCTCCCAAAGTCAGTTGCACAAGCAACCCCCTGCTCTCACCCCATCACTGAGCAATTAGGACCCTACCTCATGCTGACTCTTCCCTTTCTGGGAATCCTCAACTCTGCATGTTAGTTTCTCCTTCACAAATGGCCATACCTTATAAGGCAACTCTCTTGAAGGAAAGAAAAGGGCTGAATTTTTAGGAAACAAATTCCCTGGAATCAGGACCAGGGATGGCTTCTGGAATTCATTTTCCAGCTAAGCACTTTAGAACTGTGTTTCTTGTGGTTATTAGCACGAGTGACAACAGGCTTTTCCTCCCTGAGCCATGCAGATTAAGGAAACCTAAGACTACATTTCTAAAATTGTTTCCATTTCAACCCACAGAGAATCAATACAAGAGAAGAGCATCGCCTTAAACACTAATGTTATCCAAACTCAAATTCATTTTTGATGGATTGGTGGCTGTGTTTTCTTAAGGCCAGGCTAGGATAAATATACACATTTCCTGATATTTTTTCTCTCTCTCCCCTCCCCTATCCCCTACATATGAAAAATGCAGTGAATGATACGCTCACACTCAGTTGTCCCTTCAGGACACCATCTGTATGGGAAATTTGTGAAACCATTTCCAGTAAAGAGATCCCGGGGCTTTGCTAAGGCCATTGGCCAGCATTGACTATATGACTCAGGAATTCCCAGTCTGAAGGGAGAGTCATGGCACAAGCTGCAGAGAGCCTGGGTGTAGGGTGCGACACAGACGTCGGGACTATCTGCAGCCACTGCTAGACCCAGTCCCATCTCTCCTCATCCCTACTGCTGGGGTCCCTGGATTCTGATTGTCACTGCCACTATGTGTTCAAGCCCAGCCCTGACCCCGCAACTGGCTCAGAGCCAATTGTGGCTTGTAGCAAGAGAGGTTGACAAAGCTCCAATCTCACATTTTTGAGCCTGATATCCAATTGTTGCTGGCCTCAGGTGGCTCTCTTGCTCACCTTCTGCTGCCCCTTCCTCACCATCTTATTCTTCAGGATTCAGTTCAAACATCACTTCCTCCGGGACATTTTTTCTCTGACTTCCTTGTTGAGTCAGTCACCCTCTTCTGTCTCCATCATTACATCTTGCACACTCGTTGGCTGTTGGCCACCCAGAACTGCAAATGGCTCTGTTTGTATCTCCCCCACTATAATGTGAACTGTCTGAGAGCAAGGTCTGAGTCTTTCTCAGCAGCAGGTCTGAGACAATGCCTGACACATAATGGATAATTTTTACAAGGAGGAGGAGGAGAAGGAAGAAGAGGAAGAAGGAAGGAAGGAAAGGGAAGGAAGGAAACTGAATGAACCCCCAGCTTGGAGCGAGTACCCAATTAATAAACAGAGCTTCTGTTTTCATTCCTGAGATTATACTGAAAAATGGGGCATTAATATTATTAGATGCTGCCATCAAGAGGTAGATTTTTCTGGACTTCACTTCAGGACTTGGCCATGTGACTTGCTTTGGCCAATGGAACATTAGCCAATGTAACACAAACAGGCTTGAAACACTCTTACTAAATGGAGTTTGCCTTCTCTTGCTGCTGGGAATCCTCCAACCATCATCTAAACAAGCCTGAGCTTTCTATAGAATGACAAGAGACCCCAAGAGAGGCCCAGCCATTCCCACCATGCTTGCCATTTTAGCTGAGGCCCTAGACATGTAAGTGAGATTATAGATCATCCAGCCCTATCCAAGCAAGACCAGACCAGAAGAAACCCACAGAATCATGAGATATAATAAATCACTATTGTTTAAAGCACTAAGTTTTGGGGTTGTTTGTTTTGTAGCAAAAGCTAACTAATACAGTTCCCACAATAAGCCCCTCTTCTGTAACTTGTTTCCACCTTGCCCATTCTCCAACCATACAGATGCCTTTATTTCCTTCAAGAAGCCAACACTTTTCTGACTCAGGACCTTCGCACATGCTGTGCATTGCTCTCTGTTACGCATTGCTCTCTGCTATGTTCTGAACCTGGCTGGCTCCATCTCATTCTTCGGGTCTTGGCTTTCTTAACCATTCATTCTCAACTGTGTTCTCCAACACTTCCCAGTTCTTTGTTAGCACTCTTTGTTTCCTTCATAGTTCTTTTAGCAGTTTGTGATCATTTTATGTATTTGTTTATCAGTTTTAATATATTCCCTTCCAAGCTCCAAGAAAGTATCTTGTCTGTTTACCAGATTGTCCCAAGATCCACTAGAGCTACTGAAGCATTCATTAGTTATTTGATGAAGGAAAGAGGAAGATAAAGAGAAATAAAGTCAGCTCAGTCCCTCCTAGGATGGGGTGCTTCTTAGCTCTACTGCAAGACAGAAAAAGTACATTATCCCCATTTCCCTCCTCACCCTCAACTGTCATGAGAAATTTCGGGGAGGCGAGGGATGAGTATGATGGGAAGGAAAGGACAGAGGACCTACCATGGCCCAGCCCTGTGATCTCCATCTGAAAAAATACAAAAGGAGCCAAATACCAGCAAAAATGAGGAAATCAGAGTCACCCACAGAACAATCAGCAACAAATCTAAGCTCCCTGTGATGCTGTCCTGCATTGTGGGGGCTTCAGGGAGAATCACACAGAGGCAATGAGGCAGGGCTGCAGCAGGTGGCTGGGGCTCACTGTAAGAGAGACAAATGGGGCAGCTGGGTGGACAGTGAATGCACAGAGCTGTGCTGGGGCCTGACCCTGGACAGGAAGCAGTCTGGTATGGTGTACACAAGGGAAGAGTTGTGGTCGAGCAGAACCAGCCCTGGCCCCAAACCTTAGGTGCTAACCCTGCGATAAGAGAAAGCTGGAATCTAGCTCAAAAGAGAGCTACTGTACCCCAACAAATAGAACTTGAGACCAAATCTATGTTGTTCCCACATTTTATCAGCACCATAGCATGACTGGGAAAGGCTCACCTGGCAAGATTCCATCCACGAAGATGATGTCCAACTGCCCTCTTTCCCCCAACTCTCCTGGTTTGGACTCCACGCACAGTTCTAGTTCTGGAAGTTGTCTCACTCACTCTGGGCATCTTCTACTCAACACTGGTGAGACCAACACTAGTGAGACCCTGCCCTCATCCACTGGGCTGGGTCTGACTTTGTCCGTTGCTTCTCCAATACCCATATGGGCCCTGCTGCCTCCAATGTTGTCTTACTGGGTGTTTACTGGAATATAAAACCATCACAAAGTTCAGCACTATCTTCTTTACCCTCTTACAATCATCCAGTTAGAGCAGACTGCTGGATTGCCACAGTCGTTTTCACCACCATAGTGTATTTCCTGGGCTCTCCAGGCACAGTGGCAATGGTCAATCCAGGCCACTGGCATTTGATGGGCGGGAAACAACCTGAGGAATGACACTGCACATTGCAAAGTCAGCTTCTTGGGAGTTTGGCAGAAGTTTAAACATTCTGCTTTCCTGGTTGGGTGGAGACAGGAAAGACAGTGGAGAGAAGAACAGATTAGAAAAGCATCATAGTGTTGGTCCCAGTCCCAGAATCCTCTTACATGGCTGGGAACTGAGCTGTGAAACAGGACTCCTGATCCAGGATATGGATGGACACCAAGGGGATCTCCAGAATGAGAAACTGATCTCTAGAGCCTATGGACCCACTGATCCGGCCTTTTATAAGCTGTGGACTGCACATTCAGTCACCTGCCAGGGCTTTGGGAGATAGTAAGGTTGGGCCCATTGCATCCCTAACACAGAGATCGTGGTATCTGCGTTATAGTGAAGAGCACATTCTCTGCCTGATCTTTGGCAGATGGAGGAGCCCATGGCCACAGAGAGTATTAAGAGCAGGTTAGAAATATCTAGTCCTCTTTCTCAGCTGATTCACCCCCCAAGAGAATATAATCTAATGAGGAGCCCCGGCATTGACATATAAAGAAATCAGAGTTGAATGCCTGTTGGGTGACTAATTTTATTATAGGCTAGATCTAAATTCCTCTTTTCCTGAGGAAATTCCTCACTTTTCATAATATAAAATTAACTACTAATTTTATGTTCTTAGAGGGCAAGGGTGGCATCTTTTTGGCTTGGTTGTCTCACAGCATCTAGCCATGTAAATGGAAGAATCATTGCTGCAGCTGACTGAGTTTGAATGAGGCCGTGTGAACGCTCACAAGAGACAGACAGAGAATGGGAAGATTGACCAGTGATCAAAATGTAGCATTTGCTATTAGGATATCCTTTCCTTTCCAGCTTCAGATTTGGGATAAAGCAACTTTAGTCCAGCAAAATCAAAGTCAAGCTCCTTAAGTAGCTCAACCTAGCAGATGTATTCAATACTATTTATGATTCATTTGTTAATTTATTCAATACATCTATTAAGCACCTGCTATGTGTAGGCAGAGCATTATACCTTCCCAAAAAGTTAGTGGGGAAATTGGGCAGGAGCTAGAATATTCAAATGAGCGATGGACATTTCTAATAAAGAATAAAGTCAGACAGCTAGGTAGGGGAAGAAAAGTGAGGACTTTCTCTTTGCATCACTATCACAGAATCCACCAGTTTCCTTCTATTTCACACAAGCCTTTTGTTTTCTCCAGTTCCTGCAGTGCACCCATTTTCTCCTTTTGCAATATTTATTCTGTACTATTCATTCTTATATTTAATCATATCAACCTCATCTGGGCAATTTCAAGAGTGAAAATCCAGGGCAGATATTGGGTCCTCCACAGAGCTAACCTTAGCCCCATCTGTACCTGCTTCATTCAACATCATTGTGCAGCTACTTCTGTAGCACATGGTCTAGCTCCCAACTATAATTTATCTCTGGTATGCTGTATTGTTTCCTATGGAGAAGCGTAGGTCCTCAAGGAACCAGTTCTTCTTCTTCTCTTGGGCTTCCTATACAGAACAGAGTATGTAGTTATACAAAAAACATTCCAAATGAGTACCTTAAAGGCTCAATAAGAAAACTATCTATTTGGGCCAATTAAATAGTTCTTCCAGATATGGGGAGACCTATGCACTTGGTAACTGAGTCTCCTAAAAGGTAACTTATACTAAAATATAAATGACTGATAATTAAAAACAGTCATTTCTGCCAGAAAATATTTGCGTTTAGTCAGAAATCCAGAGTTTTAACCCAAAGAAATATGTTACAGTTAGTCATTAAGTTAGATAGTTGTGACCTGAACTCATGGTGCTGTCACTCATTTAACCCACTGTCAATCCCTGGCTCCCCTTCACAATATCATCACTGTCCCCAATTGAGTCCATAGTGGTGGCTCTGTGTGTTAAATGAGGCTCAAAACTAGGGGTCACATAAGTAGCCCCAGCCCGTGTTAGCAAGCTCTGACCTCCCTAAGGTAAATGGTAAGCGAGAAAGCAACTGTCACCAACCTCCCTACTGCCTACACACACATATATACAACCATCCCTGGAAGTCTCACAGTTCCCCATAGAACTGCTTCTCTCAGGAGAGAGTGGGTTTTTAAGATAAACTCCTCTAAAGGTTGTGTGCCTGCCAGCCACTGATGCAAGGAGCATAATTAAGATGGAAAACAACCAAATTCTGCAAAGAGCAGAGACAGAACAAGACTGGGCCAACTCAGTGAAAAGGCCTTTCTCCCCTGTGGCTCTGTGCTCAAGAGCTCTCCACAAGCAAAGAAATAAGGGAAGGTGGAAAGGAACACATGAATAAAACAAAAGGTGTATTTATGGAGCACTGCTGGGCAACCCCTACAGCACCTCCTGCTGGTTGGACCCCTGGGGTCACCTTCCAGTCCAGGGCTGGATCTCCATGTCCCACTCCATTCTTTCCCACAGGCCCCAGATGTGGCAAGTCAGCTGAACTCAGGTGGAAATCATGCTGAGTGCACAGGAGTAGGGGAGGTGGAGGAGGACAGAAGCCCAAAGGAGGGCTAGGGAAATTGTGAGAACTATAGGGCCAACCTCAAGTCAGTGACCAAGGGCCCTAAAGGGTGGTGATGAAGTCAGCCCTGGCTCCAGCAAGCCCTTAGATCCCTAGAACTACAGCTTGGAGAATGAGAAGTGACAGCAGGGTGAGCCAGATGGGAAGTGTTGTCAAATTCGGTTGGGGGACGGCATCATGATGTGGATGTTTGGTTCATTAAGAGCCAGAAACAAACCACAAGTTTGGGAGGCAAGGAACAGAATCCAGGCTCAGAGAGTCTACACAGAAACTTGCCAAAGAGTCAAGGCCAAACCCAGGGGCCTGGACTTCAAGCCAGCATTCTGTCCCTTCCAAAGAACTGGATGGCAAGGTAGAAAAGAACAACAGAAAACCAGTCATAATGATTGCATCAATTGGACTTAAGGGATTAAGGGAATGAGTTTTGGAATCAGGTCAATATGGCTTGTACATCCAGTCTGTTCCTCATTTGAAAAATATGGGAGAGACCTTCCTATGGAACTGTTAGGAAGACTAAATGAGATGATAGTGAATGAAAAGCACAGAGCCTGGCATATACACTATTATGTTGGTACTGATGGCAGAGATAGGGCTGCTGGTGTTGAAGGAAAAATTATAATAGTGGCATTTAGGGTCACAACCATACTCTCTATTTTAGTCTCCACTGGTTCATGGGGCTGAGGTGCCTAAAGGCTCACCTGCTGGGTCAGGGATGATGCAGAAACTGAAGCGCTGTGGGCTGAAGGCACACCAGCTTCAGGTGTCCATTGCTGGGGCTGGCAGGAGCTGGACGCAAGGACACAGTCAGCTTATCCCTGCCCCAACATATACCACCACAGGCTCAGACTGTAGGGTTAAAAGATGTGTTTGCAATCAACTAGCCCACTTGCCAGATCACAAAGCAAGTGATCTGCACAAGGTCACCCAGATGGTTTGTGACAGAGCTGGAAACAGAATTGAGGTCTCCTAACTCAGACCAGAGTTCTTGCCATTCTACTGGGGCTCCTTCATCCCCATGAAACATCCTTATCTAACACCCTCCTAGCCTCACTACCCCTACTATCAGCAGACAGATTTATCCCTCTAGAGTTGGGTAGTTATCTCCATGGGAAATACACATGTGCTAATGAAAATGTAAGGCATAGAGAAGCTACACACTCTGCATGAGTCTCCTCTTCCTGGATGTGGAAGCCACCTGCTCACTGCAGCACGGGGAATGGAGGCCAGATTCCATGGTGAGCCCACCATGAGGAAGGGTCAGCTTTCTTCAGAAATTCAGGTACTGGTCCTGTCCTCTTTTCCTCCATATCTTTCCTAGTATCTTGAGACACCAGCTACTCTATTCCAAATATGAGGCATGAATCAGAACTAAAATTCTGTTTCCTAAATTCACAATTGAAAAACAACAGCATTTACATTAGTTATTTTTATCTAGAATACCAGGGTAGTCTATGAATAAAATACACACAGTTGGAGAGGAGGAGAATATTCATCCCACAGCTCTCTGCCAACCCAAAGGCCAGTTGAACCATCTTCATTACTTTTCGTAATTAAGAACATAGTAACAGCCAACTAGGGTTGCTTAATCAGTGTTTGGGGTTTTGAATTCAATTCTCACCTGAGCTGACTTGAGTTGTCAGGTTGATTTAAAGTAGTTAAATAAAAATTAATTAATGTAATTCCATAAATTACTGAGTTGAAATGAGTTATTTGAAGTAAAGCAAAATGAAGTAAATCTAGATTGGTTCATTTTTAGTCTCAGTACTCATTACTGAGTTGCTGGCCAATGGATAGGGGTGTTGGCCTTAAGTAACTGAGAATTCTAGAAAACTGTCTTCAAGACATGGCCCAGAGCAAAACCACTGGTGGGTCCTGCAAGGTAAGTCCATTTGGGGCAAGGAAATCCAGATCTGGCAGCAGGGAGTTCATGTATCATGCTGGAAGCCCACAGATTGAGGGGATACAGGGACTGGAGGTGCTACATGGCTTGGGCAGATCCTATAAAATGCAGGCCTTGGTCATACTCTGACCTCTTAATTTAATGCAATCTTGTCTGTTACTGTAGTATTCAACTATTTGTCTCAAAATTAAGAACTATATGCATATGAAGTGGCTTAAAGAAAGGTCCCATGGGGTGGAGCACACAAACCTAGAGAATATTTTAGGCATTCTCTCTGTGTCCTCTACTCTCCTTCCAAATAAAAATGAATGTATTCTGTACAGCAAATGTTCACATCTTCCCCCTCTTCCCCATCGAGCACATGATTCTACTTCTATCAATTCTTTCTTCCAATTCCCATTGTTATGTAAGCTGAATATCTTGGAAATAGGCATATGTCTTAAAAATAGGCCTATGTATATAATTTAGCTGTGAATGTGGTATTCAAGCAGTCTCCAACTTAAGAGCAGGCTCTGTTCCAAAAGTTTGAGTGTATGTCAGTTTTCTAGTACTCAAAATGCATTTTCCCATAGAAACCATGTTGTGCGTGGTAGTTAGGTCCCCCAGGCAGCCCACAGAAGCCTGTTGAAGCCCATGAAACTGGAGTGCAATACGGTACTAATAGAACCCTAGACCCCAACATGTTTCTGTGGGAGAGCACATATGGAGCTCTAACCCAGGACTCTTCCTCCTCTTCAAATCCTACCCTTGCTGGTTGTGGGAGTGGTCACATGGTCTCACCACGTTCTCAGAGAAATGGACCCTGCATCTCAAGTTCCAAACACGCCCTCTATAATTCATCAGTTTTTCCCTTTTTTTCCACAGCTTTTCTGTTAACAGTCAAATTATGCTCTTCTCCACAACACATCGGTGCAAAGCAGGGAAGCAGACAGACTCGCACCCAGGTTGTCCTGCCTTCAGGGAGGGAGAGCCCTGGGGAAAGCCTTCCCTGAGAGACAAGCAGGGTCAACCTTCGCATGCTCTGCAGGCCCTTGGTGGCTGACAGAGAGGCAGAGAGAGGCCCCAGGAAGGCCACCAGGAGAGTGCTGAAGATGACTTCATTGTCTTACGGAGCACCCTTAGTGCCAAGAACTGTGTCAAACACATCCAAGAAGGAAGAAACTATATAGAGAGTTTCAAATTCAAAACAGAAAACAAAAAGACCTTATATAAGTCCCCTTTAAAATGAACATTATCCCTAGGTATATTATTAGGTGAAAAACACAACAAAAAAAAACAAGACAGGATGAGAAAAGTGGAAGGAGAAGGTGCCCCATCTGAGTGAACTGAGTGCTCTCTCAGAGCACCCGATAGCAGCCAGCCAGCCCAGCACCCCAAGGGGTCCTGAGCCCACTGGCAGTTCGGGCACCCTTGTACCAGAAATCGAGTCGAAATCCCCTTGAGCTCTCTAGAGAAGTGATTTTGCAATTGCTCCTGACCACAGTTTTTTAATTTCAGGTTTTGTTTTTTGGTTTTAGCATTTAGCCTGAAGTCACCTATCCAATGAAGAATTGATATAAATAATGTTTGGAGACATAGCGTCCATTTTTTCATTATTTATGAAGCATAAAGTAGATAACTAACTCATCCTCATAGCTTTCACTAAATTATTTCTACTTCTAACTTCCACTGTAGTACTTGGAGAAGGAAAAATAATTTCATACCCAAAGTTTTTGGACTTCCTCTAATTGTCCAGAGTTTTCTCTGCCTTAGCAAGTGGTCACCACAAATCTGTGGGAGAGAAAACTTGGTGGCTCTTATCCATCAGGAGGGTCGTGACAGGTGGTTGAGTCCACCTGCCATCCAATACACTAATGCTTTGAGCCTTCCACCATCAACAAATGAATGGATAATATAATGTGGTATTACATACAGTGGAAATTCTGACCCATACTGTAACATGGATGAACCTTGAAAACATTATGCTAAGGGAAATAAGCCAGACACAAAGGACAAATAGTGGATGACTCTACTTACACGAAGTACCTGGAGTAGTCATATTCATAAACATAGAAAGTAGACCAGTGATTGCCAGGAGGTGGGGAAAAGGGGGGATGAAGGGTTATTGTTTAATGGGTTGAGAGTTTTGGTCTGGAATGATGAGAAAGCCCTAGAAATGGACAGTCGTGATGGTTGTACAACAATATGAATGTACTTAATGCCACTGAACTTTGCACTTAAAAATGGTTAAAATGGCAAATTGTAGGTTATATATATTTTACCACAATTTGAAAAATATAGGGGCTTCCAGCCTCTGCTCAAACATTTCACCTCATTCCAAAAGCATAATGTATCAAAGGAAACTATGTGCCAAATATTGCTCATGCCATTTGTTTGGAGGAGGGTTGCAATTTTAATAGCATGACCAGAAGAGAACCTATTATGAAGATGAAGTCTAAGCAACAACTTGAAGGAGTGAGTCAGCCATACCAATATATGGGGAGAGCATTCCTGCAGGAGGGAAGAGCCAGTGCAAAGGCCCTGAGGGACTTTCTGCCTGGAGGTCTGGAGAGCAAAATGATGCTGATGGGACTTGTGTAGGATTGCATGATTGTGAGTGCTATAATGCTGGAATTTCCCAGTGGGGATATTCTGCACTCAGGTAATGCTGGATCAGTGAGCATTCAGTGGTGTAGATGACCGATTCAGATCTCATCCACGTGGGAGCAACATGAGCCATGAGTTTAATCACTATTTGCACTAAGGCACCACCCGGCCCCAACACCCCCATTATGGCCAATGATGCAGAATTTGAACCTCTGTAGTTCAATTTATCCAGAGACGAAACTTCCCTCTTCCTATCACAGTGTGGAGCTGAGTACTGGAGGGGTTCTGAAGAACTAACAACTCAAGCAGACTTTCAACAAATCCTCTTTTTTGCCCACTCCCTTGCTCTCAGTTTCAGGATGCCTGGGACCCCCATTTCTTTGCTGTTGAAGAGAGAAATGAATGGATAAATGAACACTATACTTGAAACAAAAGAGAATCTGGCACTGAAATATGTAGTTCCTGTTCCATGGGCTGTCTGGGGTCAGATGTGAGGGAGAAATTATGGGACTCTTTAGAAGCATTAGGAATCATCTATAAGGACAGAGACTGCTGCAGATGGAGCACATTAAGGGACCAAGGCCCAGTGTCTGGAAAAGCGGGGTTTACTGGGGGGGCCCCTATTAAAAGCATGTTCAAAGTGCCAAAGTGCATCCCATGCATACCTGAGATTGTACTCAAGGACTTCTTCAAGTTCTAAGCCTTCTGTCCTTCTTCAACTCATTCTTTCTTGTTGAAGCTCTCACTGCGATAGGGGAAATGAGGAGTCCCTAAAAGTTTCCAGGAATTTTTGCTACTCTGGTGAGAAATTTTATTGTATGTGGCTGCATTTGGTATCTGGGCTCCCAAAACATTTTGAGGACATTTCAAAACATTTAACACATTGTATTTCACTGTTTCCAAACCATATGTGACTCTCCTCATAAAGACCATGGCCTCATCAAAAGATTTATCTTTGTTGCTCATATTGGTAATACAGCATCTGACCATAACTGGTGCTCAGTAAGTATTTATGAAATAAATCAGTGACTGACCATTATTGATGCCATCACAATAAGGTTTCAGTATTCAAATACATCTTAACATCCCCATGTTTCCTGCTATACTTAGGAAGACTGGTGGGAATAATTCCATTTTACAGATTGGAGCCATAAAGGGTATGTTAGTTTATTGCTACATAACAAATTGCCCCAAAAAATATCATCTTAAAGCAACACACATTTATGATTTATTATTATTTCCAAGTTTCTGTGGGTTGGGAATCTGGACAGCGCTTAGCTGGGTCTTCTCCTCCAGGGTCTCTCACTGGCTCTATCCAGGTATCCACAGGAGCCAGTCATCTCATGGTTCAAATGAGGGAGGGTCTGCTTCCAAGCTCACACAGTAGATGTTGGCAGGATTTGGTTCTTCATTGGGCTGTTGGACTGAGGGCCTCAGTTCCCCACTGGCTATCAGCTAGAGGTTACCCTCAGTTTCTTGCCATGTAGATCTCTCCACCATGACAGCTTGATTCATTAAAGCCCCCAAGCCAAGAAGGCAAGAGAAAGAGTGCTGCATGATGAACATCAGAGTCATTTATAACTGCGATGGTTAATACTGAGTGTCAACTTGATTGGATTGAAGGATGCAAAGTATTGTTCTTGGATGTGTCTGTGAGGGTGTTGCAAAAGGAGATTAACAGTTGAGTCAGTGAATTGGGAAACCAGACCCACCCTCAGTCTGGGTGTACACAATCTAATCAGCTGTCAGCACGGCCAGAATAAAAGCAGGCAGAAGAACGTGGAAAGGCACACACCCAGGAACAATACTTTGTAGCCTTCAATCAAGTTGATAATATTACCCATCATGATAACCTAACCTCAGAAGTGACAACCCACCACCTTTGTGGTATTCCATTCACTAGAAGCATATCGCTAGGTCCAGCCCATACAGGGCATGAACACTGGGAGGCAGGGACCACTGGAAGCTGTGAGCTGTGTGTAAAGCAACCAAACACAGGGGCACTGAGCGTACCCAAATCCTTCAAGATCACACAGTGGATTTGGGGTCAGAGCCAAGCTGATCTCCACTGTCCTCCCTCCTCCCTCCATCTTGAGCAGTGCTGTGGGGCAGGGCTGGTGGCATGGGCACCAGTAGGTTGGTAAGGAGGGAAGAGGAGTAGTGAAGGAAGGAGGGCACCAATCCATTTACCCAAATTTATTCTGGAACAGAATTTGTTTTTCAAGTTATCAAACAGGCAAAAATAAGAAGTGACTGCCGGTATGGATTTATTACCACTAATGCAAAAGCTGTTCCTAATAATGTTTTAAAGTATTCCATGTAATACATCTGTTCAGTTCAAATTTATAAATGGGGTCTAGAAAGAAGCACAGCACCCATCAGGGAGTGCTGAAGAGCCGTGTTTGTCTGGCATTTTGTGTGTAGGTTCTTCCAGTAGGGAAGGATGTTGTTTGGGCTGATTCTGGTCCAGAAATCATTGCTGGTGGATTCAGCAGCTGACCAATCCCCCCACTCTACTCCCCACTCTGTGATGCTGCTCACCTGCTCAGCATCCCTATGGTAGAAGAGAAAGAGCTTAGGACACAGCAGAGCAGTACTGGGCCAGGGTAATGGAATGGGGCTCTCAAATCAGAAAGCTGTGTGGGTGGTTAATTCAAATGATCCCAAATACTTCCCCTCCTACAGCTATAACGCTCAAGCCTTCCTGCTGTGTGCTCAGTTTCTTCTTCTTGTGGGTTTAGCTCCTCTCCATGCACAAACCAGGCTTGACTTGGGGAGGACAAGGCATCGCCACACCATCTCCACATCTCTATCCAGTGTGTGTGCATGTGTGTTTGTGTGTATGTGTATACGTATACGTATATGTGTCAGGATGGGGGAAAGGGGTGCTGAAAATAGCAACATGTTATTTCTAGGCTGTTTGGAAAGAAATGAAGCAGAATGAGAATGAGAGAGAAGTGTGGAAAACTGAGTTAGAAGGGAGGGGAGAGGCAAGTGGTGCAGGGAGGAGTAGGGAGCTACACACCTGCTATCTTTTCCTCACTCTTCAAATTAGCCTTTCCCATTTGGGGAACAACAAAACTGAAGCTCAAGGAGCTGCCGTAGCTCGGCCAAAGTGGCACAGGGGTGGATCCAGAATGCAGCCCTATAGCAGCCTGCTGTGCAGAGCATGGGATTGGTGACATGGCACGCAGAGCAGTGCCTATCACCTTGTGATAGGTGGTTGGCAAACTTCTCCTCCTTCCGTCTTACAAATTACACACACACACAGACATACACATATACACACACGCACATACACACACACATATGGATTCTTGTTTCCATTGTTCAAACTATTTTAGATGGCAAATTCTTACTCTAGAGGCCATTCCCAAGAGTGGAATCCTGGAGGGTGTCATAAAATCCTTGTGGGGTGGGTGCAGAGTGCACCCAGCAGCAGGATTCTTTGTGGTGTCTAGGCATATCAGCCTCTTGGCCACAGCACTGCGCCATGAACAGAGGCTCCCTCAGACCAGAAATATGATCTAAGAGTGAGGTCTTCAAAGGACAGAGGGTCCTTGAAGAGGCTTCTGGTTACTGGGGGAGGGAGCTTCCTGGAAAGCTGGCATCTGCTGGTTCTTTATAAGAAACTTAGGCAAGTGTCTGTCCATGTAGGAACTTCAGGTGACAGGAGAGAAGGCCAGCTTTACCTGAAGTTGGAAGCTGTCTTTCCAGCTGATATTTCTTATATTAGGAGGAAAGGGACAAATTTCAAGGAGCAGAAGTCAATTGTAACCAGTTATGAAAGAAAGAAAACTGCCTCCCCTAAAAGATGTCCATGTCCTAATCCCCCAAACCTGTGAATATGTTCCCTACATGGTAAGGGGGGATTAAGTTTGTTGATGGAAATAATGTTGCTAATCGACTGACCTTGAAATAGAGTGTCCTGGATTATTCGGGAGGGCCCAGCATACTCACACAGGTCTTTAGAAGATAGATGAGTGTGTGTGTCAAGGACATGTGGTCTGGGAAAGACTCCATGAACCTTGGATAACTTTAAAGACAAAGGGGGCTATGATCCAAGAAATGTGGGCTGCCTCCAGGAGCTGAGGAAGGCAAAAGAGAAGAATTTACCCCAAGACCATCTGGAAAGAAGGCCACCCTGCCAACACCCCGATTGTAGCCCAGCGAGACCTAGGTCACATTTCTGCCCTCCAGAATTGTAAGATAAAAAAATTTTGTTGTTTTATGCCACTGGGCTTGCAGTCATTTATGACAGCAGCCATAAGAAACTAACAGGAGGCCAGGCACGGTGGCTCACGCCTGTAATCCCAGCACTTTGGGAGACCGAAGCAGGTAGATCACTTGAGGTCAGGAGTTCAAGACCAGCCTGGCCAATGTGGTGAAACCCCATCTTAAAATACAAAAATTAGCTGGGCTTGGTCGTGGGTGCCTGTGATCCCAGCTACTCAGGAGGCTGAGACAGCAGAATCACATGAACCAGGGAGGCGGAGGTTGCAGTGAGCTGAGATCGCACCACTGCACTCCAGCCTGGGCAACTCCATCTCAAAAAAAGGAAAGAAACTAGAAACTAACAGGAAACAGTGTAGGATTGTCTAAGTCCAGGGGGAAATTTTGTGGGGCCCAGAGAAGCGGCCTAATTCCTCACCTGATGCAGGCTGAGGGGAGTTGAGAATACATCCAGCCCCTACAGGACTTGGCAGCCAGGGTCACAGGTGAGAGTCTGAGCAGACTCGTTTCACTTCTAAGTGGTCAAGGGCTGTCAGTGAGACCCCAGACATGGCTAGACAAGCTCTCAGTCCCCTTCTTGGGAACTTTTGAAGTCATCATTTAAAAAAGAATACAGGAACCACCAGCCAGTGACAGCCACGAAGAGAGCTCTGCTTCTTTGACCTCTTCACAGTCTTTGCTGTTTTGTTTATTTTCCCCATAGTGATTGACAGCTGAACCCTTCAAGGAAAAGGCCTTGTAAATTGTTTCATGAACAGAAAAGGAAAAAAAACAGAACAAAATAAAAAAAGAACACTTCCCATTTCCCAGTCAGCCAGGACTGCCAGAAACCTAGGTTGGAGAAACAGGTGTTGGCAACAGGGAGAAGCAAAATCCTCATGGATCCCTGAGGCAGACAGGCAGACAGAAAGGCTTCAGAGGCCATGAGAAGGTCATCCACACAGAGCCAGGACCCACATGAGGAAGCAGTGGCTGTGCTTCCAGGGAGGACTACTTGGCTTAGCATGGAGTTGGCACTCAGCAAACATGAGCTGCTCTTATTATTATCACATAATAAGAAGGAATGTCAGATTACCCATTCGTTAAAAAGAATGCATTACATTGCATTCCTTCATACTCATTAGTTTACCTAACTATTCCATAACCACGTTGACATGGTAAGGCTGGTGGTATTTTCCCCCACCACTTTATAAATGTAGAAATGTCAAAGTGAGACACATTCTCGTTTTGAATAAACAGGATGAGGAACTCAATGGTCAACAAGAGACTCCAGGCCAGAGAAGGAGACTCAGCAGGGTATGAAGGCAATGGGCTCAGAGCTTCTGGGAGACACCCTCTGTGACCTCCAGGACTAGCTGGGGAAACCAAGAGGCCAGAAAGTTTGATCCACTGTCTCCAGACCTCAGAGCTGGCCACTGACTTGAATCCAGCTCCCAACTCTCTGCTTAGGCTCAGAACCACCCTGCTCTGAGACTTCCTAACTGCCTTGTCTCCAACTGATTGGGAACAGGGCAGAAAAGGGGATGAACCACTTGGCAGGGCTGTCACCCTCCCAAGGCTCATAGCTGCACCCTGGAAAGTCTTCCAACCACTTCTGCCTTCTAGTTACCAAAGAAAAAAATACTGATTGTAAACATCACTTTAAAAGCATGCCATCCGACAGCCGGCTCAGCTGCAATACATCAGCCTGAATTGTACTCATTTATGGTGAAGCATTTTATATTAATGTTTTCATTGCTTATCACAGACACTGGCTTTAAAGTGCTTAAGCCAGCTGTACTGAGTTATTTATTAGGCTTTTCTTTTTTCCAAGTTGCCTTTTCCTTAAATAAAGTATTTGTTTTACTTTCATACATTTAAGAATCCCTCTTGTCTCCTGCCCATCAGTTCTGATGGCTTGTGTGCATACACTGTTTGTTTCTCTAGAATTTACTCAGTGCCTCTGGAAGTCAGGTGAACTGGAGCCAGCAATGCCCACGGAAGGAAAAGGTATAGTGAGGCAGAGAGTTCAGTCTCTGCAGGACCATCTAGCTTCCCTTCCTCTGTCTTCCTTCATCCTACAAGTTAGATTCCACCTCCACTATAATATTGAAGATCTTCAATGATTGCCCAAAGTCAACTGATTTGACAATTGGGATACAGTCAATGCTGCTAATCATCTCCCCTTCCATGGCTTTCCTCTTGCCATTATGACTACTCCTGTGTCCCCATCATTAACTCTACCTTCTTCTTCATTCCTAAGTATGGGTGGCCTAAGGGTCAGGCCTCAGGCCTGTCTCCTTCAGAACTAGCACCCTACATAAAGTGAAGTCCTCTAAATAGTGAGACACCCCCTTTCCTTTACCCACAGGGCTCCCAGAAAGCTGACAGCAAGACAGAAACCTGGACGGTTGCTATCTAGAGAGTCAAACTTTCTAATCTTGTGACTTTAGAGTTGGCTAACAAAATTCCAGGACCCAATCACTCCACACTGAAGCCCATCAGTCAACAAAGTCTAACAGTAACCATAGAATTCCAGTCAGCAACGTGGTTCTTCATTCTGAAATACAAACAGATAGCCAAGCACCAGCTGACACTTAAGAAGAGCTCTAACAAAAAAAACAAAAAAAAAGAACAAAAATTGGAAATAGGGCCTTGTAAGAAACAAAAGTAAAGCAAGAAGAAAAGAAATTCTTAAAAAAAAAAAAAAAAAACTGTACATATCTTCAGAAAAAAAAAAGGTAGGTATCCATGCAATAAGAACAGAAAGTTATTATAAAATAATTAGAAAAATTTAAAAAAGAATATGTGGGAATTAAATATGGAATACCCATAATACAAAAATAAATAGATTCTAGATGATAAATATAAGCAATCTCTAGAAGATAATATAATCAATAAATATTATTGGAAGTAGACAAAGGATAACATGATAGAATGCAGGAAAGAAAAATTAAAACATCTATCAAGCAGGTTCAATAGTCTCTTAAAAGAAATTTTAATGAGAGATCTGAGAGAAAACAAGGGAGGCAATTACAAAGAAAAAATTCCAAAAAGATTTCCAGAACTGAAGGGCATGAAATTCCAGATTTAAAGAGTCCATCAAAAGATCAAACATAATGAATGAATAAAAGAGGCAAACCTAGATATATCACTGTGAAATTTCAACACACCAGGGATAAAGAGTAGAAATAAATACTTTCAGAGAAAGGTGAAAAAGAGATCATGTAACAAGAGTAGAAGTCAAGGAGGCATGAGACTTCTGAGCAGGAACACTGGAAGCTAGAACACAATGGAACAATGCCTTTAGAATCCTGTGGAAAAAGCACCTTCATCTTCAAGTTCTATATCTAGCCAAATGGTAAATGCAATGTGAAGAGCAAATAAAGACATATTCAGATACGCAAGGGTTTTAAAATTTTACCCTCATGCATGTTTTTATGAGAACTGGAAAAGGCTCTTTACCAAAGCAAGAGAGCAAAGCAAAGAGGATATGACATCCAGGAATGAGGTGATCCGAGGAGCTCGGGGAGACCAAGACAGCAGGCCCAGAGACAGCCAGTCCAAATCAAATAGGCAGGAGGTTGGGGCCCAAGGAAAAGCGGTTCCAAGAAAACAAACAAACGAAAAAAAAAACACTGTTCACTCACCCAGTGGGTTTGACTCTGTTAGGAGATCTTGGTACCTCTGCCAGAGATTTTGGGAAAGAATCAGTGATAGGTACATAGAAAACTAGGCAAATTATTAAATTGGACAATTATTAGCTCACGGAAAGACCAACAATTGTTTAAAAAGGAAAATCATAGTTGTATTCCTTTGTGAATATTTTTATAGATATAAATATGAAAATCCTAAAAATTCACTAAGCAGAAAATAGGAATATAACTGTGTTAGGAGGATGAAGAAAAGAAAAGGAATGGTATGTTAGCTAAAAAAGAGAAAGCCTAAATTCCTGTGGATAGAGAGTAAAAAATATAGCCTATAGATATAATATCATATTATTTAGAAGTACGAAGTTAAATGCCAGCAAGAACTGTTCAAAATTTGAAAATGGTGTTTCTAAGGAGTAAGACCCGGGAGTAAGGAAGGATGAGCCAGAAAACTGCTAGGTTTTTTTTTCCTAAGTCTTGTCAAAAATTTGAATTTTGTAATTATGTACATATGCTAGTTTGACAAGTAAAAGTTTAATTCAGGTATACAAACTATAAAATATATGTATAGCTATATGTTATAGAAAGGGCAAGAGTCCACGATGAGCAGATGTTTAATGAGGAGCAAAAGAGATACAGCCCCTGCCTTCTGGGAACTTCTCTCTACACATGGGATGCCATCTCTTATCTCTGCATCCTGCACATACCTTTAGCTGACTACTTGTCTGCCTGGAATATGCTAACTCATCTATTAAGTCTCCTTTCACATCCTCCTTACTCTCCCAGGCAATCAGGCCTTTCCTGGGTCCTACTGCCCTTTGTGCAAACAACCAATGCAGCAATTGCATCATTGTATTTGCAGGACATGTTTATTTGCAGGACTCTCAGCTAGCTCATAAGTTTCTAAAATTCAAGGACTTCATTTTACCCTGAGTGTGTCCCTGGTAATGAAGACAGTATCTGATTCTATGTCAATACCCAGTAAGTGCTTGTCAAATGAATACCTGCATGGATACATGCATGGGTGCATATCTGGGTGGATGAAAGGATGGATACATAGACGGAGAATGGAGGATCAGGCTGTTTCCTTGTTACCACCCAAAAAAGAACAATACTAGTTGATTAAATGAACAAAGAAGACTGAGAGAGCTGGAAATATCCAGGAAATTGATTGTACCATCCTCCCTCGGCCAGGCATTCATAGGCCTATATAGTGCTTGTGGTTCACTACCTCATTGAAGCTTCAGTGAACCACTAGTTCACTGAGTTGAATGGTTTGCTGCCTCACTGAAGCCTCAGTGAACCACTGGCACCTCACTATTGCTACCAACTACATTATTGCTTCCAACATACTTGGGCCCCGAGGTGGCCCAAAACAATGTGCATGACACAAAAAGAGGGCAGGAAGGAAGGAAGTGTCATGGAAACGGGAGGCAGGGGGCCCTAATGACATGCCTTGATGGCAATGCCACCTGTCTCTACTTGTGACTTTCAGCAGAAAGATCAAATGCCTCTTGGGTGCTGCCAGATATTGCTCTCAGCTAAAAGTGCCCATGAAGGAAGAAGCCAGGGCATCTCTAGTAATGACAGCCACATGTAGTACTAGGGGCTGTCTGAGCTGGTGGAGCTCTTCTCAGGCCCATCCTGTGGGTGCTATCAACATTGCTTATGCTAGTAATTTGAATATTTCCACAAAGATCCCCAAGCAAGCGGATGACAAGATGTAGAGGATCATGTGCGCAATGCCCCTTCCATCCCCTGCCGCATCCAGCACACCCATTTCCTAAATTGGAGGGTAGGGGGAGGAGAAGTCTTGATCATCTGAGTCTGAAGAGGAAAGGACATTACCAAAGACTCAGAGAGAGCTTCTAATGCCTGACTGATGCCACTTCATCCCCACCAAAAAAAGTCTTCAGCAATCTAAAGTTAAAGTGAATTTCTCACCCATCCATCCAATCCAGAATGGTAGCTGGTCAGCGCTGTAGCATGATTTAAGGGCTCTGAAAAAAAACCACACTGCCCCCAAAATATCTCCCTGGCCTGAAATTCATTTCACTTCATAACCATGCCTGAAACTCCACCAATTAGAAATTCATTTACAAGCCCCTCTTGTAAAATGTGCAACAGTGATTAGCTTTATTTGATTCTGCTCCAGAATCTAAAATTAGGACCAATGGCTGGGCCTAATAAAGAAAAATTGATGGGCTTTAGTTTGACTGAAAAAGCCTCTTTTGTCAGTTCTTGCTCTTCAGCAATGGGACCAACAACTCCCATGAATGACACATAAACAATTACTTAAGACAAAATCTTCTCCTTCTGGACAGGTCAAAAGGCTTAGAAAAGTTCTTTGAGGTAGATTAAAATGGGCTTCCTGATGCTCTCAGCAGTTTGCCCTAGTTCTGCCCTTAGCAACACAAAGAGAGTCTAATCACTCGCCTCTTGTCAAATATTCTCAGCCAGGCTTCCTCTCCCTTGGAGTTTCTGTGGCCCTTTCTCCGTTTCTAACAGCTGGGCAATATGTGTGCATTGATTTGGTTAAATAAGACATGGCTTCAAGGCTCTGCTCCCCCACCAGCAAATGGCCTTTCATAGGGTAGAAGTTTTATGGTGTGTGTGATATGCAGTAATAACCTTGTTTTCTCTGCTTCTCACTGACTAAGCACTCTGGAACCTACAAGAGCATGTAGGGCTGGAAGCATCACGTGGGTGTTGTAGGCATCAAGCTTTGGGCAAGGAAGTCAAATCAGAGAGAAGGGCCCTAGAAGATACCAACACCTGCCTGGTTGGCTTTGATAAGACTTTCACCAGAATTCAGTAGACCCTGAGGGTGCACGCTGATGTCATGCCAGAGGCTGTTTGTTCTGCATTTCTCCATGAAATTTCAGCTCCTGCAGGCTCACAATCTGGCCTTCTGTCCTAAATCAATCCCTCATTAATTGACACTTGGAGCAAGTTTCTTAATTCCCATGATTCTGTTTCTTTATCCACTACATGAAGACTTTTCTATCTAGTTGTCTGGTGGAGTTTTATGAGAATTCCATGAGATGATGAATGTGAGAATGCTTTAAGGTCTATATACAGCAAAGTGCTGGCAATGGCCAATGGTGGAGATCATGGTTGACTTCTGGCTTGTGGGGATGGCCCAGGTCCACAGTTGGGAATTATGGCCAGAAGCAGCACCAGCATGCTGCAATGAAGCACATTTCTAGTTCAGGCAGAATCCAAAGGCCAAGTATTTAGAAGCATTACCATCAAATTTATGGCCTTTTATACATTTCTGCAGCCACGCAATATCTGATAAAATTTTCTGCATGGTTGTATCTTTTTTCTAGATTTGCTGAGGTATAATTGACATATAAAGTTGTATATATATATATTAATATATCTGTGTGTATATATATATAGCACGTGTATATATATATACAAATTACATATATATACACCATATATATACAAATTACATATATACACAGTGTATATATACAAATTACATATATATACACTGTATGTATACAATTTTGTCTCTCTATATATAGTTTTTATTCATCTCTCTAGATACACATTTTTTATCTGTCTATATATATTTCAGGTGTACAATGTGTTGATTTGATACATTGTGAGATGATTGCCACCATCAAGCGAAGTAACATATCCATCACCTCACATAGTTACCACACATAAGTGAGATCATATAGTGTTTGTCTTTGTGTATTTGGTTTATTTCACTTGGTATAATGTCCTTCAGGTTATTTTTTCAGACATGTTGCATGTAGCATGGATGATGTGGGTTGGTCAACCTACAGTATGTCTGGTTGCATAGAGGTACCTCATTGGCCAAAGGAGTATACAGGGAACACACTGAGCTACGAGTGGAGACATCTGTTTGGGTTATTCACCAGTTCAATCCTAGAGCAAATCTTCACTTGTACAGATATATAGAAGTCGAGGATGGAAGGGAATGTGGAGCTTCTCATAAGGAAGGTAGAATCAGAAAACTCAAGATAAAACATGATTAGATCTGTGAGTAGACTTTCCAAGGTAGCCTTAACTTAGATGTATCTATTTGATCACCTAATTCCTGGTGCAAATCAAGACCAGATGGTCAGAAGGCCTAGGTTCCTGCTCTTCTGTTCAATGTCGGTACAATTGGGAGGGTCTCCAGGCTTCACTGTAATTAAGGGAGCAGTACTGGGTGATCTTTTTCTATACCTTCCATTTTATCCTTGCACTCATTCCCCTCAACTCCCAAACATGGGTAATTTCTGCACTTCCTTCAAGACTTAACCTTAACTTTGCTTTCTCGGGGAGGTCTTCCTATTTTCTTTAAAGCCCCTGCCAGATAGACACAGCACTTCTACCCTCTTTTCCATATTCTCCCTGAATACTCTGTGACCACTATATCTTTCTGTGTGCCTGGCACAGAGTGGGTATGTAATAAATTAAATTTTTTTAAAAGAGAGAGAACTCTTAGTAAAGGAGAAATCATCAGCCCTCTAAGAATGCAAATGGAAACTAAGAAAGTGCCCACTGCCATAAGGAAAAGTTTTAACTGCTGTATAAACTGCAAATAACCACAAAATCTTAGCAGCAAAGCATCTTCCATCAGGCAGTGCATATGATCAATAGAATGCACAAGTTCCAAGCCTAGACCTCAAAGACCTTGTAACTTCCTGTTTTGCCACCTTTAAAACCCTGAGACAACCATGTGAATAAGCCCAAGCTGGCCTGCTAAAAATTGAGAGCCCCTGTGGAGAAGAACAAAGGCACCCCAGCTGACAGTCAGCCAATTCCTGCCCAAGAGCCTGTCAACTTCCAGACACATAAGTGAGGCCACACTAGATCATCAAACCACCAGCCAACTCACTAGCTTCCCAGACACACTTTCAAAAGCCCTGTAAGTGACCTCCTGAACCAGTCCAGAAGAGATAAGCTGCCCGTTGAAACCACTGAACTAGATAAATGTTTGTTGTTTTAAGTCACAACATTTTGTGGCCATTTGTTATACAGCAAACGCTAACTGATACAACCTTCCCTCCTCCCCTTTTTGTTTAACTTAGAAGATCCAACTCTTGCTAAGTGGCACTGGAAGCAAAGGGCAGAAGGCTCCTGGAGTCCTAATGTAATGTAATGAATACAGCTGCCTTTGGAGTGGGGGAAAACCCATGTCCTAATCCCCGTAGTAAAAGCATGCATGTGAACCACAGGGACCATGATCAGTCATTCAGTCAGAGTAGAAAACAGCTAATAGCACCTTTAGTGCTTAATCTGTGCCAGACACTCTTCTAAGAGGAATCTTTATATCTATTATCTCATGTAATTTTACAACACCCCATGAGATGAGACCATTTTTATTTCCACTTTCCAGCTGAGAAAGCTGAGGCACAGAGATCCTAAGTAATTCTCTCTAGGAAGTGGTGAAGCTGGAATTTGAATGGAGACAGGCCAACTCTAGAGACATTTCTCCTACTCAGAATGCTAATCGGCCGAGTAACGATAACTGGGGCCCCAAAGGGGACCTCCAAAGAGTGAAAAGGGGATGTGAACTTGTGACTAGGCCTGGGGCCCACGAGATTTTATAGGGACAAAGTGATTCTGACACAGGACATGGTAGAAACGGGAAATGCTTCAGGACCCAGTCACTCTGGAGAAGCTTTAGGGAAACAGTGGCCTAGCACATGAGAGTGTGTGAGTGAGGACTCAAGCATGGGAAACACAGCAGTAGCTGCTGGTACAGGGACTTGCACCCACAAGAGCATGATCAGGGTGCCAGGCAGGAGCCCACAGACATCACAGGCCCTGTGGACCAGAATGCAGCAAAGACACCCCTCCCCCACCACCAAGTAGTAGTGTCATAAACAGAGGGGGCTTTCAGTTTCTTCTCCCTCTGCTTTTGGGGGAATGCAAATGGGGGAAACAAAATGAGAAGCTGGACTTCCTGACGATAAAAGCAGTTGAGGTCTTAAGTGATTGATCAGGAAAATAAAGTCAAAATGGTCATATTTACACCCAAAGCAGGTGAAGTGGTCTTAGTAGCCTCATAAGTATTTCTTGAATAGAATCGCACAGTTTATAAAGTGCTTCCAAATACTTTATTTCCTTCTCACAACAACCCTGCAAGGTGAGCGGAACAAGTGTCATTGTCTCTGCTTCTCAGTTGGTGGAACTGCAGCTTGGGAGAAGTGCCTTGCCCAGGGTGACAGAACCAGTGGGAGTAGAGCCAGGATGCCAATGCGGGGCTTCAGCCTCCAGATCTGCAATTCCCATCCTTGGGCCATGGCTTCTCTCCATGCACATGGTAATTCATCTAACAATCAAAGAGAAGTCATAACTCAGGACAGGAATCCAAGGGAATGGACATTGGTGACTCATTATCAAAAGAGGGGTCCCGGACTCTTAGAGGAGCTCAGAGAAAGTCACTGTATCCCAAGGTAATGAGCAATGGCTTCAAGGAAGAAGTAGGGGCTGGGGCTTGATTTAATTCATTCAAGCAACTCTTCGTTCCCCAGACAAATTGTTCTTTGAAAAGTTGCCGATGAATTCAATCCAGTCATTTTTTAGCAACAAGTTGCTTGGGGCTGATCTGCAAAATAGTTGGCTACCTGATGTAATCCATTTTACCGAAACTGTTTTCTGTGTTAAACAAATCATGGTGATTATTTTTGTGGTTGCTTTTTTGTTAGCTTAAAAGCAGAGGCTGTTTCTCAGGCAGCAGCCCTAGCTCTCAACCCTCAGCACCTGCCCACTCTGGGCCAAGTCCCAGCTGCTCCTGCAGCAGCATTGACGGCAAATACAACTTTCCATTGCTTCCTGTTGAGCAACTGGAAAAAGACGGAAGCAAGAAGAGGACCCTGGCATCAGACATCAGCACTCTGGAAATGGGTTTTTACTGGGGATGGAAAGAGAGAAATTGCTGAAATGGAAGAAATTATCATTTCTAGAGTCATCTCTGGACAACAAATTGCAGAGGTCTAAATATCCACAGATTATTCTATCTGAGTTTATCTTGTTGCAACAGATCTGCATGCTGTAATCAATCACGCTGCGTATCCATAAAACAGCTTGATAGTACACATGTATTCTCCTCAAAATAAAGTTGTAACATTTACACATAATAACTTATTGGGCTGCAGGCTTTGCCTGACGTATGCTCAATATCATCTGATGTTTTATTGGATCCCACACAAACTTTTGCCTAATACAGTCGTTTCTACAGAGAAAAGTTAATTGAAAGTCTTGATTATAATAAAGTAAAATGTTTTAAAAGACAAGGAATTGCAACAACTACTCTGGGGGCTGCAGAGAGGCCAAGGTGGGTGGAACATTGTGGGAGAAGGACAAGGGTGGATTTGAAGACCCCCACTTGCTGGCTGTTGGCTCTGGAACAGGACAGTTCAGCTGTCCAGATCTCAGCTGCTTCATCTGTGAAATATTTGGCATTACCAAATGCTAAGGTGTAAATCATACAGAGAAAGTGAGACAGGTGGAAGAGGATGGAGAGATCACGGGAAGAGTTTCCTGGGCAGGAAATAGGCATAATTAGCCAGTGTGACACGCACACAGAAGACCACTTTGTCTGATTCAATGTGGGTTTGGGTAGTGGTAAAAGAGTTTGAAAAGGAGCTTAGAGCTATTTCTGAGAACTGTCATTATCAGTTAGAGCTGTACGCCGTTCATTTCTCTCACCACACTAAAATCTGTATAAAAGTTATTTATTTGTTGACTTATTTATTATCTGTATCTCCCCATCTCAAACTCTCAGATCCATGAGGCAGAGACATGGCTATCTTGTACATTGTGGTGTCTGCAGTCCTTAGCACGTACTAGGTACTCACCAAATAATTGACAAAGGAATGAAAAATAAATGAGTGAATGACCAAATCAGGCCAGGAATGCACCAGCTCCAGTTCTTGTAGAGAGCTGCCACAGAGGTGCTACACTGACAGCCCCTCTGGCTAACGTCCTGTGCTCTCCCTCTCCCCCACCTCCATCTAAACTCCCCGTTGGATGCCATGCTCTCAGCAATATAACCAACCTAAAAGCAAGGACCAGTGGGCATGCTGCCCTTTGTGGACAACAAAGGGTCCCTCTGCCCTCTACCCCAATCTGAGGACACATGAGATGTGGAAGTTGATTTGGGGACACACTTTAAGAAGCCACAGAAACTAGCAAGTGCCATATAAATAAGTAACTCTCTTTATGTTGTAGAAGTTCCAGTGGATTGGGTGACATGCAGGACTATGCATCAGGATCATTCTCAGAACATGAATATCACCTACGAAGCTTTGTCACCTTTCCACCCTGGCTCTGCTCTTGGAAGTCCTGGTTGAGTAGGCTTGCGCTGGGACCTGGACACCTATCATTCCTAAAGTTTCTAAAGTTTCACAGACGATTTTGATATGCTCTAAAGATTGACAACAGCAGGACCGGACAATGGCTTAGGTCCCTTCTTTCCTGCTTCCATTGTAAGTGTAGTTTTATCCAAGACTGATTGAATTTTCTTTGAGGGAAAGAAAAAGGAGGAATGAATATTCATTGAAACCAATGAATATTTGAGGGAGGAGAAAGAGGAGGAGTGAATATTCATATGGTTTTCTTAAAACTCAATCCAGTCTCAGATAAAACAAGTGACTCAATTAGAGAAAGTTTAATATCTGGTCTTCTAGTTTAATAAAAATTAGGGTAGAGTTTTCATTGTCCAATGAGCATGCCACGCTCATTTCCCACTCCTATCTTTGGTTTGTAGAATTCTTCAACGACCACCATTGTCCTTTCCTTCCTCCACAACCTATCCAAATCACACCCACTTATTTGGGGAAATGATGAGATATGGCTAATCACGTAAAAATCAGCTAACAATTGGGCAAAGAACTTACCTCCACCTTGTCTTGCTGAGAGCTTTGAAATTGCATTGGGATAGCCCACTCCTATTCACTCATTGAACGGACATGTTGACTCTCAGCTCTATCAGGAGTTCTGTCATGTTTGACACAGCTCTATCAGGAGCTGTGCTAGGTGCTGGGTTCAGAGCAGTGAAAACACTGATATGGCAACATGATTCTTGCTTCATGCTTCAGCATCATTGCTTAAGAGCAATCTGCTGTTTGCAGCTTGGTGCTTTGGGAAATCTGTAGTGTTGACAGCTTCCAAGGGTTTAAGAAGACATAACTCTCATGAAGAATCACAGATGTTATCCTGAGGATAATCCGTTCAATCATCAAAGGTTTTATTCTTATACTCTGTGACAAGTAAAAGGCTAAGATTTCATGTGACTCCCTTTAGGTGGGGCTACTGTGCCCCAGCAAAATCCACAAATAAGCAAGTTGAGTTTAACTGTAAACTTGGGGACTTTTGCCTTGGAAATGGATCTGGTACCTTGGCTCTTCTGTCCAGGCCAGCGAGACCTTGCTGAAGTTGGGCTGCTGGTCTTCACAAGCCCATGCGTTTCGTTGCCATGGCTGTGAGGTGGGGAAGGAGACCCAGGAGCAGGCTGGATGCAGGAAGAAGCAGCAAATCAGGCTGGTGAATCCATGCTGCTGAGATAATCAGGGATATTAGGGGCAGATCTCTTCCCTTCTTCTCAAGCCAGTCCTTATTCCTTACACAAAGCAGCTGGAAATGGTTTGCATTGTGCTGAGCCAGGCTGGGTGACTGAGTTACAAATGCAGACTCAGGGATGAGAACTTTTCCCATGACAGCCTGCACTTATTCTCAGCCATGAGGACCCTGGGTTTGCTCCCACCCTTCTCAGCTCAGGCCATCCTGTCTCTCTAGAATGGTTTGAGCAGCTCCAGGATGGCCCCTGGAGCTGGAAAACATCCCAGATCGGAAGGGATTAATCACTGTGTGACATTCAGCATCTTCACTCCCCAATTCCTGTTGCCAGCAAGTCTCTGCTCTCCCTGCCAGGACCTCTGCTATACCCAGGGTACATAAAACCCCCAATTTACCACACTGCACACACCCTTTCCTTTTAGTTACCCAAAGTCAGGCTAGGACTTTCAAAAAGAGCTCTTATTAGGAAACCCTGGGAACACAAAGAAGAGAAATAGATGAGTGTAATAATGCTTCACATTTGTATAGCACTTTGCAGTTTGCAAAGCACTTGCACATTCATTACCTCATTTACCCAGCATGGATTCCTTCCCGTAACTTAAGTAAAGCCTAGCTAGAGATTGGCATGGGCTCTTCTAGGAGTTTCCTCCATCCCTGCCTGACTACCATTTCCCCAATCCAACCTTGACATCTGGCAACACCAACAGCCTGAGTAGAGAGTCCTGGTGAACCCTAAAAGTCTGATTCCTGATCCCAGGTCTGACTCAGATATTCTCCTGGCCTACCCAGCCCACCCCTCTCCCAGACATTGTGTTCTGGAAGCATTTTCACTAACTAGTTGCTAATGGTGATTCTAACAACAGAGGAAATCACTTTCACTTACTTGTTTCCAGAACAGTACTGGGATGGGCCACTATCAACTTATTTGTGCCGAATAATAGCTAACATTCATTGACCACTCTTGGAGTGCCAGGCACTGCTTTTTATGTGTATTAGCTCATTTCCCCTCAGAAGGAGCATCAGATGGACTGTATGATCTCCACTTTACAAGTGAGAGAAGCTTGGTAAATGCAAGTTGTATTTTATGTTGTAGAGGTAATCAATGGATTGGGTGGGCTGCGGGACAATGAAACTGACCCCATTTCCTTCACTGAGTCATCACGTTATGAATGCATGAGTTCAAGATGCGTTCACAACCTCCTCCCATGTGGCTGACCTCATGGATGCTACGGTGAATCAGGCCTGAGGAGCCCATGGGCTGGCTGGTCATACCAGCCTCTCCTGCTATTAATGCATAATATAATAAGTGTTATCGCAGAGGCTCAAACCCAGTCTAGGGCCTGGGAAACTGTCCAGAGGATATGACTTGGGATGAGGAGGGGCAGAAGGTGCCCCAAGTGGAGGTAAGAGAGCAAGAGAGCATAACATATTTGGAAAGTGCAAAAATCTCAGTACTACTGGTCAAGTAGGGTGTGATGAGTTATATACTAAGTTATGAGATTTGAGCTTTATCCTGAAATTGCTAAGACACCATTGATGGGTTTTAAGCAGAGAAGTGACATGAAGGTGACTTTCCCCCAAAGTTATTTTTTAAATTAAGTCTCTGCTTCTCATCTTGTTTTCTTGTGGTTGCCTCTTTCCAATAAAAGTGAATTCAGATGGGGGAATTAATTAAATAATACTCTTTGGCAACTGGTTGCTAATTAGCTAAAGTTTTACTGCCCTCTATTTGATGAGAGGTGAGATGATTCTTCCTCTGCCTCCCGTGCTCACTCTCTCCCCAACCATGGTGGGCTTAGGGGTGCTGAGGCCGATTTGGTCCAACAGGCTCACAGGGCAAGTCTGGGTGTGAGGCTCTTGTAGCTTCTGTTTCTACTCGATGTCTCTTTACATTTTGATGTCCATCTACAAGAGTCACCTGCTGTCCACATGATGCTGTCAGAATTCACACATTGCCACCAATGACCAATACCCCATTTGTCAGGCATTGAAGAGTTTGTATCACATTGACCTGCTGACTGGCCGTGCTGATGTCTCCCCACTCACTGCCCCAGTGGGGAACTACTGGGGCTAGGACCAGGGCCAGGCTTGGAAAAACCCAGACACTGGCACCCCCTTGCCTTCAGGGAGCATTCTTTATTTAGTTCAGAAAGCAATTTCAGCAGGCATCAACATACAGAAGAGAGGGAGGAAGAGGCCATGGCTTGCTGGCCAGTCCCACCATGTCAATTCTGATGATTGACAGGGCTGCAGGTGACACAGCCAGCACCTTCTCACAGCTGGGAATGTGTCTTACGTAGGTTCAAAATGTCCACAACCCCCAGGTCACAGCACATATGTGAACTGGCCTTTGGCTGATTTCCTCTTTGGAACCAAAGTTCTGTTTTATTTCCACAGGTGGGAGAGACCTCAGAAATAGGGCTCTGACCAATCTGTGCTATGATCTGACCATGGGACACCAAGACAATGGGTAGGGACCTTTACCTCTGGATCATGAGAGGGTAAAAGACTCAGAGAGTCTGCTGAGATTCACAAGCAATTGTACAGGGCGGCTGTGCACACTGCTTTCATCAAACCCCCATAGGGGTCTGCAGTCCCCCAAAAGGTTAATAAGCCCAGATTTGGAAGGTGCTTGCTGATCTGTACACATCAACCATATCGCACACCTCCAAGCCCAAGACCAGCCTTCCCCACGGCAAGTCTGCCCAATCACATCCAGTTGACCCAACTAATGCAAACACGGCAATAATTTATTTCAGTTCAAAGAAATGCAAATTGGGTTAATATTCCTTTCTCTGAACCATCACATATTCAATGTAAACTAATTCATTTCCACAGCAGTGAATTTTTCTAGAAACAAATGATACTCTGTTCTGCACAATTCAAACTAGCACATTTTTTAATGCAACAAACATTTATAAACCACTCATCCCTCCCCCCTTCCCTCCTTCCTAAAAATACCCATTGCAGCACCATCTTCGAGCCTACAGCCTGTCATCCCAAACTGCTGTATTGTATTTATATAATGGGACTGTTTCCATCCCAGTCATCAAATAACCCTGTTTATTATTATCCCCATTTTACAGATAAAGGAACTAGGACATAGGGAGGTCAGCTGACCCTACCAGCCCCAAGCCCCACAGCAGGGCTATAGTGGAGAAGTGTTTCCAGGCCACGGCAGCCTTGGGAGAGCAGAGGCCAGCAGTCTGGCTGGGCTATGCTTCTAGAGAAAGCAGGCACTTCAGGGAGGATGATGCCAGTTGTCCCTCACCACAGGCCCAATGCAGAGATGACCATGCCAGAAATGTGGTGAGAGGCCCCCTCAGCCACTCCTGCCTGCACCCCAGTCATGCTGGACAAATTTGTGTGACTACCTGTAAAAGCAGAAGTTCCAAGAGAGGTGAGAGGGAAGCTTCTTGGAGATGCCACTCAGGATCTGGAGCCTGAAGGCCATTCAGGCATGTCAAAGGAGACCTCTCCCTAGCCAGTGCCTTCACACTCGGGCTTCTCCCATCAGGAAGTGCCCCAGGCCTCCAGCTGCAGCCTGTGAGGCCTGTGACAGGGCAGCAGGCTCAGCTGGTCATCACTAGAGGCAGATCACAGGTTGCCATCAACCTTTCTATAGACACAAGACTTCATAAACACATATATATATAATTTATCCTGAGGATACAGCTCTTAAAGAACTAACCCCCCCAGGGGTAGGATTACTTCTAGTCCCCTTCCAGTACCATCAGGGAGGAATGTGGGGACTTCATCCTGGTGACCATCAAAGTGCCAGGTCCGTATTCCCTACCCAAGAGCTGTCTGTGAACCGGCCAGCTATAGGGACCAAGGGCAAAAGTAACTTCCATTTGCCTTGGATCCCACACTTGCACCCAAGTGTACCCCTGCGCATGCCCAGCCTGAGGTCCCCAACACTCCAGGCCTCGGTGGGGTTGGGGCAGATGCTGTAGGAACCACAGCATCAGCACTCTCCTGCAGCAGTACTCGTTATTAATAAACACGCTGCTTCGAGCATTTGCTCACGATTGTTTGATATTTCAGTTTTCAGTAATTTTCTCAGTTAATAATTTACTAAATGGATTATTTGTCATTTCAATTTATTAAAAATTGATAAAGGGCTCATTTCTTTTTTCCAAGCTAGGACACACGGAAAGATACACAGGCCAGAGTACAAATTAAAGACTCCCTACTCCTTTCCCTTCCCCTATCCCTGTGAAGTCACCTGCAACCAGTGAGCACCCTCAGGTCCCTTTCCTGGTGTCTTTGCACACAGAGCCCTGCTCCCTAGTCAAATGATGAAGCAAGAGAGGCTCGCCCTCACCCCCGCCCAGCCACCTTCACCACCCAGCCCTGAATCACGGCTTTTTATCACAGCCAGACCCCCAACCACACCAAAAGCAGTGCACATCCCTTGCACTGCCCTGCTCAGCAAAGAGAACACCCTCCCAGCTCCCTCAGCCTCTGAAGACCGCACAGTCCCCATCTGAGGTGGAGCTGTATTTTAAAGAACAAGCTTGGAATCGTAGTGGGATTTCAGGCACTGTGATAAAAGTAGGAGGGAGGTGTTTACCGCAGCAACAGAACTTGCAGGGGTGCTCGAAATGGCTACCTGCTCTCTCCGTGGGCAACACCAGCCCTGTCAGCCAGCTCTCTTGTCTCTGGTGCTCTCAACAATTTCACTGTTTCTATATTCTGATCCTGGCTCTGCCTGTGTTTACAGAACAAGCATATGAAGACACTTGAGGAAAAAAAAAAAAAAAAAGTAAGCAGGCTGTCTCCTGATCCTTCTCCTGTTCTTCTTCCCCCCCACCCTCCTCCCTGTCCCTCCACCATCCTCTGGCTCTGATTTGCTCCTTCTCTCTCACTCTGGACTCTCTTACCATCTTCACCACCCTTCCTGCTTCTCTCCCCTCTCCCTCTTTCCTTGGTACTTGCTCTATACTCTTTCTGCCTGACTTTCTTCCCTTTGGGCCCTTCCTCTCCCAAGGACTTGAGGTCCACAGGCTGGTAAATACCTAGATTCTCCTAGCCGTGGGTGTGGCCTTTGAGGGCCTCCTTAGAGCCACAGTGGAGCTTCATCCCCAGGGCCCTGGAGTCACAGCTGTTCTGTGGTTGTTTCTAGGCTGAGAGTGAAACCCCAGGACCATCCCATGTGCCCAGGTTCCAACCTCAGGTCTCAGAGTGCCCACCCAATTGCAGCAAAAATTAAAAAAGACAGTGCTTTCTGGATCCAAGATAGTGCCAGGGAAAGTCACCCCCTCCAACTCCAAGCACTGCTAAGGGTAGGGAAAAGAGAATAAACCAGACGGACAGGTGGGAGCCTGGAGAAGCAGCAGCCCCTCAGAGTCACTTTAGCCAAGAGCATCGGTCACCACTTTGCCATTTCTGTCTGCCTTCGCAGGCTCCTTGAGACCCCATGTATCACTGTTTTCCAGAGCACTTTTCCCCAAGATGAGTTTAATGGCCTTATAAAAGTCACATTGTGCACAAATTGGGAAGTTTCTGAAGCACCGCGCCGGCTCTCATGCATATACGCTTGCGAAGTTCCCGCAGCCGGGCTGGAAAGGCAATTCAAGGCAATTCAAGGCACAAAAACATCCTTGGGTAAATTACTTCCTATTAGTATGTCACATATTTCTTAGATACGACTGTAGTTCCAGGAGGTGACAGCAGCAGTTGACAATAAAACTTTGCACTCTTTTTTATTTATATTTTCTCTGCCTTTCTATTTGTTTTATTTTTTCTTTCCCCTCAAAGTTACATAACATCGCAAGGAGCTCATCATCTCGTTGCTCCTAAGGAAACAATGCCCCCTGAGGCTTTTCTTGACATGCTGTATGTGGAGTTGTCCAAGAAGACATCTAACTTCAAGTACCATAGAGGAACCTCAAAATAGGCATCACAGCATTGTTTAGACAGGAGGCCTGTGACTGGGGCTCCCTTAGTCCCCAGTAGCATTCTTCCCCAATTTCTCCCCTGACATCAGCATTCTGCCTAGTGAGGAGTAATACAGAATTCTCCACTGAAGGCTGGGTGTGGTGGCTCATGCCTGTAATCCCAGCACTTTGGGAGGCTGAAGTGGGTGGATCACTTGAGGTCAGGAGTTTGAGACCAGCCTGGCCAACGTGGCAAAACCCTGTCTCTGCTAAAAAAAAAAAAAAAATACAAAAAAATTAGCCAGGCATGGCGTTGCACACCTGTAATCCCAGCTACTTGGGAAGCTGAGGCAGGAGAATAGCTTGAACCCAAGAGGCGGAGGTTGCAGTCAGCAGAGATCATGCCACTGCATGTCAGCCTGAGTGATGGAGTAAGACTCCATCTCAAAAAGAAAAAAAAAAAAAAGAATTATCCACTGAACAGTCACTACATGCCTAGGCCAGAGCTAGATGATCTGGAAGAGGCAGGAGAAGATGGGAGTTCATGGTCTAGTTCCTAAGTCCCACACAGTGAGACAGCCTACTCAACAGAAAAGAAAATATATGACAAGTGACAAAATGAGCAGACTAACCTGAACATCCTAAAGGAGCTGGGCTGGAAGGGACCAAGGTCAGGCTAAAGAAGGCTGTGACCCACAGCTAGGCTTCCATGGACAGATAGAGGACAGAGCCATTGGGATCTTTATTCCATCTTTGGAAAAATGAGGTTTCCCTTAGGCTGTTCTTTGCAAACACAATGGCACCTTGGCATTTAAAGGCACATCTGGATGAGAAGGGAATTGTATTAATTCGTTTTCACGCTGCTGATAAAGACATACCTGAAACTGGGCAATTTACAAAAGAAAGAGGTTTAACTGGACTCACAGTTCCACGTGGCTGGGGAGGCCCACAATCATGGTGAAAGGCAAGGAGGAGCAAGTCACATCTTATGTGGATGGTGGTAGACAAAGAGAGCTTGTACAGGGGAACTCCCCCTTATAGCAGCATCAGATCTCATGAGACTTATTCACTATCAAGAGAACAGCATGGGAAAGACTTGCCCCCAGGAATCAGTTATGTCCCACCTGGTCCCTCCTGCAACACATGTGAATTCAAGATGAGATTTGGGTGGGGACACAGCCAAACCATATCAGGAATGCTCTAGTGAGTCTCCAGCACGGAATTGATACTCCTCATCAAGAAGTTTCTCTTCATTGTCCCAAGACCTTAAAAATTCCTTCAAATGGCCGGGCGCGGTGGCTCATGCCTGTAATCCCAGCATTTTGGGAGGCTGAGGTGGGCGTATCACGAGGTCAGGAGATCGAGACCATCCTGGCTAACACAGTGAAACCCCGTCTCTATTAAAAATACAAAAAAATTAGCTGGGCGTGGTGGTGGGCACCTGTAGTCCCAGCTACAGGTGCTGAGGCAGGAGAATGGCGTGAACCCAGGAGGCGGAGCTTGCAGTGAGCTGAGATCACACCACTGCACTCCAGCCTGGGGGGCAGAGCGAGACTCCATCACAAAAAAAAAAAATTCCTTCAACCACGAAGAGGACCCAATCTGCCAGCCTTTGTCCTGGGGGTGGATGAAGCTCACCTCAGCTTCAGCTTTCTGGCTTCTTAATCCCTTTCCTTCCGTCTCCAACACTCCCTCAGGAGCCTGATTCCTGTGGTCCACTGCCAAGCTCAGAACCACGGAGAAATAAATGGCAGTCCCTTTACTTGCTCCCTCCGAAAAGCACCCAGCTCATTTTTATTCTCAGAATATCAGGTCTAGAAAGTCACCCAGCTTAAGTTTATAGCTGAAGAAAGGGTTTGGTTGTTCTGCCTGGAGTGTTTTAATCATGTCTCTGTAGAAAGATGAGATTCCAGACCTCTAAAAAAACATGGGGACCACAAAATTTGAGCAGTGCCCACCCCAGGATGTTATTTAGTGTAAATCCCATAACATGGTGAATTTAATTATTTTTAACTTTTCAGCTAAAAGTTTTGATATGCCTTCGGTGTCATTGAAACAATGGGAAAACTATCACTAAAAAATAAAAGATAAATCCCTTAATTGCAAATTGTCCTGTGCCTTTTTTTTCTTTTTTTTCTTTTTTTTCTTTTTTTTTTTTTTTTGGTCAGTGCAGATACATCCTGAATATTTTAGGACTCTTTGGACCTCAATCGTCTACCACTTATAATTCAAAATTGCGTCTCCCCCTGCCTTTTCCCAGGACTCTTAATTTCTCTTCTCTTTCCACCATTATTTATTTAAGCCTCCTAACTGTATTATTTATTTTAACACCATATCTGTATTATTTATTTTACTGTAGCTCCATAACGATATTATTTAAGTCTATAAAATAAAGCCTTTTCCCTTGAACTCTCTGTGCAAAGTAAAATTGTATTGTACTGAAACATTCTTTGAAATGCCCTTCTTTTCTACCACTGGATAATAATAATAATACTTTGCATATATATAGTACCTTTCATCCTGGGATTACTTAAGTCTGCAAAAGCAGTCTGTCTGAATTCTCTATGCAAAAATCATGTTATATGATAATATTCTTTGAATGTCCTTTATTTTTCACCACTTGCTGGTATAGAAATGCTCTGTTTTTAATGCACAACTTTTCACCTAGAAATTCCCAAGTGGTTCTCTCATTAATGCTCATCTACTTAGAAGTGGCTGGGTTAATATTGCTCCCACTTCCTGAGTGGTGAAAAGGAAGCAGCAAGAAGACCTCCATAGATAGGAAATGTGTGTGACTCAGAGGACATCAGGAGGAAGGGTGTTCACCATCCCACGAGGTTCCTCTCTGCCATGGAAACAGCTTCTCACAGCCTATCTCCTCCTGCCCATCATCTGCATTTATCAAAGAAACACAGACTGAGCCTGGAGCCAGATTTCCTGGGTTTAGATGCACTTACTCCCAAGTGGCACATCCTGGACAAGTCCCGTGGCCTCTTGAAGCCTCAGCTGGCTCACCTCTACACAGCATCCTCCCGCACTCACACCCTGTGCTTTGCTCAGGCCTCTCTCGCATCCAAAATTATCCTTTCTACTCCTAGCCACCTATCCATCCATTAATGTCCAACTCCAGGTCCATCTCTAGGAAGAGTGTCTTAGTCCATTCATGCTGCTATAACCAAGTGCTATAGACTGTGTAGCTTATAAACAACAAAAATTTATTTCTCGCAGTTCTGGAAGCTCAGAAGTCCAAGATCAAGGTGCCAGTAGATTTGGTGTCTGGTGAGGGCCCATTTCTCAGTTCATAGATAGTACCTTGCTGTGTCCTCACAGAGTGGAAGAGGCAAACTCACTCAAGCCTATTTTATGAGGCCACTAATCCCATTCATGAGGGCTCCACCCTCAAGACCTAATGACCTCACAAAAGGTCCTACCTTTTAATGCCTTTACTTTGAGAGTTAGGATTTTGATAAATAAATTTTCAGGCCACACTAGCATGCAGACCATAGCAAAAAGCAAATGGAAGCCCATTATATTCTCCAATAACAGCATCCAGTACCTGTCATTTTCTTTCTGAATGGCCCTTGGATCTGACGTTCTAGGCAAAATATCCTGGAGCTACATTTTGTTATTTTGCACAAGTTTAACTGTCTCTTGTGATTAAACTTACATTTATTAGTGGACTCATTCAACAAATATTTATTGAGCATTTGCTATGTAGTGGGCACTCTTTTTGGCTCTAGGAATACAGTTGTGAACAAAACAGTCAAAAACCCCAGCAATCTCAGAGTTTAAAATCTTGTGGAAAAATATATCTACTACCAGATCTGTAGAGCTAAGCCACAGCAAAACCCACACTTTCTCTCATGGCTTTCTAAGGGCTGAACAGAGTATGATGTACACTGCTGAGGAGCAGAAGGTACTTTTTATCTGATTTTTAAATTTTTAATAAGAAAATACAAGACTTTGAAATAATTGTAACCATTTTCTCTAGTTTCAAAAAAATTTTTTAGGAAGTTGTCTTCAGCCTTAAACTGGTTACTAAGTTCATGACTATCTTTATAAAGTTTTACATAGTCAATATAACTCTTCCCAGAGTTACCCATCACTGTGAAGAGGATCAAGTCTACAACCTCTAACTCTTAAGTTATTCAACTGTTGAGTGGGCTGGTGACTTCTGGTCTTATTGAGAGGAAGAAATCAGACAGGCATCCAAAGGGCCAGTACCATGCCCAGCCAGTAAGAGCAGCTAAATAAACCACAGTACCACATCCTTTCCCTTCCTAAGACTCTGGTACTAACTCCATCTGATGTCTGAAGGGCTGAAATATTTGGGCTGATTAAAAGGGCTGTCCGATCTCCCCAGCAAGTTCCCTCCTTAAGAAGACATGGCAGCACAGAATCGGTCTCCTGTCTCTTGCAAATTATATATCTGATAAGAAGTTAATAACCAGAATATATAAAGAATTCCTACAACTAAAAAACACAACAAACAAATACTTGATTAGAATGGACAAAGGACTTGAATAGACATTTTTTTCAAAGATGATATATAGTCAACAAGCACATGAAAAGATGCTCACATTACTAAACATTAAGGAAATGCAAATCAAAACCACAAATGAGATATTACCTCATACCTATTAGGATAATCACATTCAAAAACAACAGAAAATAACAAGCATTAGCAAGGATGCAGAGAAATTGGAGCCCTTATGCACTGTTGCTGGGAATGCAAAATCGTGCAGCTGCTATGGAAAGGAATTTTGTAGTTCCTCAAAAAATTAAAATAGGATATTATCCATATGATCCAGCAATTTCACTTAGGGGTACATACCCATAAGATTTAAAACAGGGTCTCAAAGAAATATTCATACACTCATGTTCATAGTAGCATTATCCATTATGAACTGATGTTCATAGCAGGGGTATTCATGTTCACAGCAGCACTATAATAGCAAAAAGGTGGAAGCAACACAAGTATCTACTGATGGATAAATGAATAAACAGGTGGATTTAAAATGAAATATTATTCAGCCTTAAAAATTCTGAAATGTTTAAGAACAGAAGTGTGACACATGTTGTAACATGGCTGAACCTTAAGGACATTATGCCAAGTGAAATAAGCCAGTCATAAAAACACAGATATTATATGATTCCACTTATATGAGGGACCTAGAGTAGTCAAATATATAGAGACACAAGGTAGAATGGGGTTGCTAGAGCTTAAGTGTGGAGGGAATAGACAGTTGTAGTTTAATGGGTATAGAATTTCATTATTGCTGCTGCTATAAAGACACATGCACATGTATGTTTATTGCAGCACTATTCACAATAGCAAAGACTTGGAACCAACCGAAATGTCCATCAGTGATAGACTGGATAAAGAAAATATGGCACATATACACCATGGAATACTATGCAGCCATAAAAAAGGATGAGTTCATGTCCTTTGTAGGGACATGGATGAAGCTGGAAACCATCATTCTGAGCAAACTATCGCAAGGACAGAAAACCAAACACCGCATGTTCTCACTCACAGGTGGGAATTGAACAATGAGAACACTTGGACACAGGGTGGGGAACATCAGGGCCTGTCGTGGGGTGGGGGGAGGGGGGAGGGATATCATTAGGAGAAATACCTAATGTAAATGATGAGTTAATGAGTGCAGCACACCAATATGGCCCATGTATACATATGTAACAAACCCGCACGTTGTGCACATGTACCCTAGAACTTAAAGTATAATTAAAAAAAAAATTAAAAGAAAAAAAGAATTTCATTCTTGCGAGATTAAAAGAGTTCTGAAGATGGGTTGCATAGCAATGGAAATGTACTTAATACTACCAAACTGTATACTTAAAAATGATTAAGATGGTAAATTTTATGTTATGTGTATTTTACCACAATTTGAAAAGAATAATGCAATTGAGAAGAAAAACTTTCTAAAAGAATTATCCTGCTGTTCAGCTTTGCTCCCAAATTTCAATTTTGGATCATTTTCTTCTCTAGTACGATGTTAGGCATGTCAGCAACAGGCCTTCCCCTCTAGTCCTCTCAAAGACAGTTGAGACATAGACATTAGAATCCAATAAAAGAACAAAATATCAGCTCCAAGGCAGCTAAGAACTGATTGGAAAGCAGAGCTTCAGCCCTGTGGCCAAGTGGACTAGCCAGTCCTTCCCCCTAAATTCAAGGCCCTGAAGCTTCCCTTCTCCTGCTCTGTATGCCATGGTGGAGTCCAGACAGGGGTCAGAATCCTGCAGACAGATTCTGATCAGAGGGAGAGCAAGAGGCTAAGCTCAGCATCTTCTGTCCCCGCCCCCCAGAGCCTCATCTCCATCCCCTAACCTGGGAAAGAGAGACTGGAGAGAAACCAGGGATACAGACATCCCTCCACTTGGAGAGGGAGGAGCATGTGTTCTCCCCAAAGAACTACTAGGCAAATTAGGGATTGGTCTAACCTGATGTTTTGAAAGTTTTATTTTGAATTACCTAAAGAGTAAGAGAAAGTAAAGGGGCTTCCTCATTACTGCCCCAATATTCTCACCTTTCTCCATAGGATCTGGGAATGAGCCCAAAACCTTGGCACATGGCAAGCAGCACATTTCCTAGAAGTCTTATTTGAAAAAAAATTTCTCCCCCAAAGTATTAATCCTCATGCTGTCATCACTGTTGATGGGGTATGGGGTTTGCTGGTGGTGAGGTTTTCTTAATCCTGATGGGATATGTGTTAAGAAAGGACTTAAGTTGAAGGACTCCAATAAGCTGAAGGACTTGTGCATGACGGAAGTCTCAGTGCTTTGCTCTGGGTGGGTGGGGGGAAGTGTGTGAAGGAATCTTTTGCCTGAATGGTGGCCCTCTTCAGCAGTGAGCCCGTTAGAGCTGGGTCTCCTTACCACCCCCGCCCTGCCACCGCAATTCCCCTCTCTTTTGTATTTGGAGCTGGAGGGTGAGGATGAGGGTCTGAGTACATTTGTATCAGCACATCAGGGCCTTGGGAGGAAAGAGATGGAAAACCCCAACTCCTGTTTGAAGCCTGAAGTTACTGAAACACACTAGAACACACTAGATGGACTAGAGCAGGCCATACCTAGGCCAAATGGCAGAAAAGGAGAACAAAGTCCTTGGAAACCAAACAAACAAACAAACAAACAAAGGGCTCCATCAGGAGAGAGCCTGGGTTCCAGAGTGGTTGCGGAGGGTCTCTTCCTGATGATAGGCCCTGCTGCCGACTCATTCTCCCTATGCAGGCCTGTGGGACGAAAACTTCTCCGCAGTGAGATGGACAGGCTGTGATGGCTGGAGCTGGGGTTTCTGTGAGGCGCTGGGGTCTTCCTGATGAAGAGGCACCCTCTCTCACACATCATCTGGGCAGCTCACAGCTTGGGTAAACTCAAGAGGCACACCGCAGTGGACTTAGGGAAACACCTAACACCTGACTCCCCGCCCCAGCCAGGGCTCCAAGGAAAGGCTGCACACTTTAAAAATAAGCATAACTGAACATTGCTATCGAAGTCAGTCGGGCTTTTCCTACAACCCTTCAGATACTTCAGATAGACGTGCCATCTTCTCACGAGGCCTGGCATCCCTCAGCCTCAGGGCCTCTGCTGGTAACAGGTGGGCCTTGGTTGCAGCAGGGAGGTCTAGCACGTGGGTCTTGAGATCAGCATACCAGTGGACTTCTCCCTGTGGTGCAGCCTCCACCTGGCCCCAGGCCACAGAAGCAGTTTGTGGACTTTTTACCAATGAGAAATCTTTTCAGCGCAGGGCAACATGCTTCAACATATTCCCAACTTCCACTCCAGAAATCTAGTCGAATTCCTCTTACAGCAAATAAAGTATTCCCCATCTGGAGCTGCAGGAGTGGAAGAGGGAAACACGAGACACGTGCCAAAGAGCAAAGATACTGAGATCCTTGGTGCGATCACAGGGCTTTAGGACCAGGAAGGCTCATGTGTGCAGAGCTAGTTTCTGAAACTGAAACAGCAGACACAGGGCTGGCTGCCAGCATGGGTCACAGGCCGAGGAGTGGCTTTCTGAAGAGCTGGGTTCAGAATCGATTAAGCAGCAGGGCTATTTATTGACCACTTTAGATTCCATAGGAAAGGAGAAAAAAATAATCCACCACGAAAATGAAATCCTGCCAGTAACCCCAATAGGCTTGCCCACCAACTAACGAGAACAAGGTAAATTTGAGCTCAATTTACTCAGATGGATAATAAAACTTTCAATTATGGTTGCATTATTTGTTGCTATATGGTTGAAAGATTAGGTGACAATATGCAAAAAATAGTTTCTTCATATTATAATATTTAGTAATGTCATTTTATTTTTTATATGTTTCATTAAATTGTTTTGTGGCTTTATTATCTACCCAGATGCACAGCCCAGAAATACAATTATTCAGATTTAGAAGCAATAAAATTTGGCATGCATTTTCTCGTATTCAGAATTCCTGCATGTTAAAAAGAAATTATAGCATTCTTCCCACATTGCACTGCTCTGAGGCCCTCACAGACCCATTCATTAACCAAAGACATTACAGAAAGCACACCATTTAGGTTAAAGGGCCCTTCGGATAACAGATATGCATGCACGAAGCAAATATTTCACTGTAGCCCCGCCTTTTGATTATGACAATAATAGCGGCAAACTGATATGTGTTTGCTATAATGTGCTGCTCAATGATGGATCCATTGAGTGGTGAAAATTCTGATTGCAAAGCAGCACACAGAGAAAGCATTATGACAACAAAACCTATTTTTGTAACTATCAGGAAGTGGGAGTTTTACTACTTGGAGAAAAATGAAAGCTTCCTGGGGAACTGTATTTTAGAAGAGTTCTCTAGGATGTGAATCCTGAACATGTTTCATGGCCCATGGAGTGGTGAGTGTAGACAAGTATGAGTGGAGGGATGGCGGCTCCTCTGCCCAGAAATATTCTTCTACTGACAAGTCACAGTCCAAGGCCTCAGAACCTCCCGATCAAAGTGCAAATAAATACTGTGGGGATGTTTATCTACCTCTGGGACCCTAACATGCCTTTAATAAATAACTACTTGAAATCATGGAAACCAAAATGCAGATTCATTAAGGAATTTAACACAAGACTATCAAGAGTCAGTTTTGTTTTGGGAACAGTTGATGGTGTTAAATGGAAGGGGTGCCAAAAGAGGGGTAAGAAGTGTCAAATGTGATCTTAGACCACTCAATATAGGAAAGGATAACTTAAAAATTGGAAAAATATATTTGCAGCACATACCACCAAAAACAGATGACTCTTGAAAATATACAAAGAACTACTATAAGTCCATAAAAAAGGAGCAAACAAAATGATAGAAAAAAAGGAGTAGAAGACATGAACAACAATCTCACAGAAGAGAAAACACATACGGCCAATAAACATTTGAGGAAATAACAGAGAAATGCACAATGATGTCTTTGATAACAACTTGATTGACAAAATTAAGAAAGAATACATCATAAAATATCAGAGATGATATGGAGACAGAGGATCTCCAGGGGAAGAGGAAACTGGTGAAACCTCATTGGAAAAGAATTTGGCATTATCTTATAAATAGTCCTAAACTCTACAATCCCCAGATTCTAGTTCTGGGTATATACTCAGAAAAACTCCTACATGTGTGCACCAGGAAGGATGTACAAAAGTATTCATAGCAGCACTATTCTTGGGAGCAAAAATCTGGAAATATCCCAAATGAATAAGTAAATTCTGGTGTACTCCACAATGAAAAGATTGTGAGGTACTCAACACTAACGAACTGCAGCTACACACAACAATATGGCTGACTTTTGGCAATACATTATTGTTGAAAATAGTTGGCTCCAGGAGACTATAGGCAACATGATTTCTTTTTCTAAAAAATTAAAAATAACCAACCAAGCAATATAATCTTAGGAATGAACATATATAGTAAAACTGTTATAAAGCAGAAGATGAGTGCAAGATTCAGGAAAGTGACTAGCTGTCATCAGGGAAGCCAGAGATGGGCTAGAAAAGCTGATGGAGGAGTATGCAAATTGTGCCACTGTCTAGTTTCCTGTGGCAGATGTGAGCTCTTGAGTGCTTATGACATCATAAGTACACACACAAGGTAAAAGGGGGATATACACAGACAGTGAGGGGAGTATGACACAGACAGTGAGGGACCAAAGAGTAACCCAATTCTAAGCACTGAAAATCCTAGGTGATTATCTGGTGTTCAGGCACCTTTAGTGTATATCCATGTGTGTATGTGTGTATGTACATATATTTCATCCACGTACTCACTGAGAAAAATGTTAGTTGTTTTTAAATCGGAATTTAAAAGTAATCTATTCTTCCTAAATTGATCAAGAAGCAATAAAACAGGGTGCAGTGAGTCACATCTGTAATCCCACCACTTTGAGGCGGAGGTGGAAGGATCACTTGAGCCCAGGAGTTCAAGACCAGCCTGGGCAACATAGCAAGACCCCATCTCTACAAAAAAAATTTAATAGAAAATTTTTAAAAGAAGCAATAAAACATGTTCTGTGCTGAAAATGCTAATCATGCAAAAGATGAGGGGTGGAGACTAGAGGAATAGGACAAGAACAGAGAAAGCGATAAAGACCCAACTCAGGGAATTTACTTGCGGGGTAAGTCTCCCCTTGGAAAAAAAAAGCCACAGAGGGTAAAGGGAGGCTTGAACAAGACAGGGGACATCATCCAGTGTGGTGGTCCTCAATTCCTATCAGGCCTCAGAAAACACCTGAGCTTTGAAAAAATATAGACATCTGGACTCCACCATCTGAAATTCTAAATTCATTCATCTGATTCAGGCCTGAGTATCAGTAAGTTTCAACATCTCCAGGTGTTACCAAAGCTGAGAACCACTATCTTCTGGGAAAAGGATTAGATTTGAAATCATACCTAGGTGTTCTGAACCTATGTCCACCATTAGCTCGAGAAAATTTGGTCCAATAATTTTATCTCCCTGAACCTCCATTTCCTCGTCTCTAAAGTGGGCAGTCAGGGACAAGGAGGGGGCACTAAAGACCCTCACAGACTGATTTCAGAACCTCCTGTTTTATTCATGTTGTAGGCAGGAAGGAGGGGAATCTCAGCAAAAGAGACTACATTGTCTTCAACCCAGGGAGAAGAGAACAGGCCATCAGTCCTCTGGCTAGATGATTAGATAGTGCCTCAAGGCATGATTAATTAAAGAGGTAGTGTAGTCTAGTGGTTAAAAGCAGGGTGCTGGGGAATTTCCAAGCATGATGACTCAATTAATTCTTTCTCTAACAACCCAAGAATTGTTAGCAATTGTTAGTAGTTGGGTCTAACAACCCAAGAGTTGTTAGCAGCTCTAATAACTGCTACAAGCACTTAAAATTTTTAAGGAGAAAACAAACAAACAAAAAACCATATCTAAGCTCAAAAACAAGGTAGCGATTGCTGTGGACCAGAAAAAGAACAGAATACCAAGGGATTAAGTGGATTCATGGGTCTCTTGGGCTCCAGAGCTGGAAGCATGAGTTGTAGTCCTGGAGTTTGGCTTCTGTACATCAACAGAGACCCTGGGAACCCCAAGTTAGCAGAAGACCATGTAGGATCACTGAGTGAAGCCAGGGTTGGGATGCGGCTCCCGTTTGGGAAAGGGAGGCCTGCTGCAAGGGGCAACAGCCCTGTGAAGACTTTGGATAGTGAAATTGGAGAGAGGGGAAAAAAGGCATAGACTAGCGGCTAGGAAGTGAAACCAGGCAATCACATGTTCTCTGACCAGATATGAGATACCCCAATATCACCCCAAAACAAGAGCCCCGAAACACACATCCAGCTAGAGGCAACCATAAAATTTATATAAAATGTAAAGTTTTCTAGAAAACTATGAATTACCAAAGTTGACTCAGAAAAATAGAAAGCCTGCATAAGCTGGTAACTGCTGCAGAAATGGAATCGGTTATCAAAATCTTCTCCCCAAAAAGCACCAGATGCTGGCAGTTTTAAAGATAACTTAGTGAATCTATAAGAAATTGATAATTCCTACTTTATAAAATATTTGGGAGAAAAGAAAATAATGGAAAGTTACCCATCTCATTTTATTGATACCAAAATATGACAAAGACAGTACAAGTAATAAAATTATAAACCATTCTTGTGAATACAGATATAAAAATCCTAAATAAAATACAAGCAAATAAACTTCAGGAATATATTTTTTGAAGTGTGACCAGGTAGTTTTATCCAACGAATATAAAGAAAGATGCTCAAATATAAAAATAAGAGAGAAATACTACATGACTTTTTCAATAGGTACACAAAAAGCACCTGTACTGGATGTTCTAGCCAAGTAATATTATCAAGATTAAAAGAATTGGAAATGAAGATTCAAAATAGCCTTATCTGCAGTAATATATTTGTACATGTAGAAAATCTAAAAGCATCTATCAACTATTAGAATAAATTAAAAAGTTAAGCAAGCCTTATGTACAAAAGATAATCTTTTAAAAACTAATAATGTGCCTATGTGCCAATTTGAAGAAATAATATTAAAAAAGGATTCTATTTACAATAGCAAGAAAAACTATGAGGTTTCTAAGAATACAACTTTAAAAATCTAGATTAAAAACTTTACAGAGAAAATTTTCAAAGTGTTACCGAGAATCATAAAATAAATAAATAAAAAGATATACCATTTTCATGGTTGGGAAGACTCGACTACATAAAAGTGTAATTCCACTCCCAAATTAATATACAAATGCATTGCAATTACAATCCAAATTTTGACAGGGTTTTTTATGGAGTTACACAAGATGATCCTAAAAATGCGTGTGAAAGAAGAGTAAGAGGCCAAAATTACCTAAGGACAAAATTGAAGAACAACGTGAAGAGATGTGACCTGCCTGTATCAAATTTTATACTAAAGAGACAGCATGGTGCTGGCACGACAATCAACAACAGAACAACGGGACAGAACACAGAGCTCAGGAAGAGCAGATTTCACATGGCACAAGAATGGATTCTAAACAAGGGTGGAGATTGGACTAACGAGTGAAGTGTGCTGGGATAAGTCATTTTCCATTTGGGAAAAATGAAAATAGATCTCTACCTTTTTCCATACACAAACAGTAAAATCCAGACATACATGAAAGCTAACTGGGAGCAAACTCTCTAGAAATTGAAATAAAAAGAGAATATCTTGATGATAACAAAGGAAAATATTTCAAAAATAGGACAAATTAGTATAGACATTAGGAAAAACAGTATGTGGTTTCCCCAAAAAATTATAAATATGATCTAGCAAGCCCGCTATCAGGTATATATACAAAGGAAATGAAGTTAGTATGACAAAGAGGTATCTGGATTCCCATGTTCACAGCAGGATTATTCACAATAGCCAAGATATGGATCAACCTAGTGTCCATCAATGAATGCATAAAGAAAATGTGGTATATACTGATGCTTCTCAACTTCTGATGGGGTTAGGTCCTGATGAACCAATCATAAATCAAAAATGCATTTAATACTGGCAACACAGCATATGGTCCCTAACTAAAAATCATTCAACTTATGATTTTTCAACTTTATGATAGTGTGAAAGTGATATTCATTCAGTAGAAACTGTAACTCCATCACAAGTTGTAAGGAGCTCCTTGACATACAAAGAGGATGCCTCCCAATAAACCTATCAAAAAGTCCAAAATTGTAAGTCAAACTGTTTTAAGTTGGAGACTGTATGTATATATGATAGAATACCATTCAGCCTTTACACAGAAGGAAATCCTGTCATTTTTGACAACATGGATGACTCTGGAAGACATTATGCCAAATGAACTAAGCCAGCTACAGAAAGACAAATACTGTATGCTCTCACTCATATGTGGAATCTAAAATAGTTGAACTCATAAAAGTAGATAGCAGGGTGGTTACCAGGGTGAGGTATGGCAGGGAGGGGACTGGGGAAATGTTAGTCAAAGGAAACAAAATTTTAATTAAACAGGAGGAATAAATTCAACAGATTGATTGTACAATATGGTGATTATAGTTAACAACAATGTATTGTATACTTGAAAATTGCCTTAAGTAGATTTTAAGTGTTATAACCACACACAAAAAAAGATAACTAAGTGAGGTAATGCACATGTTGATTAGCTTGATTTAGCCATTCCGCAGTGTATACGTATTTCAAAACATCATGTTGTATACCATAAACGTATATTTTTTTAAATTTTAAAACAACTTGCATGTAATAAATATTTGTCAAATTAGAGAATGATTCAAATGACTAAATGCAATAATGAATTAAAAACTAAAAAACACTCAAATAGCTCACTACAAAAAAATTCCTAAAAAGCTCCACAACAAACATTTGTTTGTAAATTGTTAAATTTAAATAAATGAAAATTTCTGCTTGTTAAATACCACCATAAGTAAAGTGAAGACAGTGCAATCCACAGAATTTATATTCAGACTCCACCCAAGAAATTCTATACATACATTTTTAGAAGACAGATATCCCAACTTAAAAAAAAAGGGAAGACCATGGAATATAAAGCAGGTGTAGCAGAATATTAAGATCTAGTAAATTGGAAGATGGGTACATGGATGCTAGCTGTTGTTCTCTGAAGTTTTCTGTGTGGTTGAAATGTTGCATAATAAATTTAAATAAAAATAAAAGCTGTGCTTTCACATCACCCAGGCCTGCTGTGCTCACGTTTTAGTTCTGATGCTTACCAGCAGCCATGGGCAACACACCTGAACTTTGCAATTAAGAATCTCAGTTTCCTTATCTGGAAAATTGGAGGAGGAATAATACACATCTGTGGGTGGCAGCTTCACAGAGGGCTTGACAATAGCTAGTACTTAATAAAAGCTTGTTTCTTTTGTATTAATAATAATAATATTAATCCCATTCACTCCTTTTTCCTCTCTCACACATAATGTCCTTAAGTCTACCCAAAATATGACCTAAGTCATATTAAGCCTTTGACTTAATTGATGTAGCACATTCTTTTGAGCAGTGTGTGAGATGCATTTATTTCTAAGAAGACTGGGCAAGTCCAGACCTGGATAAACTCAAAAGTATGAAATATAATAAGTACTTGGTACCCACACATCCATTAGAATCCCCTAAGAGTTCTAAAGCATTTACCCTTTGCCTTAACTCTGTTATTTCCTATTTAGATGTTAACTGTTAACAAAGGTGTTCACTACTATTCCCGTGTTTTAAGAAAGACTCAGAAATAAAATGTCTTTCAGATCCAAAGTACATATTAACAGCAGATTAATTCTGTTCTAAACCCCCTCAATCACACCAAGTAGGAATTTCTTGTAAAGTAGGACAGGAGCTGGAGCTGCAAAAGTCATATACCCTCACTTCTGAGTCAATATTCTTGCATTTACACATACACAGACAGAGAGAATTTCTTCACACACCCTCTGCTTCTGTATACTAATAAGTGGGGCAATCTAGAATAGGCTAATCATTACATCCTAATATCCTGTTGTGGTCTGTAGGGTAAAGGTCTTGGCCCTGGAAGTACTTGCAGTCTCCCTTGAGAGGGACAATCATCCCTAGAGTCAATTATCCAAAGAGGTGGCAGTTTCCCGAAAGGCAGGCCTCAGGCAGGGAAGAGAATCTTATTTCTCTCAGAGTCTCATTTTATAGGAGCTGTTCTTCAAGGAGTCAAGATGCCTGAGGTGAGCTCCTAGGCAAGAGAGGCTAAAGAGTTGCCCTCCCCATGGAGACAGGCTAGGAGCTGAGATGAGATGAATACTATCACTTTCAGAGGCCAAGCCATAGCTTCTACAGCAGATTATGTAATATAACATCCTCCCTGGGTTTGCTGCTTTATGACTTTTCTCCCAGGTCCTCAGTATTGTTGGAGCATGCCAGCACTTTCCTCCTGGGTTCTTACTTACCTTTCTAATTAGCATTTCTGTGTGAGAATTAATGATAGGTCCTCCAACAAATACTAATTTTTATGTCTTTAAACTTATAAGGTGAGTCCAGGATTACAAAGCATGTTTAAACATGGAATTACATGTCTTCTTACAATTTATGCCCACCACACACCACTTTCTCCAATGGAGAGATTTTTCCTCCTATACCACCTAGAGGAGTTAATTAGCTCTGTTTGTGTGACAAACCACTCCAAAATTTAGTGATTTGGAAGAACAATTAATTATTATTAACTCATGATTATACAGGTTAGCAAGCTGGGCTAAGCTCAGCAGAGTGGTTCTTCTGCTGGGCTCCCTGGGGCTCACGCCTGTGGTTGCATAGAACTCACAGGTGAGATGGAGCCTGCTAGGTCTAGAATGACCTCATTCACATGTCTGGCAGTTTGTCATGGCAGTTAGCTGGAGCAACAGGTGTGAATGGGCCATATACTCCCAGCAGGCTAGCCCAGGATCATCAACATTGTAGTGGTTGAGGGTTCCCAAGAACAGCAGAGGAGGATGACTTCAATGTGCAATTCTTTTTCAGATGTCTCATGTTACCTCAAGTCATCACCTCCCACTTGGTAATGTGTCACTAACTAAAGAAAAGCCCAGAGTTGGCCAGGCATGGTGGTTCAAGCCTGTGATCCCAGCACTTTGGGAGGCTGAGGTGGGCAGATCGCGAGGTCAGGAGATCGAGACCGTCCTGGCCAACATGGTGAAACCCCATCTTTACTAAAAATACAAAAATTATTAGCTGGGCGTGGTGGCGCATGCCTGTAGTCCCAGCTACTCTGGAGACTGAGGCAGGAGAATCACTTGAATCTGGGAGGTTGCAGTGAGCCGAGATTGCACCACTGCACTCCAGCCTGGTGACAGAGCGAGACTCCGTATCAAAAAAAAAAAGCAAAGCCAAGAGTCAGTTTAGGAGGGCACTAATACAAGAGTATAAATACAAGGAAGGGGATTATTGCAGCCTTTTTTTTTTTTTCAAACAATCTATGCTAGGCTTGAATAACCTGGATCTTATTTTATGATACAGGGAAGAATTTTCCTAAGACATACAACATGTACCCACAAACATTCACACACTCACATCCATATATGCACATACTTACTACATATCCTCACACAAAAGCACATGTACACACACATCAGTCACACTTGTACTCACACAAACACACATACCCACAAGGACAGAGTTACATAAAACCAGTTGCATGTATAGGCACAAAAGTCAATTTACAAGGCAAGGTTTTTGCTATATACACTGTTTCATTTTAACTTCCAGCTTTTCCTTGACAAATCCTGCCATAGCAAATTCTAAAGAAGGAATCTGCTGCTACAACCTATCCTTTGATATGAAGGGTTAAGCGATTAAGGATGACCCAGCCTGCCAGCTGCAGGCTCGTCTCTGTGGTCTGATTTCTCAAGATGATACAGCTCACTTCCCAGCGGTGATTGCAAGATTTAAATCTAAGTCAGGAGAGAGAAAAATGCATTTCTTAGTACAATGTTAGAGCACAGATAGAGACAGCATAACCGATGAACAGACGGAGTTTTATAGAATTGTTTCACCATTTGACTAGATGGAAAATAAGGAGACGCATTTCCATACGGCCTCCGAGCTCCAGGGCCTTTAGGAGGTCCCCTAGTCTAGTTCCCTGAGTATCTAAAATGAATGTGTTATGTTCTAAAAAAGATCTGGCTTTTAAAATAAAGATATCTTCATTTACCACTGAAAGCATATGACTTTGTTCTATATTTTCACATTTCTATGCATTATCAACATATATAATCAAAAATTTATAATTAGTAAGTATTTACATCCATAAATTTTTAAGTGACAATATATTAAAATGTGTTAAAAATAGATTGCATGTATTTCCACTTCTCCCAAGTTTCTTATGCCTTTGGGGAAAAAAAAATTTTCTTTCCTACAGGGGCAAAATTTCTGGAGAATCTATATCAGAAGAGCAAAGTCATCTGCATGACTCTGACCACCAAAAACTCTACCCTCTGAAACACCTTTTAAAGTTGACTGCCCCCACCCCTGCTTAAAGCTTCTCTGATCCCAGCCAAGTACAGCCCTACCCAAGTTCATTGGCTTCAGATCACATCCATACTTGGAAATACAGAGGAGAAGCTGTGGAGCTCAAAACAGGTGAGAAATGACTGCTTTGGTTTCAGAAAACTGGTTGTGATTGGCAAGGACAATAGTCTGAGGTACATGAGGTGCTCTAGCCTATCAATGTAAGAGTACTCACAGACACCCACCAGTGCAGCTGACCACTCCAGGGCTGCAAACTCAAGTGCTTCCAGACCCAAACAGGTGACCTGAGCTGCAAAGGCAGCTGGACAGCTTGTGTCTTTAGAGAGTGCAGGGCGCCCTCTCTGCTCAGCCCCAGGAATCGGGGCCCAACTTGTCCAGACCTTCTGAAGGTTCTCACTTTTTAATGTTGGCAACTAATTCAAATTACGTCAGTCTGCAGGCCAGAGCACTCAATTAATTAATCAATCAATCAATCAAACCAGGAAAACAAAAAGTCTAGATTCCAAAGTGTATACTCTGATCTTTAGAATTCCAGTGAAACAGGAAAGAGTAAGAATGAGCCTCAGATCCCATTATCCTAAGACATTTTTGTTCTGATTCCAAAGGAACTCAATTCCAAACGCACACCCATTAGTAAGGTTCCTTCCTCACCTCCAGCTCTAGGCTGAAGCCTGCAGACAGCCTTTTGTTCTACAGCTGGGGAAAGAGGCCAGACCTGAGCACAATGAGTGTCTGAGAACACACACCTACTTCCCCAATTAAACCTTGTCCTGGGTTAAATTTCCAGGTCCTCTAGGGTACCTCCCTTTAAGTTCTGCCTTAAACTGCTTTTAAAAGTGATCGGATAGGGAGCTACGAACCTACTGATTGATGAGATTGATGAACCTCAACCATTTCCAGGTTTCTTTTTCAGCCAGAAGTCCCCGTGGTGCGATTCTCCAACACACACACAAACACACACACTCTCTCACTCTCTCTCTCAAGGAAGGGGTCCTGCTATGATAAATTGATACTGCTGCATGTTATAACAATACATTAACCGTACCATTACTCCATGGTAAAAAAAAAAAAAAAAAAAAAAAAAAAAAAAAAAAAACTTTAAAGAATACAACCCACCCCCCAAATGACCTATGAAACGAGATGGTGAAGTTTACATTTACTGAGGCAGTCCTGGCATCACCCCTCATTCAGACACTGCCCTCATCCTCAGAAAGGCATTTCCCCATTTCCCCTCATGTTACCCCAGGTCATTGTCCCGCAAGCCTGTGGGCCAGTAAGCAGTTGACTATACCCATTTGACAGAGGAGAAAATAGAGGTCCAGAGAGGAGAGGTCACACAGGAGTTGTACCAGAGGCAAGACCCAAAACAGGCCTGACTTACCCGGGGCACCTCTGCCCCACCTAGAATGGCTTTCCCAGGCCTCCCTGTCGTCCAAACCTCCCCATCCCCTGAGACCCAGCACTGCCCTTGAGACAGTATCCCAAGCTTCCAAAGGCAAAGGCCGAGACTTCTGCTTCTCCCATCTACCCATAGAACCTAGGACGGAGCAGGCTGCACACTAGGCCCTCAGGGATAAAACCTAAGAGAGTTTCTCCAGTTCTGCCAAATACAGTCCAGAGAGGGGCAGCCCACAGAGGAAGGGGCGGGTGAGGGTCTGCCCAGAGGGCTGGACACACCCCTGCCTGCAGGTTGGAATGTAGCAAATGCCTATCTAGGGCCCCTTAAATTCAAATGCTGGCATTTCACACTTGATCCTCTACCAAAAAGAATGTTATTGTGAAGAAAATAAAGTCAGCAGAACAAAAGGACACTCTACGGATAAGCTATTCTAGCTGGCAACCATTCCTGTGTCCTGTCCCGTGCAGGGCATCTCAGGGAAGACAGGAAGTGAGAAGTCCCTGCCTTTTGGAAGCTGATAGGGCAGTGCGGGAAGTCACTGTGCTCGTGGACATGAATTAACAGTGACTCATATGTGTTCTCAGACCCTTAGATGCTCTTGGGGCTCCCAGTTCTGATCTCTGCAATATGTGAGGCCACAGACAGCAAGAAAGGCCATCACCAAGGGTTTGATCCCAGGTCTGGGCCTCCAAGAATGAGCAGGCCAGGCTGGGGTGCAGGATGGGGTGCGTGGGGGCAGTTGGGCATCACAGACAGAGGCAACCAAGAGCTGCAGGCTCAAAGGAGTCCTGTTGGAAATGAGACAGAAGAGATGGCCCTACCAGGGCAAAGGGTTTGAAATAGGAAAGAGAGAACTGCCCCTGGAGGGTCACATCACGTGGGCCCTTGAGTGCCATGAGGAAGAAGCTGGCCTGTTCAGTCCTCAGCAGTAAATATAACATCAGTGATTTCCCCCATAGTCCTTTGGTATTAAGTGCAAATGAAAAGGAACATAAGCCAGATGGAGAATGAAACAAAAAAGTGAAAAACAAAGACCTATCCTTAGTCCCAGACGGCAGCTAAAGTCCTGTGTTGGACCAAAAGCCCTTGCAAATGGTCCCAGGGCAGGTGTAGTCTGCCCTAAGTCACTAGCGCAGTTCTGGAAGCTGGCAGGGCTCTGATACCTGAAAGGTGCCTCCACATTCATTTCTTCAAGCCCTTCTCAGATGGCCATGCTGAAGCCAGCTCCTACCATCACACTGGAGTAGTGCCAGTGCTGGGGTCACCAGTCAGAAGCACTGGCCTCTCAAGAGCCTCAGGTAGGTGGGGGATGTGGGAATGGACTGTTCAGGTCTCCTCGGGCAGCTGTTTAACAGCTGTCCTGCCGCCCTCTGCCAAGGGTAGGAGATGGGGCACAGGTGATACCCTGAGCTGATGAAGCCAGACACTCTTTGACACTGAATACCCCTCTCCAGAAAAAAAAAAAGATTCAAGAAGATTAAGATATTGATTAGAAATCTAGTAAAATAAAAGAAGTTATTCATTTTTCATCTTAGTGTCACACCAGGAAATACAATGCAGAGCTTGTGGGTAAAGACCAATCATAGAAGAAAGTGGTGATGATCTGGGAGTGATTTGAGGAACACATGGATGGCCCATTAAAACATGTCCCCAGTCCACCCGCTCCAGTGCCTTTTTCCTACTTTTTCCACTATTAGACTCCTTGCTGATACACAAATGCCCCATTAGAAACTCCACAGTCTGGTTTTACTGAGCCACTTGCAGTTTCCCCAACACACTGTGTGCCAGTCGCCCCTTTGGTCAGAACACCTCCTTCCCTCATGTGCCAGGTGCTCTTGCTCCTTCCCAACTCATCTCAAACCTAGCACGCTCAAAGCTAGTCTGCTCCCACAGCAGGGCACCCAGCCCTCTGATGGCCTATCTCATTGTTCTGTGATTATCTATGTAAATGCCTGTACTTCCCCTCCCTTCATAGGAATTCTCCGAGGACAGAGGCCATGTTTTATTTTGCCTCCTAGGTCTTTATAGAGTGCATCTAATGAATTAGTCCTAATAGAAATGTGAGCACCTTCACCTACGGGTATTCCCTCTGTGGCAGTTGTCAAAATGGGCAGGATTTGATGCCAGAGAACATCAGGAACAGGACAGGAATGCATGCTTTGGGAGAATATATGTGCTTCTTTATCACATTAGCGAGGCAGGTGGCCAGGCACAGGATGCAGTAGCAAGGGCTTAGGAAAGGTAAGGTAGGATACCCACATTAAGAATCCCTCCCACCCTGCCCTCACACACCTGAAGAAGTAATAAGAATAATAAGAGTTAAGAGTCTATCTGATATTGACTGTCCACCTGGGTGCTTCCTGTGCCTCAGATGCTACACTAAACATGTGGCATGTATGATCTCAGTTAATCCATAAACAAAGCCGGAGGTCGATTATGCTCATCCCAGCTCCACAAGTATGAACCCGGAGGCTCAGAGCAGACAGGTAACTTGCTGAAGGTCATGTAGCTGGCAGGTGGAAGAGCTAGGATTCAAACCCCTTCCTCTCAACTCTGGTGCTGTGGAATAAGAGATCAGGCTGAAAGTGTGGGCCCCATTTGGTGGAAAAACACATTTACATACATTCACACTATCTCCCTCAAATCCTTTTAGACCACAGGAAGGCATTAAATAGCAACTGATAAATGAATAAGGATCTTAATAAATTCATATCCACTCACACCTGCCTAAAGTCAATCCTCCCCCTGAGCTAGAGTCTCCCCGGGTGGTGGGAGATGCAGAAGCCAGACTCCCCAAATTGTTGACATTATGTAAGAGAAGGTGATGGGAGAGGGAGAGGAGAAGGAGAGGCTCTCAGGACAAACCACCTGTGAAGGCATCTCCCAGTCTTGCATGATCTGAGACTCTCTCTTCACATAGCCCCTCTGCCACCCGCCATTACTGTTGAGGTTCGTGATCCTGCAACCTGCCCTCCCACCCACCCAATTACCTGTGATTCCCTCCCAAAGATTCCCTCTACCCCAGCCCTTCCATCCCAATATGGCCTTCTTACCAATGTCAGCCTGGCCTTCCTGAAGCACAGCTCAGAGCATGTACTGTCCCTGCTCCCACGCGTTCAGGGAGTTCCTTTGGCTTCTGATTGAAATCTAAAATCCTCAGCTTAATTCAAGGACTTTCACACTCAGCCTCCAACCAACCAACCAGATTTGTCCCCAACTATTGGCTCAGACACCTCAGGCTTCAGCTTCAGGTTGAAAACACGACTCACTCAACCCTAAATGAGCCTTGCCCTCCCTGCTCTCCTGTTTCTTGCTCTTTCTCTCTGCCCTGTCCTCTTTCAGACTGCCAGCAAACATTTGTGGAGCACCTCCTAGGAATTAGGCACAGTCCTGGCTTGTAAGATCAAACTTCTCCTTCAACACTTTATCCAGATGTGGACTCCTGCAGGAGGTCTTCATCGATCTCCTGATGAGAAGAAACTTCATCCTTCTCTATGTGCCCAAATATGTATTTCCATGTTTGGCCTTAAATCACAGGCATGCATCTGCCTTGCCCAGCACTGGCAGCTCCTTGGGGCAGGGAGGATGGCATAGATGGCTGGTAGCCCATCATTGATCATAGTGAGCTCCAATCAAGTCTGTACTAGACTGATGGACAGTTATGGAGTTCCTGGATTATCATTTCCTGCTGACAGGTAAACCACAACAAAGAAAGTGTGTTATCAAAACAATTATCAAAATACTAAGGAATGAATTCTCTGAAGCATCTAATTATTGCAAAAACTAAATCACCCAGTCTCCTAAATAATTTTGATTTACCCAACATTTTCATACTGCATACCTACACAATTAGATAAACCATATAAATCCATAACACTTTGTGCTGTCAGACAAGGATGATATAAGTCATAAGAAAGAGGATTCATTCCCTCCTGGGTTTAAATTCTAACCTATAATGTTAAAAATAAAAGTGGATGTCAGGCTTAAGACCCATTCACTCAGTCAGCAAGTTGGAAGTGTTTCTTAAATTCTGGCTGCATGAAGTCTTGTAGTTGGGCTATAAAGTAAATGGACTCAGTTTCTCCCTCCCAGTATTTCTACTCTCTTCAGGAATACAAGACTTACTCACATGAAAGAGCAAAGCTAAGCAATACCTAAGTAAGAGACAGGCAATGTAAATTATTGACATGAATGTTGAAAAAACATAAAAGTAAAAGAAAAATCCAAACAAGTTGCGAATCATCAGAAAAGATGCATTTGAACAACATTTCTTTCTCTGTAGAGAATACTTTTCAAGCTTCAGAAAAGTCCTGCATTAGCCGTCTTAGAATGTCAGGTCCAGGTGGTTCTCAGGGAGGGAGGAGATTCAGCATTAGGGCACCCAATCCTTTAGGTCTTTCATTTCCTCATGTATTCCCCAATTCATCAAATATTTATTGAGTGCTTACCATGTGCCAGGCCCCTGTGCAAGTGCCCAGACACAGTGGTAAGTGAGAGTGACATGGTCCTTATGAACTAGCAGGGTCTAGAATCTACTACATGAGAGGGTCTCTTTTACATTCAAGGAAGGTTGATATTCAAGTGACTTGAATGACTAGACACAGAATGGATGATGATGGGGATGGAGGGAAAATGGTGCAGAGGCAGGATGAAGGGCAGGAGGAAACCTTACTGAGAAAAAATACCAGTCATCATTTACAGCATTCCAAGGTTGAAAAGTCTAAGATGAGGGTGGTGTAGTGGGGATCGTGTATGACAGTCATGGGCAAGAAGAAAGGAAGGAGCTCTTGTCCAAGAAAGGGAGGCACACAGGGTTCTGCATCAGGGTCAACCCTCTCCCCCACCCTCAAGCTGAGACTTGGCATTGCTGCCATGGAAAGCAGAGCCAAGAAGTGAAAAAACAATGAAATGGGCCTGCCATCAATGAGGAAGCATCGTGCAATGCCAGCACTTGATTTGGAAAGTATTCATAAGGCTTTCTTGGCTAGGATATTTAAGACAAAAATAGAAATATTCTCATCAATGATTTATAAGATTGCTTTAGAAAGATGGGGCAGAACCCAGTATAACAAAGAGCAAAAAAACACACTCCCACTTGTCACTGTGCTGGAGAGCATGGGTCAGGGGAGACAGAGCCATAAGAGGGTGCTTTTTGTTCCTGTCACAGAAATTAGAGCTGGGAAAAGCTACCAATTTTGCCAGTCTGAGCCTCAGAACCACAGCCACTTTTTGGACTCTTCCAACTGCAATTTTATTCTTCCCTGGGGTTGAAACCTCCAGATAAGATATCTGAAAGTTGCATCTGTATTGTAGAGATTAGCAATAATACTAACAAATTAGCAGGCAATTAGATAGGAACATTAGAAAGCATCCTTTTCTGGATATAGCCCTTGAAGGAGAAGATGAGGACCAAGAAATGAAATAAGAACAGATTTAGAAAAAATAGAAAATGGGGAGAAAAAAAAAACAGAAAATGGGGAGAAAAAAATATGCTTCTCACAATAAGGTAAGGTCATTTCACAGCTATGGGCTGAGTTTATTATAAGCCCATTCCTGGACTCGTTTCATTTTCATTTATGCACACATTGACTGCATCATCTAGACTCTCCACTGGAAGCAGATGGGATAGGAATGGAAAAGGTATCTCACACCTGTACTGTTGCCAGCACCCCAGTTCCCAATACCACCTGCCTCCATCCAAACCTACATGAAGCTCCCCAGCCAATCTTCCTAAACCCAAAATTTGATCAAGTCATCATCATATTGGGGACAACCTTCAGCACTCTATTGCTCACAGGATCAAGATCCTACTCAGGGTGACATTTGAGGCTCTCCAGCCACCCAGACAGACAATGAGTATTTCTTGTACACACAGGGAGCCAAGCCTGAAGATACAGAACTGAACAAGAAAGCCATAGTTGTGCCCTTATGAGCATTACAATCTACTGGGGTGGGAGGAGGTGAGCAAGTAATTAATTAAACAATTGCTATTAGGCAGATGACTATAAAAAGCACCACATACCTTAAGAGTGCACAATGCGTTATCCTTAGTCTGGGCAGTCAGGCAAGTAAGGCCTCCCTGAAGCAGTGATGTTCAAGCAGAAAAGTGAAAACTGACCAGGGATTAGTGAGCAAAAGAAAGAGGAAGAGGGTTCCAGGAAGAAAAACAGGGTGAGAAATATTGTGGATGGCTGTCAAACTGGATAGAAGCAGAGGGGGTGAGGATGAGAGTGGTAGGAGCCGGGTTCGGGAACCCAAGACAAGGGGAGGAAAGAGGTCACAGGAGAAGGGTCCAGAAGGGGTGGCAGATGGGACAGGGTGAGTGGTGAGGATCCGGGAAGACCAAGTCAATGAGCTGGGCTCTATCTTGGAGGTAATGGGGAGAAACAGAAGGCTTTTAAGGAGGAAACTGGCAAGACCAGATCTGTGTTTTAGAAAGGTCATTCTGTGCACAGACTGAACTGTATTTGGGTCAGAAAAGGCAGGGTCAGTACAAAGAAACCAGTTGGCTGACTTTGGCAACAGTGTAAGGAGAATGAGAAAGGTGAAAACGTAGGAGAACCAATGGGATTTGCTGACCAAGGGCATCTCCAGGATGAGGGAGAGGATATGGTCAAGGGTGATGCGTGTCCAGGCTGAGATGACTGGGTAAAAGACGGGGTCACTAGCCAAGGCAGGGACTTCAAGTGGGGGAGATTCTTTTTCTCATGAGAAGAGAGTCACCCCGAATCTAGCATTCTTCTCTTGGAGCCCTCTAGAGGCTGGGAATGAGGAGCTGAAGCTCAGTAAGAAAGATTAGACTAGACATGTTGCCTTGTATGGAGAACTGCTACCCTATGCAAGCAGGTCGTGGCCCTAAGAGATTGTGAAACCTGCAAAGAAGAAAAGTTCAAAGATGGGACAAAGGTAACCCAGCATTTAAGGACTGCACAGAGAAAGAGGACCCAGTCAAGGGGACTGACAGAAAGCAGTAAGTTAACAAAGAAAGAACAATGTGTGTCCTGAGAGAAAAGAAAGAGATTTCCAAGATAAAGTGATTAACAGCATTAAGATGAAGACTTTAAAAATAGCTACTGGATTTGGCCAATAGGAAGCTACTGAGGATTTTTGTAAAAATAATTCTGGTAAAGTGCGGGGGGCAAAGGCCAGCTTTGAGTGTTACAGAACAACGAGAAACAAAGAGGAAAAAGCAAGGGTAGCTATCGGTTTCAAGAACGGGTGTTTTGGGGAGAAACACATGAGATCCGGAGTTTGTAAAGGTATTGGCTGTTGTGTGAAGGAGTGAGCTCTCCTTTGATGGCAGTGCTTAAGCAGACTGGAGAAACAGGAATGCTGGAAGATGGCTTCCTCCAATGACCATAGGAGTAACAGAGAGGCCTTCAAAGGGCCATTCCAAATCTGAGAATGGAAAACAAGATCTGTCCAAAATGTCATTTCCACAGAGCTGGTTTAGGATTGAGAGCCACACTTCAGCACCAGGATACCAGGATTAGAGGGGGTTAGAGCAGGCAGCATTTCCCTGGGCTTTTTGGATATGAAGCAAATAGCATTGCATCTTCCCTAAAGGGGTAGTTGAACTGGAGGCTATGTGGCTTGGGCTAGAGAAAAGGATTCAGGAAGGAGCAGTGTCAAGGAGGAAACCCCATTTCCTCCCCTAGGAGAAAGTCAGCTCCACTTGGAGACAGCCAGGGAAGGGGGATCCGGTTGCAAACAGAGGCATCTGTCCTTCCTCTTTGCTCTTCCCCAGGACTGAGGTAGTGCTCCCTTAGGTTCCTGACTAATAGGGAAGCCAGGGAACACACTGTGCCTCCATTTCCCAACTCAGGGAGGAGGGGGGAGTTGGGGCACAGCCAGCTGCTGGGGCAGCCTCCCTGGGAGCTAGCCTCTGCACGCCCTGTGCCATCCTCAGCTGCCAGCCAGGACCACAGAGCAGAAGGAGAGGAGGAAAGAGAGACAGACTGATGGAGGAAAGGAGGCACATGGAGAGGGAGGAGAAAAAGAGAGGAAACAGCCATCCATTACCATTACCAGACAGTGAGTGTGGATGTGCATGTGTGCACGTGAGAAAGACAGAGAGAGATCTACATTCTCTATCTAACCCTGAACAAGTCACCTCAACTCTCTGGACATTGCCAAAGGCGTAAAATGAGAAAAGTAGATTAGAAAATACCTACGGTTCCTTTCAGGTTGAAAATCCTGTTTCTCAAATTCCGTATCTGTATATATATAGCACCCCCAGAGGCCAAAAGCATTAGCAGCACAAAGAAAATAAACCCAATGAAGAAGACGTGCTCTCACACGCGTGTCCCTGACAAACACGTGCATGCTGCACGCGCGTACACACACACACACACAGGAAGGAGGGTGCTGTGTTGAAGGACGTGCCTATACGTGATGACAGTGGTTAGAACATCTGCATATAAAACTTGTCTGATCAGTTTACAATCACTTCTCTTCTACATACTAGTAAATGCTTAATCTTGACCAACCTAAATATTTGACAAATGAATACTTTTGGATTGTCAAGCTCTCTAGGTAGCTAAGAATTTACACTTCACATGATCAAAACTAGTTTAAAAAGCCACCCCAGAAGGAAATATTTAATTTGGGTTTCGGTTTGGGGGTTTGGAGTTTTGGGGTTTTTTGTATTACAAATGTCTTAAGCAAATTCAGCACTCGGTGGCACTGGTTGTTTTCTGCTCTTTTAGCCACGGTGCCAAGCATGGTGCTGGGCTGGCTCACAGAGTGAATGAACTATAGGACCGTCCTCAGTGTCTATGCACCTGCAGGAAGGGACATAGTGGGGAACAGAGTCCAGAGGCTGCCTTGATCAGAGGAGGATGAGGGCAGAGCAAGCCTCCCGGGGCACCCCAGCCAGCCAGTCCTCCCATCTCAGAGCTGAAACTTAAGTAGTGAAGGGGGAGGGAGGAGAAAACAGGCCCATTTCAAACAAAGCTGAAAGCTGTGAAGACTGGGCTCCACCTCCTGTTTGGGTGGCTCTGGACCACCTGGGGCCACTACCTAGAGGAGTAAAAGGAGAGTGGGTCTAGGCAGAAAGGTAAGTTTAAATAGATTCATCCCCCTCCTCTCCCTGTCCATCCTAGCTGCCTGTGGTGCAGGAGAGTTCCAGAAGTGATCTACGTGGGATGCACAGGAAGAAAGCTGGAAGCCAGGGTGTGCCCCAGGCCCCCTCCCTGAAGGGGATGTAGGAAGGTATAGGGGGACCCAGAGGATACCTGCAAGCACAGTGGCCAACCGGGGCCTGGTGGGCTGGGCTCTGGGGCTCCCACGACCCAGACAGTGGCAACCACACCCCATAAGGCCCACCAAGGCCCCAGAGGACACAGTTTGAGGACAATCCAAGGCCCCCTCTCCCACACAGGACGTGTATGTTTCCCCTACCTCAAATGCCATCTCAGCTAGAGGGGAGAGGAGGAAAACCTCTAAAGATGGGAGATTTGCCCATACAAGACTAGTTTACCCTGAAAAGAGGGTGTGTTACCTTTAACTAGCAGGTCTGAAGTCTTCCTCTACCCTTGGCATGGGTGTGACAGGGGCCAGGGGAGTAAATGGCAGTTAGAGAAAGTGAAGGCCACTGCGTAGTTTGGCCCTTCACAGTGTAAAGCCCTGGAACTGGATGCTGCCGCAGGGGGCAGCTGGTGTGGTGGGTTCTGGCCCCTTTCCTCATCTGCACTGCCCCCAGCTGAGGATCCCTGCCCAGGCTCTTCCTGAGAGGCCCCACCCCAGGGCTAAAGGCCAGGGATCTGACCGACAGGGGCATTTCCAGTCCAAGAAACAGCGTAGAGCAGGCAGAGCTGCTAAAGCATCCCCGCCCACTGGGGGAGCAGCGAGGGTGTGGAGCAGGAGACACAGGCCCTCTGCCTCCCTCAGCGCCAAGTCAGGGAGGGCTCCCAAACCTCCCCGGATGGCACAGAAGAAGGAAGGAGGCCCCAGACAGCCCCATGTCAGTTTATCTTCAGGCCAGCCTCAGACTTAACCTGTAAGACCTGAAGGGCCAGAGAAGGCCCCAGGCTGCCCCAACACTGATTCCCAACAAAGGTTCCTTGCTGAGAATCTGTTTGCAAGACAAAGGAAGAAAAATGCAAGCAGCAGTGAGGAACATTCAGGCAAAGGATGAGTGAGCCCAGAAGGGAAAGGGTGTGTCCTGTGAGCAGGGCTGGGGAAGGACTGGCCTGGGGCCCAGACAAGAGGGTGGACCCACCAAACTCTGGATCTTGGCTCCACTCCCTCTCTGCTGATAGCCCAGAGCCCAATGTGACAGCCAATGGAGGACCTTCCAGATACAGTGTCCTTCAGAGCCTCCCTCAGCCCACAGCCCCCTGGTTGTTCTGGCCTGTCAGTCCAGCAGACTTGGGGCTCCATTTATCACAGGTCCTGGCAGTCCCCAGGCCCCAGGGTCCATCCTAGCCACTGCACTCTGGACCATGTGCACACACACACTCACTGACGAAGACAACTAGCCTCAGTTAGGGGGTGGACACCCTCTTTTGTCCGTGATCATTTAATTATTAGATTCAGAGTGACATGAAAATACTCCCACCCTCAGATTTTGCCATCTCCCAATGATAGCACAGAACCTGCATGTGTTTTCACAGCCTAGAAAGCTACTTTTATCATCACCATCATCATCACCCTCACCACCATCAGGGCCAGGTGGTACCACAGAGATAATTTAAATGTTTACCAAACAGATGGGCGAGGTCCCTTGTCAGGAGCAGTGAGGACCAGGCTCTAGGAGAGATGTTCATGAGAATGCGAGTCGAAGCTAAGAAGGGGAGAACGTGGACAACTGCAAAGGCTCAGCTTTATCCAATTTGCATAGTGATAGTTTAGGAACTAAATGACAGAGGAGAGCTAAGCAGGGGAACTCATCCACTGCCCACACAGGACCAAGGGAATCTCGGGCATGCTCAAGGGCTGTATGGGTTCAGAGCCAGACAGGCCAGGGTTGCTGCAGTGCTGAAGCTGGCTTTCCAAGAAAGGTGGCACCCAACAGAGCCACCAAGGTGGGTAGGACTTGATAGGAAGACAGGAAACAGCATAGCATAAGCATTAAATATGTGAGCCATGGAAACAGCCAATTGGATTTTGAATTTTCACTGTCACTTCCTGGCTATGTGACCCTAAGAAAGAAACCTAACCTCTCTGATCTTTAGTAGCCTGGTATGTAAAAAGCCAATGCCTCCCTTATAAGGATGCAGAGAAGAACAACTTAGCTGGGAAAGGGACTGGCCTGTAGCAATCAGTAAAGTGGACACACAAGGTAAAGGGTAAATAAAGGCAGAGGCTGAAATGAGAGTAGCGTGTATATAGAGGCAGGGCATACAGGAACAGCACAGAGGGCCAGGCCCCAGCAAGGCAGGCTCCCAGGCTGCATGCGGCTGTGGCTGGAGGGGGCTGCCTCTGAGGCCCCGTCTCCTAGGAAGTCGCAGCCTGGGAGGTGGTGGCCCTGCCAAAGCATTGTCAGTCTAGCCCTGTCAAGGGCTTTCTTCCCATTGGCCGTGACTCTGACAGGGAAATCAGCAGGCCGGCGGTGCGGGCCTGGGCAGCGCAACAGACAAGGCTCTGGGGACAGCTTAAGTGGACAATAATTGCAGGTTATTATATACCGGGCTGCAGCCAAAAGCCAGGCAGCTATTAAGTGTGATTGGGAGAAATAATCCGGAGGAAGAGGATGGATGGGAGAGCCAGGCCGCTTTCTCTGTTCCAGGCCTGCTCTGAGGCTGGGGGCTGTGCAGAGACAGGGACAGGGTGGATGGGGAGAGGAGCTTATTCACAGCATAAGCACCTTGCACTCTGAGTAGCAAGTCCACCCTCATTCCTCCCCACAAGGTATGCAGAGCAAGGATATGGTCCCCATCTCACGAATCAGGGAATGAGGTCCAGAAAAGGGAAGCAGTGACCCAGGATACGGGGCAAGTCTTGGCTGAGTCCCTCCAGAACCCAGATGGAGCTCCTTTTGTTGTTTGACGACCAAATACAGAATCCACTCTCCCGAGGCAGGAAATGCCTCAGTGGGGCAGCCTTGATGTTGAGCAGGGACTGGAAGCAGAGATCAAGACCCAAAACGGGCACAGATCCCATCACATTGCTGCCTGCCCAGCAGACAAGATGATGGGAGAAGACTAAAAATCGGAGGAGAGGCAGGGTTATGATAATAGGGTTACTTCTCAGAGCTTTATCTATTCATTAGATGCTTCTCTAATAATTTTCTGCCCATTTTATAGATGAGGATACGGAAACAAAGAACAATGGCATGGCTTGTCCATGGCAAGGCGGTGATGTTGTAGCTCTTGCTGGTCTAGGGACCTGCACACCCCACCCCAGATCTGCCTATTAAGAGAAGCCCTTAGCAGAGGTGACCTTTACCCTGCCCTTTGCCACCAGCCTGGGAGGATTTGTGGTTTTATCCTTGTTAGCCGGGGTTTCCCATTTCTTCAGGAGGAGAGGTGGTTCTTTTTTGGGAGTAAGGATGGCCTGGATTGACCCCCACGGGGTAACGCTGCCCTTTAATGATGTGTGGATCACACATACCTAACTTCCTACTCTCACACCCTCAGATCTTTTAAGCCCACACCTCATTTTGGAAACAAGGATGAGGCACCCTAGTCCCAGACACACAAAGACCATGGGCGTCTTCAAGGAGATTCCTGAAGACCAAACCATCCCGTTCATTATTTAACCAAGGCAGCTTCTGTGGAGATAGCCCTACAGTGATGGGAACATCAGTGGAGGGGATATATATCATGGGTGGGTGGTGGACAACCCTGACTCCTCCAAACACAACACCTCAGCAGACATCCAGGAGTGTCATGTAAAAGGCTCAGAGCCATCGCAGTTTCTAACAGCCTGTCCCTCCCTCCTGGGATCAACTCTCCCACCCAGCAGTCTCAGAACCCCAGCCTAGATTCAGCCTGGCCCAATGACCCTGCTTTGGGTCACATGAGAGTAGAAACCTGGCGCAGGGAGGGATCAATTACACTGTGACTCAGCGAGAGGGCACAGGGCCAGGGAGTGAGTCACAGCAGCGTGCCCACCCTCCCTGGCGGGGAGGTGGGGGGATGAAGGCCTGCATGGGAGCCTCCCTGTGTCGGGATGTGCAGGTGTGTGGGTGCAGGCTCCCCTGACAATGGAGGCAGGGGGTACTAGGTGTTTACCACAGGGTGAGCGCCTCTCTGAGCCTGAAGGCAAGTGTGCATCAGGAAGCTGCGGCATTGAAAGAAACTCGTGGGGGCTCCTACCTGACACGGGCTTCTCTCCCTCACACCCTCACACAACTTCGCCCCCAACTGGAGATGTCATCCACTTGCTGTAATGTGGAAGGGGCCAAACTAGTTTCCCATTATGGATGTCTTTCATTTCCCTAACACCACTTGGAGGGCCACTGAGGAGAAGCCCCAAATATCGTCTTTCTTAGAACATCTCCATGTGCTATTATACATATTCCAAAGTTATTTTCTGCAATGGCTTATACCTGGAAATGAGTTTGTTCATTTAACAAATACACTCATAATCATAGCTAACATTTATTGGGCACCCACCATGTAGCAGGCTCTATGTACGTATTACCTCTTTTAGTCATCATGACAATCATATGCACTGTTATACCCATGTTTCTGATGAGGAAATTGAGGCTCTGAGAGCATGGCTTACATGGCTGGTAAGTTAAAGATCTGTCTGGTTTCAAAGTCTAAACTCTTTCTAAAAACAATGCGTGCACCTATGCACATATGTATATAAAAAGTACAGTAACTTAAGTCTGATATATACATTTTTAAGCAATAAATATCCAACTGTATTTACAGACTGTATTTCTTTAAACTGTACTCTTTGAACAAAATTTATATTAATGTATCTGTTTAATAAGACACCAAAATGTATATATACAATTCCATGTACACTTTGGAAGACTTTAAACTTACTAAAAGAAGAATGCCATCTAGAAATTATTGTGGGAGATGTGGCAACTTTCTTGAAAACCTCTGACATCTCTTAAACATTCCTAATGGCAGCAAATTCTCATCCTTTGAGAGCAGAAATGATTTATGGAAAATGGGCCCAATATGGTGACCCTCCCCCTCAGCATATGTGTGTTGGGGGTCAGAGGAGTGATTTCTCCCTTTGTATCCTTCCGAAATACCCAGGCATCTTCTTTGTCCTGGTCTTGTACTGTTGATTACCCTCTTCTGTGTTACTATCAGCCAGTCAGCATATGGTCATTGAGTCCCCACCCTGAGCCTTTCCTAAGAGCTGGCCCTTCTGCAAACCCCCAACCCACGGCCACCTGCCACCCTTGGAACACAAGCCTATATCCTTCCATAGCTGCAGCCCCCTACTTGACTGTGCCTGTGCCCCCTCCATCCTCAGCCTCTCCCTCCCTCTCCCCAGGCCATGAAGTCAAGCACCCAGCTCCCGAGTGAGTGACCAGGAGGGTCCACCCAGCTGGGGGAGTCCGAGGTCTCCAGACAACCACCCTTTAAAGATGTAGCATGGTGCAAAGGTCCTATAGTCTCACCTTCCTGAGACTGTGTCCAGTTGGTGTCCCCCTGGCCCCACCCAGCCACCTCACTCCTTCATGTCACATGCACAGCCTGGAGGCATTGCATTATCTGAAGGATTGTGTAGGAGCCTGGAGGCAGTGGGGAATGTTAGGATTAGAGAGAGCCCAGGTAGAAACTGTTGATCTAATGGCATTATCAGAGAAATCGTGGCCCTGCTGAAGTGACATTTACCCATAGCATTGTGTGTGTAATAAATACAACTTCCTATTCCAGTTTCCAAAGTGAGCCCGGTGCCTGAAAACCTCAGGGCTCATGTACAATAAATTAACATAATTAAAAACTAATTAGTAAAACATCACAATTAAAAGGACTTGTTGAGGCAACACCTCTCAGGTAAGAAGAAGGGACCACCAGAGTGCTGGCAGCTAGTACACAGAGCAGGTCCTAAGAAGAGGCTGTGATGCAGGACTTACTATCCCAGAAGGCCTCCTTCCCCAAGGAGCACCTTGAGAACAGTTGAGCAGCTTGTAAGGACACCCACAGCATGTCCATCTCAAGTCTGGACACCAAGCCCAGCCCCAGCCAGAGGTGGATGCCCCTCCTCCTTTGTAGGAGGTGGGAGGGGGCTTCAGCAGGACCCCAGCCCCCAGTGGCCTGTTAGTGACACTGATAATATTGGCTGGCCAGACATTGATCTAAGCACTTTACCTGCATTTACTCATTTAATCTTCACAACACCTCTATGAGGTAGGTTTTATTTCTCTTTTTATTTTACAAATGAGGAAACTGAGCCACAAACAAATTAAACAACCTGCCCAAGGTCACAGAGCTAAAAAGTGGAAGAGGCAGGACTTGAAGCCAAGGAGTCTGGCTCCAGAGCACAGGCTCTGCCAGCTTCACCTAAATGCAGCTAAAACCACATGCTTGTGCTGGATGGAGCACTGCCCTTTAAAAAAAAAAAAGTCAATTCTTTGGGGAAGATAAGGAGTAAACTCCTAACCCCTCAGTGCAATTAAGTTCATCAAATTTATCTACATTCTTTTATAGCCCATTTAGACCCTCAATCCCCACTCTTGTCACCTTAATAATTTTTACATGAAAACTGATTAGTCAGCCTCACAGACGTGCCACTGTCTCATCTTTTTTGGATGTGATATGAGGAAGGAAAGGAAGGTGGAAGAAAGGGACCCCAGTCTCCACTTGATAGAAGAGAAAGCTGAGGCCCAGGACAGTGATGAGTCAGGTCCCCACTGCCGAGTTCTGGCTCTCCTGGCCACATCACACAGGATGCCCCTGTCTGGGACTCTGGGGTCCCTTCATTCCGCCTCTCACACTGCCTCTACATTTCCTACCTGTCCTCAGCACAAGTGAGGCGAACCCCCAGGGTTAGCATGAAAGCCTGGAACAGCAGCTGACCACGGACTCCCAAAACCATTCCCTGCCAGAGCCAGGGCTCCCCTCACAAGACCAAGGCAGTATGGCCCTGAGGCTCAGCCAGCAAGAAAAACAGCTCTGAGACCCCTCTTCTGCCAGCCCTGGCACCCGTCTGAGACCTGGAGACAGCTCAGTCCTTCTAGGGAGCCCCTGAGTTTCCCAAACACACAGCGTTCTCCCTCCAGTGGGTTTCCTTCATGCCCAGACCTGCTGTGGGCTCAGAACAGGATAGGAGGTCCTTCAATTGTCTACTTGAGTAGCAGGAGGCTGCCAATATTAGCTAAAAGGCAGTAGGGATTGTTTTTCTCTTCCTTTCTTGCCCCAATTATTGTTCTTTATATCACTGAACTTTCCTGAAGTATTCCAGGTCAGAGACACACTGGGTTTGTGGAGAAGACCATACTGCTGAGGCTGCCTGCAAAGCCCCATCTTGCCTACCAAACTGATAACCACATGGGAGCCTCCTCCTTCTGTCTGTCATGCAAGAACTCAGAGCCCACTCCTCACTCCAGGCCTTGCAACTCCAAACACCACTTCAACCTGAAAGGCCACCTCTCTCCCCTCTTCCTGAGCTGAAACACCCCTTCCTACAGGGCCAGCAGGGCCTGCTCCTCCAGAAGGCCTTCCCTGAGTGCCACTGCCCACACAAGCTCCACCTTCTCTGGGGGTCCGTAGCCCACACAGCCTGCTCCTTTCACTTTGCCCTTCAGTTGGATCATACCCTTTGTGGCCATTTGGCTCTTTGAGTCCGTTTCTTTGCCCAAACAGCACATGAGCCCTATACAGAGTACAGGGGAGTCTCCGTTCCTCCAGCCTGCCCTCACTGCCCTCTGCAGGTCTGGGCAGAGCAGTCGCTCCATAGAGATGTTTAATTTGAGGTCTGGTCTGTTAGGGAGCCCAGTGTAGATCTCAGCTCTGTTTTCAGCATGGTCTCAACATAACCTTGGAGTAATCCCTGCTTTTCTCCCTTCCAGTTTTAAATCCCCAGCATCACCCAGCGTACCACCAATCTGGCCCCCTCTGCATCCTGCCTTCTTCACTGCCTCTTTCCTTAAGGCTACTACCCCCATCACATATCATCAAAGGCAACTTGGATTGTTTTCTATTTTCTCCTATGTGGAACTCCTCAGGCCTGGAAGACATTTAACCATCTGTTGCCATTTGCTGTTCTGGGGCTTTTCACTGGGTATGACTTTGGTCTAACTAGACGGTGAGATCTTTGCAGCCTTGTCCTTTCTTGGCTGCTTCCAGAGGGAAGTCAGAAAGACTGGATGAATGCAAGAATGACTGAGTGGTGATGCTTCCAAGTAAAGCAGTGCAGACCCAGGATGCTGAACTGCTGGGGGTCTTCTAAATTACCTGTTCAGAAGTGTCCGCCTGGGGCCCTGCAGCTCCCCTTCCTTAGAGCCCATATGAATACAGTGTTGACACCACTCCCCAAGTCAGATTAGCCATTGGTATCTATAAACTATATCTTAAGCACCTACTGTGCTACCAGAAGGGGTTGCAGAGGAGGAGGAGAGACCAGATTACTGGGTCCTTGCCCTCCATGAGTTCACAATTAAGGGGGAAAGAGAAGATTTACAGGCAGGAGAGCCAAAGCAGGCCTGAGGTTGTGCGGCCATGGCCAGGGCTGCTAGTTCAGTGGGTGTCAGAGAGAAGAGGGTGACCAGTGACAAGTGGCTCAGCTGGAGGGAAGCTGAGCCCAGTGAAGGCTCCCTCTCCTCCTTGAGGAACGAGAGAAGCAAAGGGAAGCGAAGGAACAGGAGGTATTGGCAAGGTCTGAGTAGCTAGCCCACCTGAACCTAATCCCCCACAGGACTTTCTAACACCCCCAAAGATGAATCAGCAACAACATATAAACACCAAGCCCAGAGAGAAAATAAGAAGCAACTGTTCCCAGCCCCACTTCCATTTGCCAGCCTTCTCCCTCTCTCTCAGTGGGTGAAATAATTGTGGCCATGAAGTGGCACTTGGAGGGAAAGTTAAATCTGCTTAAATGTCACAGTGAGTAATACTTTGCCCCATCTTTCTCTAATTACATTTCTCTTTGATGATCTAAGGTTAAAAAAAATTTTAACTCAAGTCTTCCTAGAATATCAAGGGTGAGGATACCAAAGAGCCAACCTAATCATGTTTCATACTATTTTCTCAAGGGTCCTGCTCTTTTATTGCATTAGTCTGAGACACCTGTCTGTGTTATTTTATCCCCAACACTCTGCTATGGAGGAGAGGTAGGAGCCTAAGAGATCCAGATCTGCACCTTTAAGAGACTGATGCCTAAACAGAAGCTGCTTCTGCTGCTGTTTACACTGGGTAGCTCAGTTAGACAGGACTTAGTGTCCTGGGGCAGGAGCTGGGAGGGAGGACATTTCGCCATATATCTGTCAGAAAGATGAGAGGTAAGGGTTGTGCCACCTGCTAAGGTGAGATAACCCAAATCCAAAATAAGCCATCATCAGGTGGGAGAAAGGGGAGGGTGGGGATCTCTAAGGAAGAAGGAGCTCTCCACAGCTTTGAGTCCACGGATGAAGAGACACCAGGAGGGGCCGTGGTGCACAGGGCAGGGGAGCAGTCCTGGAGGGAACTGGCACTGCACAGAATGGAGGAGTCTTCATGGCATCTGAAATAGCCAGTGCCCCCTTTCATTAACAAGCCCACTCCCTGGCTCACTCCTGCCCAACGATTGCTATTATTTATGTATTGACTATTATTAATAATAACATGAGTAATTAACCCCCTGTGAATAATTTACTTGGACCTAGGGGTGCCTTGGGTGGTGGCAGGAAGAGGAGGGTGAACTTCAGTGACTCTCCCCTGAGCAGTTCCCTTCTTTTCCAGCTGCCCTTAGCTGGCCCCTTTCCCTTTCCGATGTCTGGGCTTTGCTTTCAGGGGTTGAGAGGCAAGGAGAGAAAAACAGACCTCGAGCAGGAATTTACTCTCCTAAACTCCCCTGTGATAGCAGAAAATACATGCCACTCAGCTGTAGGATCCTGGGTGCCATGCACCAGCACCACAGGATGATGTTGGAAGAGATATCTTGGACAGAGTTAATAGCCTCTGCTGATGTGTCCTAGGGGACCGGAAGGAGGAGGTCTCAACCTGGTAGGGACACACACATATATGCAGTGTGGATACACGCAGGGTCCGTGCACAGACCCACGCTGCATCCACACAAGCAGGCACACACGGCCAAACCACACACACAAACTCTCCAAGTGCTTAGCAGGGACTTGCCCCCCTTATCAGGGCACTTCAAAGGCACACCAAATACACAACCACCACATGGCAAAGGCTCTATATGTGAGTTTCTGTTCGAGTCATCTACTTGGTCGATTCTTAGACCAGCATACAACACCGGATAACGTAAACCCGGTAAACCAAGTGACGAATTAACTATACTTACACCCGATTCCGGCAAGCAAAGGCAGGAGAAGCTAAAATGAAAGGATGAAGTTCCACAGTTCTAAAAATCATACTTGCTCTTTGGTTTGGGCCCGGGATCCTCAGAGAGAGGCGTCCTGAGCGGACTCGGGGCCTGGGGCTGCGAACCTCGGGCCTCCGGGCCTCCGGGCCTCCTCCGGCGCTGGAGAGCTCCGTATTGTGCTTGTACCAAATGGGGTTGGCCTGGGTTTGCAGGCAGCTGGGGTCTCATTTCTTTAATTAAAATTGCAGACATATCCTCTAGTAACGTAATGTAATCCGAGGGCACGAAAAGAGAAACCCTGAAACCCGAAAGTGGCTAGCCGAGGGCCGGCGGGGGTTAGGCCAGCCGCTCAGCCCCGCCGCCCCAGCTCCCCAGCCCCGCAACCCGCGGGGGAGCGGGCGCGTTATTTCAATTTGCCAGGCTTCTGAAGCGAAGAGGCTGCCCTGAAAAAGCAAACATGAGAGAGGACGGGGTGCAGGTAAATATCATTAACGTGAAAATCTGCTACCCCAGCCAAGTTCACCACCAGTATTCACCCCTACAGGCGGGGCCGCTCGGACCCTGCTCCCGGCTCCGCGCCTGCCACTCCCTTTCCCGCGCAGCCGAGATACCAGCCCCAGTGGGCCTGGCGGGGAGTCCGGCGGGGTCCGGACCGGGCGGCTCGACCCCCGGTCCCCACGGCAGGAACGACTCAGCCTCGCACCTCGGGAGCTGTAGGTGCCGAAAACGAAACCCGCGGGGGCAGCGCACGCCGCGCGAGTCTCGGTCCGGCGGCAACCCAGATAGCGATTCAGGGGCTTTATTCTTTTGATGGTGATTAAAAAAATATATTCTATTTGAACCCGTAAAGCAGACGAGGGCAAATCAAGCCATCCCCCGCGCTGGCTCACCGGCCACCGCGCCCAGCGCCTTCCTCCCCCTCCGGCGGGCGAGCGGGCAGGGGCGCCCGACTCCTACCTTCCTCCCGCCAGCCACCGGCGGACCAGCCGCGCTCTCCGGGGCGGGGGAGACCGCCCGGGACCGGGACCCCCACCTTCCGCCTTCGGAGGCGGGTTGGGGCGGGGGTCGGACCCCGAGTCTCTACTCCCCGTCCCTCTGCCCCCCGGCGCGGCCCGACAGCTCCCAGCCCCATCCTGGCAGGTGGCTTGGGTGGCGGTAGATGCCGGGCGGGAGGAAGATGTGGGGCTGCTCTGGCAGGTTGGGGGTGCGAGGAGGAAAAAAAAACAGAGAAAGAGACACACAGAGAGACAGGGACAGAGCGCGCGCGAGAGAGCTCTTGTCTATAGATTTATCCACATAATATATATTTATGTAGCTTTTTTTCTCTCGACACTGATGAATGCGCGCTCGGATCCCCGGGCGGACTCCCTCCAAGCCGGCTCGCTTTTCTAGTCTAAATAAATAAATAAAGCCAGATGGAAGAAAAAAGCGCCCATTCCACCTCCGCCGCCGCCCCGCCCGCCATCCCTGCCTTTGCTTCGCCCGCCTGGCGCCCTAATAGAGCATAGCTTGGTGGATAAAGCCCCCCTACATACCCACACGAAAATAAAAATCACTATTTTTAAAATACAAAAAGTTGCACCTGCTGCTATTACAAAAAGAACCCCCAAAAGGCAAAGAGAGGAGGCCGGCTGCCCGGCTCCTCACGGACACCCGCTCCCCGCGGCCGCCGGGCCCGGAATCTCAGCGCCTCCCGAAGAGCCATGCGCCTGGCGCTATTTATAGCCGGGGGCCGTCTCGGACTGTACCACCGCCACGGCGCGGGGCCGCCGACGGGGGAGGCGCGGTGGGGCCGGCGCCGCCCCACGCCGCCCTGCCCCCGGCCGCCGCCCGCCGTGGCGCGGGCCCCCACAGCGCGCCCATTCCCGGCCCCCCGCGCCCTCCTCCGCGCGCGCACACTCGCCACCCCCACCCCTGGTCTGGCTGGGAACTTGAACCGGTCCAGCCTGTTTAAACGGAAAGGACAGAGATCCTGTCTGTTCAATGTAAAAAAAAAAGAAAAAGAAAAAAAGAAAAAAAGAAAAAAAATCAGATCAGACCGAGAGAGAGAGGAGAGAGAGAGGGAGAGAGAGAGGGAGAGAGAGAGGGAGAGAGAGAGGAGAGGGAGGGAGGGAGAGAGAGAGGGGGGAGAGCAGAGAGAGAGCGCGAGCGCGAGCGAGCGAGAGAAGAGGAGAAAGAGAGAGAGCAGAGAGCGAGCGGAGAGCGAGGTGTAGAGAAACCGAGGGGGAGAGAACCCGAGTGTGTGTATGCGTGTGCGTGTGTGAGCGCGAGCGAGCGAGCGAGAGAGAGGAGCGAGAGAGTGCGAGCGAGAAAGAATAAAAGGAAAGAAGATTTTCTCTATGTATATAAAGATGGCCACGTTAGCAAACGGACAGGCTGACAACGCGAGCCTCAGTACCAACGGGCTCGGCAGCAGCCCGGGCAGTGCCGGGCACATGAACGGATTAAGCCACAGCCCGGGGAACCCGTCGACCATTCCCATGAAGGACCACGATGCCATCAAGCTGTTCATTGGGCAGATCCCCCGCAACCTGGATGAGAAGGACCTCAAGCCCCTCTTCGAGGAGTTTGGCAAAATCTACGAGCTTACGGTTCTGAAGGACAGGTTCACAGGCATGCACAAAGGTGAGTACACCTTTCCCTCCCAACTTTGCCGGGGAGCAGGAGCGGGCTGGCGGGCCGACCGGCCGGCCGGCGACTGACGAGCGGCGGACTAAGCGAGAGGAAGCCTCGGGCGGGCGCCGTGGAGGGAGGCGCTCGGGCAGCGGAGACCAGAGCTGGGGTGCGTGGGGAGCTGTTCGCTGGGGCAAGACTGGGTTTTGGGCGAGGTGCTGATAGGAACGATGCCATGGAGAGAGCAGCGGGCGCCGATGAAGAGAAAGAGAGAGGGGATCGAGGAGACGGGGCTTGGATTTTTGGGTACAGCGACCTGAAAGATGGGGATGGGGAAGGCTGCACCGGTCGAGCCCAGGACGCTAAGCGGACGGACTCGCGGGCTCCTAGCCGGCCGAGGACCGAGGGTGCTGTCCATCGCCGTGGTGCTGAAAATACTAAAGGAGGTGGTCTCCTCATCCTTTGCTCCGGGCTAGAGTAGCAGGAGCGCAGCCGTCTAAAAGGGAGAGAGGTGAAAAATTCAAAGAGAAATTTTTATTTAAATGTAACAGTAAACTCCCTGTCGAGCTGTGTGCCTCAATAATCTGATTGTGGTGTGAATGGTGGTGTGTGTTGGGGGTGGGGGGGTTGGATGTTTGAAGGAACCAGTGATAAAACCTAAGGCAAGAATTAGCAAGGAACCAGCCATCCCCTGGGTGGAGTGGGGGGTCTGGCAAGCCTGGATAGTCCCCTTCCCAGGAAAGTGGGGCTTTGGGAAAAAAATATGTGTGTGCGAGATTTGCATTTTGAAAGGTGTACCCTAATTTATCCCAAACTCACCATGCAGAGAGCTTTATAGTACATTATTTCTCCCTTGAAGCGATCGTTGCCAGTGAGTGCTTGGGGGAGGGGGAGACAGAATAATCAAAGAATTAAAACACAGCAACTTTTTAGGAAAGTGGTCATGGGAATTGTCCGCAGCCTGCCTGTTTTCTCCTTGTTTTATTATCTTTAAAGCAGAGCCCCAAACGTGTTCAGTTGTAGAATGTGTGTGGGTGGCTGGTGGGTGACGAAATTAGCCCAGTGCTCCGCTTCCTAACAGTAATATATAGGATGTGCAGCGGGGATGAATCGGTGCTGGATCTATGTGGGCAAGTTAAATGCTTTCTGAGAGAGATTGATCGCCAGGCAGGGAAGGAGCACGGGGCTAAGGAAGTTGTAGGGGATGTGTATGGATGTTCCGTTTTTAATAAACAGTAGTGTGGAGAGCCGCCGAAGATGCTGTTACAGCTGGTGGTTTTAAAGATGAAAACACACGCACACCCACCCCCACATAGAGAGCAGCCTCATCCTTGGCCACAAATGGGCTATGGACACAGCTGATCCTCCAGCACATTAGGTGCAGAGCGCAGAGCTGTCTGGCTCTCTAAGCAGCAGCGATTTTCACTATCACAACCACCCTCTTTCTCCAGCCCTCCCTTCGTTCGAATACTAAACAGAGCTCCAAACTCTTCATAGTTGGAGTCCCAGAGAGCAGTTTTTATTGGCTTTAGTATCTTCCAGCTTGCCTGCTGAGGAGTAAATCTTAAAGTTAATGGCATGTTGAGAAACACAAAAACACAGCAGAATGGAAATATACTGGGTTTGTTGGGGTGGGGTGAGGGTGGGGGCTGTAATGGAGAGAGAAAGCAACCTTTATCCAATATGGAGAAAATGTCTGTCTGTTCAAAAGAGAGATTGGAAAGGTGGAACGGGGAGGCAGGCTTCAAAATAATATTCGAAGAAAAAAAGAAAACACTTTCTTTTTCCCCCCCTCCCTCTCAAGTCAACCATATCTTTGTAGTTTTTCCCCTTCCAATCAAGCTTCCTAGAAGCTAATCAAGGTTTGTATCAAACCTTTGTTATTCTGAATGTCCTCATTGTAAAAAATAGTAATAATAAAAATTTTGAAAGCATAGGTAGGGAAGTCTTCTGCCCATCTTAATGATCAGTTTTTGTGGTGATTTAAGATTTTAAAGTTAAAAAAATCAGAACTCACTAGAGGCAAAAGACAGTTGTGAGGAGCTGGGCTTCATATGGCATCTGGATTAAAGCACTTTATTTGCTTCTTCATTTCAAATGAAGATAAACTTTAACAATATTCCTTGGTTTCTTTTCTACAATCCCTGATATCATCACTTTGTTGCTGATGTAATTTGGACTCTCTCATATAATAGCAAAGAAGTAGAATTTTCATCATTTGCATTAGGGAGGTAGAGAAGGTTATGATTATATATATAATATATACATAATACATATATTACATATATTTTATATATATATATAAAAAAAAATAAATAAAATCTGGCCAGAATTCCTAGGACAAACAAAACTTCATTTTCTAAATAATTTCTCCCCTAAACTGTCTCAGTCAGTGGCAAGCAGGCCCACTAGCTCCGGCATACTGGGTTCCTCGTTGTCGCAGCTCACCCTTCAGAGCCTGAGCATATATTTTTCCCAGTGAAACTTCCTACCTCTCCATCCTTCTGATTTTTATAATCGAGGTTGGACCACAATGTCCCTAACAGTGCTTGCAAGCTCTCAGAGAGCTGAATAAATGAGACCGTTTCCGAGGTCTGGTTTATTCAGTCCTAGAAGAGTTTAAACTCCTTCTTCGGTGATGCAGCCTGATTTATTAGCTAATCCTGATAAAATAAGCCTCCGGCCACCTTAAAAAATTACTCGCTTGCCATTGGTGATTAATTACTGTTAAGTCAGAAAGCATGATGAGGCTTGAGGAATGAGGGTTGCATTTGGTATCTAGATTTCCCCATCTCTAAATTGACAACATAAGGTTAGGGATAGAATCATGCCTTTGTTAAGCCTGGTTTCAGGGCATATTTGTGCCTCTTGCTTTCCCCTTCCTTAATTTCTAACTTCTAATGAATCATACAGGATCAAATTGAGAGACACAGGACACTGGCCTCCAGTTTGGATGTCATGTTTATGTTAGTGGAAAAAAAAAAAAAGGAAAAGGAAAAGAAGTAAAAACTAAATTAAACACAGGAGGTTTCAGGTGGTTCTCCATTTGTTGGCCACCTGCCATTTCAGATATCTAAAGAAGGAAGGAGTTCTAAGGGTTAATGGAATACCTGCCATGCGTAGAGTGCACCTTAAAAGGCAATTACTCCAGTCAAATTGGGAGTCTGTGGAGGAGGGAGTGGGTGGGTGTTGTGGAGCAAACCCAGCCATATCAGAGAAAGGCTGTTGGGCTGGGGAGGCAGCAAAGAGCAGCTGTGGACTGGGGTGATTACCGTAAAGGTAAATTTACCCCCTGGAGGCCAGAAAGCAATTGGGGAGAGGGGTATCTGGGTGCTAGGCAGAGAGAGAAAGGAAGAAAAAAGCCCAGAATTAAAATTCAAAGAAACAACACCCAAGGAAGAAAATCGAGTTTAATGCAAACTCTCCCGACCAACTCAGAGTCTTCTTTTCTCCCCCATTAGAGCACTTTGGGAAAGATTGTTTTTCCAGGCTCCAAAGAGAAAGACATTGTACTATTGATTAAAGAGAAAAGAGATGAATTCCTCGGGTAGCAGCAGAAGTGAGCTGAGGGCCAATTTTACCCCTTTTTGTAGAATTTTTCTACCCTGGAGAAGGGAACAGGTCACCCAGTAGTCCAATTCTTCCTTTCTCTCATTTTTAATTTGTTTCTCTTTTCTTCTTTTCATTTCCTGTAGAACAAAAAGAGGCAGTGTCTGAAGACACATATATGTACACATACCCATGCTTGTTAACACTCACATACACAGTGGATCACACATGAAGAAATCAGCAATCCATTCATAACTTTGGTCCTGTCTAGCTGGATGGGAGGCAGCAAAGACTGAGTTACTGGGAGATATAAAGACTAGTGCTCTCTGGATAGCCATATTATAATGCATTATCTTTGAAGTCATTTAAGTCCAATTTAAGTGGTATTTAGTATAATATTTATGAATTAACGTAATCTAAACATAGGGCTGTCCCCAAAGGTTTAAACAGCCTTTACTACTGATGTGTGCTTGTTCCCAGAGCCTACGATGCATTTTAATCTAAACGGCCAAGTCCACATCATAGTCCCTCTTGTTATCCAGTCAGAACAGATCTGTGCCTGGGTAACCACTCTGCTTTGAGATTTTCTCCGCTACATGGAGGAAAATCTACTTTACCGGCAGCCTGGGGGACTCTCAGCCCAGGAGCCACAGCTGCAGGGATTTCAGCCCCTCATACTTCCACACTACATCCAGAAGTGTGGGGACAGAGCAATAGAATCTTCTGTGGATTTAGCTCCAGAGAGTGTATCATTTTAAAATATACTCACCACCACATGCACAATCTTCTATTTCAACTATACCTGAATAGGAAATGCCTAAAGCCCCTTGATTTGGGGTTTAGCTGTGCGAAAGAGGAAGGACAGGGATATGAATATGTTTTGGTGATTTGTGACCATCTTCATAAAATTATGTCTTGTATTTGTGTTTAAGATATAATAATTCTCAGAACACTGAATTTCCACCGCTTGACTTTACCCAAGATGGTTCGTTGTTTTGTGGGGTTTTGGGTGTTTTTTTCCTGCTGTAGACAGGTGATTTAAACTGTGAGGCTCTATGTGATTTCCATTTTCAAATGAGTCTAAGAGACAGTGCAGCTGAAGTATTAGCATGGGCATGAGCTCAATTAAGATGAACTTTTTTTTAATTACTTTGAAAAATAAAAATTCAGTTCTGTCCAGGGGAAAAGACTGGCAGAATGGCTAGGTACACACCTATAGCTTTTAAAAGAAAGATTTGCCTTGTCAGAGACAGGGAAGACTGAATAGCCATAATCAGAAAACAAGAAAAGCATTTTTTAAAAAAACACGTTTCACCAAAGAAAACGATCAATAGCAATCATTACAAACCTAAAGCATATCAAAGCAACAATCACCATTAAAACAAACTCCAAATTCCAGATGTTGATAAGTGTCCTACTTAAGAGCAAAGAAAAAATATTGGGAAATGATTAGCTTATTTAAGAGACTGATGGTTATTTGCTGCTTATGCATAATTTCATTTGTCTTTTAAACAGACTTTCTTGGAATCAACAAACACAGAGATAAATTAACATGCACATATGCACGTATATGTTTTCATGTGCAAGCATGACTAAGCACATCCCACACATATGGAAACCAGGGCTGGCCTAGATTTCAGTGCAATTCAACAGGGAGATGTTAACAACCTCCCTCCCATCCCCAAGCACACACAGTTTTAATGGGAATTCTAGATTGGGTTGAAATAACCCCCTTGGTATACTTTCACTCCCTTCATCACCTGCTCCAATTGGCTGGATGTTTGTGGCCTCTCAAACACAACAAAATGAAATCTTTTCTTGAATGAAATCATAGCCATAAAACAACGCAAAGGAAAAAAATGACAAAACTGCCTGCCATCACTATGCCCCCTACACACTCATGTAGTAAAGTTCTGAGTTCTATCAGGGAGCTCGTGTCCCAGGGCATTCCCACTGCCCAGTGATCTTGCCACACTCCAGCAACTTGATCATGGCCATTATCATCACTAATAGTAGCATCTTCCTCCTCATTATTACAGCATCTATATCAGGAGGGAAGAGGGGCTTCTGAGTGAGGCCTTGGAATATATCCAAGACACCACCTTTTTGCTTGAGAAAAGAGCTTGTCTCAACTTTGCCTCTGTCCAGGGCTCACACCTTCCATGTCATCAGGAGAGAGTCAGTTTCCAAATTGACCCAGAAGGGATCTCACCTAAAGAGAATCTGGAATAAGTAGGCTCTAGAGGGCAGAAATGCAACAGAGAATAAGGCTCAAGGTGGCAGGTAGAAGGGAAAAAAAGTGAAAGTTGTAGGGTCAAAATGCCAGCTAGAAGCTGGGAGTGCCCGTTTACAGTGGCTGAAACCACAGCAGCTCTTGAACTTGGAAGGGAAATCCCATGTGACATGCAGAGAGAAGAGCTAAAGGGTGTGAAAACCTATGTGTCTGTGGGTAGGAGGAGGGAAGATGCTGCAGCCTGTGTGGGTGTTGGAGTGAGCATGTGTGTGTGCATACACACACACAGGGAAGAGATGACAGATGCAAGTGGCATGGAGATGATGTTAGGGACAGTTTAATCTTGCAAGGCTATATGCAGGATCAGGGAGAAGGGTGAAGGAGAAAAGGAGAAAATCTGGAAAGAATGATGCTGTCCTCATCATTACATACATGATCCACCTCAGAACTCCTGGCTTGGATTTGTCAGTGATCCAAGTCCTGGTGTGAAGGTGTGCTTTTTGTTTTATCTGCCTGATATCCCCATCCAGAAGTCCTGGTTTGGAGGAGGGTTCCATCCTCATTCCCCACCCATCACCCTTTTAAGGCTGGCCTGCTTCTGCTCACCCACTGACTCATTTTAGCAATGACCTTCCATCTGGAATCTGAGTGGCCGAGTGGCCAGCCGCAGCTAATTCCCTTCACCCACTGCATTTCCCACCTTACTCACTGCCCCTTGGTATTCCAGGCTACTTTCCTTTTATAGTGTTCACACACACACACACACACACACACACACACACACACATGACCTGACAGCTCAGTCAAGTCAGGCCCTCCAAGCAGAATACTGCATTTTACCTAAATCCAAGCAGGGCGTGGCAGGGAGCCGGTTGCCCTCCTTTTGGGCTCTCTATAACAAGAGCAGAAAATCCACTCCTTTCACCTCTTCTTTTCCTGCAGGCCTTTAGATACGCAGCCTCTCCAAGAATTGCAGAAAGCATCCAATCCAAACAGCCTAGGGGAGTAGAACAGAGCCCCCCTCACCCGCCCCCCACAATTTCACTGAAGCCCTTTCATCATCCTTCCTCTCCTTTTCTGTCTTCTCTGACATTTAAGATATCCACCTAAACCCCAAAGTGGGGCCTGAAGAAGGAGATAAGTGTTCCATTCGGCAACATAAGAGAAGTTAAAGGTACCAGGACAGGGAGAAAAAAAAAAAAAAACTGTTACAGGGGTAGTAAAAGCTGCAGAGGAATTTCCAGTGTTGATGTACTTGCCCTAAGAGCTTCCTCCATCTCCACCCATCAAGTTCCCCATAGCCCTAGGTGGGTATAAAGCCCAAGCCACAGCCCTACCCACAGGAACCAAGAAGGAAGCCAGGTAGGAAGCCCAAGGTGATTGCCTTGATTTTTGAGTCCTCAAAAGTAGAAGGGGAATTAGTGGGGCATGGTGGTGCAAGCCTGTATTCCCAGCTACTCAGGAGGCTGAGGCGGGAGTATCGCTTGAGCCTGGGTGGTGGAGGTTGCAATGAGTGGAGATTGCACCACTGCACTCCAGCCTGAGCAACAGAGTGAGACCCGGTCTCAAAAAAAAAAAAAAAAAAAAAGAGTAAAAGGGATGTTTTCAGGACCATCCATTTACAGGGTTTCTCCCCTTCCACTTGTTCCACATTTTGTTTCTCTTATCCTTCCTTGTATCTCTTCTCTAGCATGAGCTGATCGAGGATTTCAAACAGGGTGATTCCCCGCAGCTCAGCTCAGGAACAAATCCTATGTGGCCTTCTGCAAGATGGAAATAAATGGGTGCCCTCATGGAGACAGACATAGTCCTGCTTCTGTGGGGACAGAACAGCCAAAAATATTGATCAAACTCAGGAAAAAAATTGATAATGAACTGGCCTCCTACAAGAGCTTAATTGACAGAGACTTCCGAAGGCCGGCTCTGGACAACGCATAAACTGACCGCGATGTTACTTTATTGCAATGCACTCTGCTTTAATTAATTATCACCTTTGTTAAGAGTGGCTACAGATCAAAGGTTTCTAGATACTTAACACATCTTTTGAACAAAGCCCCGATGTATTACGCTATTCCACAGCTGGCCAGCAAGGCAAGCTAGCTTCCCATTTTCTTCCCTCTTAGCTGTTGGCTTCCTCCTCTTTGTTAAAGACAAAAAATCCTTTCTGCACAGCCACTGTGTTCAAGGACCGGGATTGTGAGAACCGTTGTCCACCGAGGGCAGGGTGCTGCAGTTCAGCAGCTGTTCCTAAAATTACACAACTTGGTTCACCCTTGAATCAATCTGACTGAAATAGGGAGTATCAGCAGAAGAAAAAGAAGTTTATAGAAACACAAAAGGGGGGTGTGTGTGCATGCGCATATGCACGTGCACAAGCGACTATGTGCACATCCACATAAATATTGTGGGATCAATACATTTCACATCCGCTGCCCACACCTCTTAACTTCTCCCTCCCATCTCTTGAGCACCTGTGCTACTGTCGTATTTCACACTGAGAAATGCTCGCAGCTGAAGCATGCATAGATGATGCTGTATTGAACCAAGTCATTGTCATTGTTTGGATTCAGTTGTGGAGTCTTGGTGCCCACTGAAGGATGGTCCTCGCCTGGGGTATGTAATGCCTAAAGAAGCCACTTCTTAAGATGTGACAGGAGCCTCACTCTCTAGAGTCCCCAAAACCTACAAACTGACAGGTGACTTACTTGAAAGCAACCCTTGGAGTCATTCTAGGCAGATTTGAATGCCATACGTGGCTGTTTGTTCATTATTCTAATTTAATGATGCAGTCACACCTAATTAATCCATGTCTGGTTTATTCATACACTATGTCTAAGGATCCAAAAGATCTCTCCAGCTAGCCAGTTTCCCTTTACAGGGACAAGCAAGGGGGCATCCATGACAAGTGAGGCTGTCTGAGTTCAAACAGGATGGGATCACTGCAAACCAAGCTGATAGAGGCTACTGACCCTGACACCACCTTCCATGCAGGTAGGCACAACAGCAGCCACAGAGATGCACAGCAATGAGGTCTGTGTGACCATGCACGAACACACACAAGCACAAAAAGCATGCCTTCTACTACAAACCTACACAAACCCATTCCCTCTAAAAGTTAAAGGGCCACATCTCACCATGTAATAAATCAGGCCTGCTGGCATGCCAGGCTTTCATATGATTGGAAGTTTTGGTGCAGAAGGTTGAGAGCCTGAGCTCAGTAAACTTCCCCTCTCTGGTCTTTAGAAAGTAGAGCTGAATTAACTGTTGCCACTGCACAGATAAAGAGACTGAGGCTGAGAGTAGCATATGCCCAAAGTCAAGCCTGCAGCATGGTCTTCAGTGCACCTCCCAATGGCTGGTTCTGGCCAGACTGCTCCCAGTGAGTGCTGTCTCTTGCCTGGCAGGTAAATTGAGAGAATGAGGCATCAACCTAATAATATCCTTATAAAGCCAAGCCTCCTTGCGTAAGTCCTCGGAGACAAGAGGCATCTAAAGATCAAACGCTACATCACAGTGTATTTGTAGGAACTCTGTGATTCTGCTACCTCCCTATAATGCTGTAATTGACTATTTGATAAGCTCTAAAAGGAACAGTGTTCAAAACAGACTCACACACACACTCATACACACAGTCACACGCACACTTACATACACGTGAACACGCTCGCATACATACACACACATACATTCACCACACAAGCATATGCGCACACATTCTTTTGCATACCACATGCCATGGTACCCACACCAGTTCATGCAACAAAGGTCAATTTTCACAGGAGATGCTTGAAGGTGAGTGAAAAGCATACACCTAAGATTGTATGTGCCCTTCCAGTAATGGGCTTATCAATACCTCTTAAAGCAATGTGACAGCCAGCCCAGAGTGATTCAGTTGTGTGGACAAAGGTCAGCGTATAGATATCCATTATTAATAATATCAATATCTTGGTTGACCAATATAACCAGAAACTGTATCATGTCGCTGTTGATGGGTGAGGCTGGGAGGACTCCACAGCAATAGCCGGAAATTATGCCCATGTAAAATTAATCATATTGACTGGTTCTAAGAATATACAGCTAGGCGAAGATCTTGGGAGAGCTTTTCATGGTGGGAGAGGGGGTCCTTGTTCCCAGAGGCTTTATGGTTTTGAACTCCTGCAAGGAGACCAGGGAAACAGAGGCGTCCCTGAGTGACCGGTGAGAACACTCTCCCTCATCCGGCCTTTGCTTTTCAACAGGGTGGGGTGGAGGAGAGGTGTACTCTGAACAGGAAAAGAAGGAAATAGGATCCCCTAACCATTATGCATCCAGCATATCCATATCTTTCTGTCAAATCAATACTTGGCTTGGCTTGGTCTCACCGGATGAGGCACGGAAAGCATGCTTGCCCCCGCTGTGTGAAGAGGTCTCTCTCCAAAGGGTGGCATGAGCCTGAAGCCACATCCCATTCCCGGGGTGGGATATACTGGCTCCAGGAGATGCCAGTGTGCACTCTGCAGCCTGGGTATCCCAGGAGGAAAGGAAAGGCCCCCAATCATATCAATCACTGTGATTAAATTCTTGGGATCAGCAGAGCCAGGGACTCAGGGTGCTGCCCTGTCAGCATTGCTGGTAGGGTGGGAATATCTTGGACTTCAGAAAGCCATTTCTCACTGAGGCTTACTTTCAGCCCCAGTGAGTGAGAAGGAAAGCCTTTGCATCCTTCCAAGGGAAGGCTTGGAATTCTCTTGGGGCAGTCCTGGACCCCTCACTCTCTTTCTTATAAGAACCCTGTCTCAGGACGTCCCTGGCCCTTCTTGGCAGCCATAGATAACACCTGGAAGGATGTCCTGGGGAAGAAGTGAAAAGGAGAGAACCCCCGTGTCTGGGCGCTCCTCAGAATGGAAAGAGGGCAGTCAGGAAGTGTCTCTGGTGACAGCCAAAGGCCCAACTGGCTTTTTGATCATTCTCTGTTTCCAGAGTCGTCAAGGCAACTGAAAGGGAGCCTGCCTTAGAGTCCAGGCCCCATGCTGGGCGTGATGATGAATAAGAAAGGGGCTGCTAAGATGAGGGGCGGGTGATGCCTTTGATTGTAAAGGAGGGCAAGTAAATGGGGCCTGTCGCTGGAATGGGAGATGGGGCTGCTTGAGGTAGGGTGCTCCCCTTCTCATAAGAAACAGCTCAGGCCCCAGTTGACCAGCCACATCCTACCTTCCTTTGATTTGCTCTCCCACTCACCCAGGGTCATCAAGAGGCAAGAAGGTCCGCTGGCCTCTGCACAGTCAGGGTCCCACCCAGGTGCTCACACCCAGCCTGCGGGACAAAGAGCCCTGCGGGTCACTGCCGTTCCCTCCCCAGTGCACACAACCCAGCCTTCCTTGCAGAGCCCCAGCCCCCGAGGCTGCCCCAGACAGTTCCCAGGCCCCCGGACTGGCTCCCATCCCTGCCCAGGCTGGGCACAGCCTCAGAGGGTATATGGGGAGTGTGGGTTCAGGCACCAGCATTCAGTCCTCCGCCCAAAGTGCCCTCTCCCCTCCTCAGCCACAAGGCCTGGCTCTAGGTAGCTCTAGGGAGAACAGCAGAGAGCCCAGAAGCTAGACCACTTCTTTACACCTTTTTCATACCTGGGGAGGAAGCCCCTAAATTGTGTGTGAGGGGAGGGTTCCTCTTTCCTCCAGCTGTCGCCTGCCCTCTGACGGTGAGACGAAGAACTTCTTACACACACACTGCGGGCCCCAGTCTGAAGTGCCCAGCTCCTGCAGCAGCCCAGGCCCTGCCTCACCCCAGGAGCTCCAACTCAAACCTCTCCCGCACCCTACCCCTTACCCCGGCCAGTGTTGGCTGCTCCTTCTGCACAGCAGCTCCCTGCGTGGGTGGGGGACTCTCCACGTCATTTCCCTCACTTGACAAGCCGGGCCTGAGCCTGGGACACCAGCAAAACAGGGACCTCAAAGCCAGAGAGGAGGATCAGAAAACCCAAAAAGTATTGTCATTTCTGTATCCATGTGAGTTTTAATAATTACAGTCTACGATTTAGTGTGATTTTTATTCTTAATTCCATATGTTGGGGACTTGTTAGCAAAGCACCAGAATCTTTTGCATACTTAGGGCCTGACATGGGTCCAACTCCAAACTGCTGTGTCCCGGAACTTCTGCAAAGGAATCTCCAAATGCCCCCCACAAGACGCACACACGTGGCACACTCATATGCTACGTGTGATGAAATGGATGGGCCTGGGTGGAGAACCCACAGATTAGTGATCAATTGGTACACTCACCACCCAGGTCCAGCTGAGGCCCCAGTAGAGCAACTTAAGCCCAGTTTATCATCAGAGTGACAAAGACACAGAGTAGGACTGGCTTATTTTCAGGCTCATTTTCTTATCCAATTTTAAAAAAAAATCTTTTTATTGAAAAACAGGACCTTCATCTGTACTGTCATCTTGACTATTTCAATAAGCAAATGATTACATTTATTTTAGAGTAAATTCTGTTGCCATTCTGTTGGGCAAGTTTGGAAATCTGGAATGAGGAACAAACGGCGAAGCCTGGGACCCGGCAGCTGAGTTGGGTCCCCAGGGAAAAGAGAGGAACAGCAAGTTAAAGGGTGATGTCTCAGTGCAAGAAAAGCACGTTGTTGAGCTGTGGTGAATGACTACTGGGCAGACCAGGTCACAACAGCAGCTCAGGCCTTAGAGCAAGAGATCACACTCCTGAAGGGCTGACCAGCCACACACCAGCTGCAGAGGACACGCTTCCTCCAGGAGACCCCAGCTGAGATATGTGGGAAGCCAGGCAGGAAGGGCCAAACATGCAGGCTGAACCATCCAGCTGGAGCCAGCAGAAAGCCAGGCTCCTGTACCCTTTGTGTTCAAGTTCAAGACCCCCATCTGCCCCTTATGCCATCACCAGGGCTTTGGTTTATTTCTCCCTTAGTTTCTCAAGTTTCTCAGCAAAACATTAACTTGGAATGTTCTGACCTTGTCTTGGCTGAGCCAGTGATTAAGAGGGCTAGTCTGCAGCAGAGGCCACACAGCCAGGAGGAGAGCATCCCTGCAGACCAGCCAAGGCAGGAGGAGGGGCCTGCTGGGGCGGGAGTTGGGGAGTCACTGAACCAACTGCCGTTGACTTCTGGGATGCCACCACCCCTCTCGACACTCACCCTCATCATGCAGAGGCAGGTTTCTGCAGAGCAGGGAGTGGGTAGGAAATTATAGGCTGTGGCGGGACATACCATGGCCCCCTGCAGGAAAGCCCCAGGGTCTGACAGGGGAGACATAGGCCTCCCTCATGGAGGTGCAGATTCATGTCCAATTCAGGTGCCCTGAGTGTCAGGCTCTGTTCCGACAAGGTGGGGGACCTGCTTTCACTGCCACAAGATAACTTGAGATGTGATAGAAGACAGCAACCCCACAAACATAAAACTGTCCCGTGTAAATACGCTGTTGAGGGGGGATGTGGGAACCCCCGAAAGATAAGTAATCAGGTAGGGGCACTGGCTCTAAGCCAGATTCCCACATAGAGAAAGACGGCATACGCCCAGCCTGGCAGATGGGAATGGGACAGAGCAGGAGGGCTGGAGAGCTGACAAGTCGGGGAGTTGTGTTTTGTTTCTTTCCATTGTGTTTTGTTTTTGTCCCTCTGCAATGAAGTCTCATTCTTAGAATGGTGGACAAAGGAATTTCTCATTTTGAATAAATCTGGACCTGCCGCCAGCCTGGCTGAGGGAGAATCAGTCATGGGTGGGTGGGTGGGTGTGTTGCTGTTACTCCGAAGAAGTCAGTGATACACACTGAAACTGCCAGGGCTGTCCTCACCTGCTTTGGGTCTGCAGTGTCCTTCAGCTGTCCCAATTGCAGCCCACTTGGGCTGAGAAATTACTCATGGAATATTTAAACCCGTGGCCATGTTTGCTGTCACCAAGGCAGGCATTCAGATTGTCCCCACAGACTCACTCAGCTGAACATCCCGAGCAATACACTATAGGATTCCAGGGGCTGGAATCTTCCCGCACCCTCACCCTTACTCTGCTCCTGCCCCCAGCACAGGAGTGGCTGGATGGCAGCCAGGCCATGGGGATGAAGCTGAGGACAGTTTCCTGGGGTGACACTGGTCTTGCAGCTGGAAAAATATTGCCAGGTCCCAGGAAGAACTGCCCCCATTGTGGACAGCACACCTGGGCAACGTCCTGAGCAGACATTTTTTACTGCAGGAGAGCAGTGGAATGGGCGTACTTCTCCCATCTCTGGAAGAGAAACTCAGCCCGGGGAGCAGTCATGGCTAAGGTGGTCTTTGGGGCTGGCTCTTTAGGGGAGGGAGATTCCCCTCTTATAGGCCTTCCACAGACCACAATCCTGGCATCCTCCTGACCCCAGGGATTTCTCAGGGGAGAACAGAACTGGGCTCAGTCATAGAGCTGGAGTGACTGAAAAACTCAGTTCCCTGCAGGGATATGGACGTCACTAGTGTTGGTCTTCCAGTACCCTCCGAGTTCCCAGTCATCCAGCCTCTACACTCCCCACCCCAAGTCCCAAACCCCAACCCCCAGGCCACCAAACCAGGACTGAGGGCTCTCAAGCAACAGCACCCAACCAAAAGTGACCTCCTTTTCCTATCATTTCAATGCCTTGCCCCTTGTTGGTCTGACAAATCAAACTGGGCCGATGTGTCCCTGGCGGCTAATGGACATTAGTGTGTTACCATCTCTGTTGCCACGTGCCTTTTAACAGGGACCTTTTAGAGCCCAGTCCTTAACCCAAAGAAACGTCTCTAATCGGGGGGAATTTTCTGACACAGGCCAGGCCAGAGGGAGCCAGCGTGAGACAGGGACACCTCTGTCTACTGGGAGGCAGCAGAGGTCTGCCCGGCCTCCAGCTCTGTTGCCCAGGCAGAACTCCACCTCCCCTGCTGCAGCAGAGAGGGACCCAGGCAGCCAGCGGATGGGCTGATCTCTTTGCTGGGCTCCCAGTGGGGCCTGCGGATCACAGAGGCTGCCATGCCAAAGGTTTAATCAAATATTAAACATGGTCCGTAAACTTAAACCAACGTCATATCTGGAACACCACGTCCCTCCTTAAGAGCACCAACTCTGGGAAAGTTTCAGCTGAGCTTGGTCTGGGTACAGGGCAGGGGCTTCTTGGTTCATGCTCCCTTGGGGGCAGGAAAAAGGAGAGGCAGGCAGAGACCACAGCATGGGTGGGATGTGTGGCTTTCCTCCTCCATTCTATTATTCATTTCCCCTGATTTTTATCTAATCTCTCCCTGATTGTCCTGATGAAACTTAATAGACAAAGTGAATTTTTATTACATCATCAATATAATCTCCAGCTAATCAGCAGACACAGGGGCCACTGCAAGCCCTATAGCTCCTCATCGGGCTTCATAAATAGTAGGAACAATCACTGCCAAGCCCAACTCTTCCAGCTCCTCCTGAGAGGCCCCTCTCCCTGCTGAGCCCCCTCCCCAGACCTATTCTTGGGGTTTCTTTCTTCCCACGGATCCCCCACTCCCCACCCATTGGACCACATTGCCAGTTGATGGAGATATCTTCCCCATTAGTATTTTTAGTTTCTTCCTCCCAGCTTCAGCTGTTAAAATCACAAATCTGGGGCTTGTGTTTCGAATGCCAAAATAGCCTAATGTCGACTGATTTTGATTCTACTTTTCTCTGAGCTGGGGATATGATATGTCATAAGATATTATATAATTGTATGGATCACAGGACATACTATCAACCACATTATATACCAGATTAAGTGATATGTTATACTGCATATATATAACCTATATATAAAAGTGTTTTGGTCATTTAAAGTTGAACCATGCATCTTGTGCACTGTATCATAGAAGTTAAATTATGTATTTTATTTATATTATAGCATGCCTTCTATTTATATAGCATTTTAATCTGTAAAATACTTTCTTATATAGTACCTCTTTTTATCCCTATTGCAACCAGGTACAGTTGATACCTTTTTTATAAAGAAAAATGAAAAAGGGATCATGAAGGAAAATTACAACCTGGTCAAATCCTGCCAGGATACGGCAGAATGGCTTGGCTCAGGATGTGTGCCAGCAAGGCAGGGAAGGGGTCACCAGTGAATCAGGGATCAGGGGCAAAGGTGTACCTGCTGACCAGGCAGGCAGATTCGTAAGGCCTGGCCTGCGGGGCAGCCCCTGGCCAAAGGGCAACCTTCGTTCAAGAAGTAGGAGTTTTTTTCCCTGTCTCAAATCTGCCCAAAGTTAAATGTACAAGTGAGTGCACCCCTTCCAAGGCCTCTTGCTGTGAGACTAGTTCCATACAGTAACAGGAGGCTGCCTTCTCCTCTGTTCTCCAGGGTCCTGGTCATACTGCTGTAGGATGGTTTGGATTTCAGAAAAATAGCAAATGCTACTTACAGTCAAATCCTTTAAATAAAGCGAGTGATGAGGCTAATAAATCTGGCTTTGGGCACCCACAACAGCGTAGACTGTTTGGGAGAAGGGTAGTCTGCTTCCTGCAGACAATCAGGACCAGCTCTGGGAGCGACTGGCCCCGCTTCACCAGTCACTCCTCTGATTCCTGAGGGGAGGGCTGTTTCCACGCATCTGTTCCGTGGACGGTCCGCATGTGTCTGGGGCTCATGCACAGGCCCCTCCAGCTTGGCCCTGATCATTCAGGGGTGGCCTGGATGTTGCAGGGCTCCTGGGGGTGGGCAGTGTTTCGTGCCTTGGACACTGCCTGCTGCAGAGGTAGCTGGCACGCCAAGGATGTACTCCACGTAGGAGCTACATGCCTGGGTCCTTGCCCCATGCTGGCTCTGGCTCCCGCACGGACCAGTGTCCTCACCTCCTTGCTCAGAGCCTGGGCCTTCTGCTCTCACATCACTGCAGCAACACCTGCTCAACCCATTGCTTAGGGTCATTGTGAGGATCATATGAGAAGGGAAAACACGGTGCAAAAGTTAAAATGTCCAGGGTCACTGTCATGCATTAAGGGCCAGCACCCCTATCAGCACCCCTATCAGCTCTGAGGGTCCGGCTCACTATCGGAAACAGCACATAAGGGGCGGCACAAAGGCCCGAGGATGGGTAGGAAGGGATATTGGCAATGCACCTACTACGTGACAGTGACACACACACAGCCTCTCACTTGTTTTATCTCATTACATCCTCGTGACAAAGCTTCGATAGAGATGTCACTGTGCCCCTTTGAATGCCAAAGAAATGGAAACTCGGAGAGCAGTAACTCGACTGAGGTTAGATACACCCAGATTGGTCATATGCTCAAGCCGGCCACGCTTCCTTGACTGCATGCTCCCTTTATGGAAGTAAATAAAAAGATCATCTCTTACATCTCCCTCATTTTGCAGATGGGAAAACTGAAGCCCTGGGACATTACTGGCTAATGTTTTCTTAAATTATCACACACTGTCTTGTATGGAGGATCTGAAAAAAAACACACACACACACACAGAGATGTGTACACATTTATGGAAACAAAGAGATAACTCACACAGACACACCCTCATACAGATACGCACATACATAGAGATTCAAAAATCAGTACACACAGACACACATAGGAACACACTCAGAAATAGGCATTCATATAGATACTCATATATGCAAGCACACACACACACTCAAAAATGCAGACACATTCACAAACACATTCATAGACACACACATATAGAAACATTCTGGCACCCATAAAGAAGTGCACATAGAGATACACACACGGACCCAGATACATACCCTCACACAGACACACATACTCACATACCACTCCTTAAAGACAAAGCTTAATTAACCACAAGGCCAGAGACACAATTTATCCACCTAACTTTTTAGCAAGAAGAAGTAAAAGCAGCTGGTTTGGAGAGAGAGATGACAGGGGCCCAGCTTGGAAGGGAGATGGGAACACAGGGGCCCCATAAAGTCTGCGGCCAAATCCTCATTAGAAGTCAGCAAATAAACAGAAGGCATTTGCTGAGAGCACTCCCCCTGCAATCTCCCTTCTGCGTCAACCCGCAGAATCTTGGCCAAATTTCTGTTCATCTAACCAAGACTAAAGGCAGGACCTGGAGAAATTTTGGGCAGGCCTTCCAAGAGCCACCCAGCCCCAGGCACTGGCTATAGACAGCTCTCATGTAGGTAAGGGGAGGCCTGTGAGCAGAAGAGGCAGCCTCCAGGGGGTGGCAACTGGGAAGGAAGGAGAGGAGCAGGGTAGGTCTACAGCTGCAGCCTCTCCTGGAGACCAGCATTCAGGCTACCTCTGGCTGTGGCTGAGTGAGAAAGAAGGTTTTTGTACACCCAGCCCTCAGCCGTCCACCCAAGGCTGCTCCAGCCTGGGGGGGCTCCTGTTGGCTCATGGGAACACATTTGGAAGAGAAGATGGCCCTGCTCAGCTGTATTAAGAGAATACACACACACACACACACACACACACACCACACACACACACACACACATACACTAAGCAAAGGGTTAATGGTTGTAAGGAGTTCGCCAGGGAACAGGAAACCTATGGTTTTCTTTTCTTTAAAATAAAATCCTGAGGATCCAGGAATGACTTCTCTGTTTCCTCCATCTGCTAGATAAGCTGACCATTTGGAAGTTGAGTCTGTCCCGGGATGATGGGGCAGCCTTCTTTCGCAGTACTGACTTGAGCTACATGTGCTGGACAGGAGAGATGAGGGGTTGTCACTGGAGGTACTGCATGTGTTGCCCTGTCCTGCGTAGACAAACTGTGCCAGCCGGCTGCGAGGGGTGAGGCTTGGTGGACACCTCTGGGGACTATGGCACAGAGCAGGCTGTGGTGTGTCTGCTAGAGGTGTGCCATGTAGATTCATGTTGTAGACATGGGTTTTGTATTTACACTGCATCCTGTGGTTCTGCTGGAGCATGCACGTGTGTGTTGGTGCTGTGTGGGTCAGTGTGTGTCATGTGTGGGAGAGCTGTGTTTTCTACGCTGTTCTGGAAAGAGAGGGGAGGATGCCCAGAGGGCTGTCTTCATTCCTCCCAGGCTGCAAAGCTCCCTTATCCTGGGACTTGCTATCTGGCAGAGCCCCACCCTTTCCCTCCCAGCTCAGGGTCCAGAGGTATCTCACACCAGGACCACGTCTGTCCACAGCCTGAATGAAGTGCTCTGAGTCTGACCAGGATTCTGGAATCGGTAGCCTTTTACTGCAGCTGCAGTGAGAACTGTGTGTGTGTGTGTGTGTGCATACATGTGCGTGGGTGCAAGTATGTAGTGAGCGTGTGTGCACCTGCCCACACACCACTTCCAAGTGAGTACACTCCAATCCCGGCCTGTGAGACCTGGGCGAGGAGATGAGGAGATGTGCAGACGTGTATGCTCATACATGCTGAGTGTATGCAAGTGTGTGTGGGCTGCGACGGGCTCGGGTGGGCCAATTTTTAGTGACAGATTGTGTGTACGTCTATGACTACAGTTTCTACCAAGTGCATGTAAAAAACAGAAGAGATGAGTCCAACTCCCTGGGTGGGCACGCCTGCAGTTCTCTGCAAATGTGTGTGAGCGTGGGTGTCTTTTTGAGGGGCCTCTGGCCAGTTGTAGGGGAGGAGTGTGGGAAAAGTATGTGGGGAGAAAGGGCTCCGCACACGTGTGGTTGTGGGCAACCTAGTTGGGTGGGACGCTAAGTCAGACAGTGTCCTCCAGAGACCTCGCCACTTTCTTGGATGCATGGCTGGGCCATCTGTGGCATCTTCTCACATTCTGCCCACAGATTCCCTGGGAGACCGGAAGAAGAGGGGGTCAGCTCCCCAGAAGGTAGCCCTGAGGTCTCTTCTTGGAGACAGCCACAAGTGCAGGGCCGTGTGTGTGTGTGTGTGTATGCCCACACACATGCATATGAGAGTGAGAGAGAGAGACGGGGCAGCCACAGGAAAAGAGAGGCCCCTGCCCCTCTGCCTCCATCCAGGCTTGAGCAGATGGTGCTCAGACTCGACCAGCGAGGCCAGAGGCAGCACTTGGAAGCAACGTGTCCTGAGGAAAGGGCCAGAGTGGGGCCCAGGGAGATGCTGTCTGGCTAAATGCATCTCTGCTCTCCTGGGCCTGTCCTTCTGTCCAGAAACACAGATCTCCTGAGCCTAGCCCATGTGTCCAGCTACAGATGTTTTTTTTCTCTTTGCCTCATCTCTGGGCCCCCTGGAGGCTGAATTCAGCTACTTGGGGTGCAGGCACAAAAGCCAGGCCATCCCCAAGCCTGGCCCCAGCCCACCTCTGGCTCCAGCGTGAGTCATTTTGCTACTAGGCAGCAGGAGGAAGGCCAGTCCTACCTGCCCAGGAGTCCTGGGATCTCAGGCACAGATCTGGTGGTTACCCATTCGCTCATCTGGAGGCCCCACCACTCTTGCCCCTGAGGACACTACCCGCTCCTCACACCCAGGCTGTGTGCTTTGCCCAATGCATCTGCAGCAAGCTGCTGTTGGGCACTGGTGCCCTTATTATGCCCGGTCTTCCTGCAGCTGAGGCCAGACCCGGACCCTTCCCAGCCTCTCCCAGAACACATGTATCAGAATCTCCTGGGTTTCTGGTGGGAAACGAAGCTCCTGACCTCAACCCCACACTTTTGAATTCCCTGAGGATGAGGCAAAGGAATCTGCAAGTTGGAAAGCAGCTTTAGGGGTCTCCATGCATGTCACGTTGCCTGTCCCTGGAGCCCCAGGATCAGCTCCCTGTCCAAGTTGTCAACAATGCTGCGGCTTCCTCAGGCCTCAACCAGACACCCTCCTGAGTATCCCCTAACTTTCTGTGGCTTGCCTCATGGCCCCTGGGGCTCAGCTTTCTTCCTCGGGGGAATGACAGCCTACATTTTTGGAACCATCTGCTTATGCCATAAAACCGATTCCTTAGGCTGTTGTTATAACTGTCATAACAGACATGTCTTCCCCACTTGCAGGAAGTGGATCCCAATCTCACACTCTTAAATTCTCATCCTCACGTAGCTACATATGCACAGATACACTTACACACATACATACGTACAAGCACACACACGTACCCACATACAGGCCAGCCAACTCCTCTGGTGACATATTACGTGCAAGTTCTTTGTTTTCAATGGTGAAGCTATTCTGTGCCCAGCTGTGAAGTCATTCCCCTGCTCAGCACCTCACACAGCTTCCCAGCCCCTCCCAGAGTCCATTCAGTGGGGAGTGGAGGCTTTGAAAGCAGCACAAGGGCCATGCAATGCATAGCACTGAGGTCCAGCCCCGCAGCTCCACTGACAAGCTGTGTGAGTTGGACAAATCCCTTTACCTACTGGTCGGCCTCAATCTCCCTGTCTAGCAAATGGGAATTTACACCCTGCCTAGATGAGCTGCTTGTAAACATGGAACGCAGTGATTTCAGTGGAGCATCTGACAGAGCCTGAAACATAGTGAGCCTGAGATAATTGTAGCTGTTGAACAAATGAAAAAAAAAAAGGAAGTAAGAGTTCACAACCTAGGACATCCCTGGCCTTGCCGCCCTTGCCCTTACCTCAGCCCTCCCTTCCTGGGAGGTAAGTTGCGTCTCTGCACCTCTGCTCAGGCTGTTCCCCCACCTGGGGTACCCTCTTCACTCCTGCTTCCCCCAAGCCAAGGCCTGCTTCTCTGGACAGACCGCACCGAGCCTCCTCCAGGAAGCCTCTAACTGCTGCAGCCCCATCAGTCTCTCAGAGTCCCCCAAGCTTCAGCCTCCCTGGAGCTTCAGCCTCCCTGCCCAGCGGCACAGACCACATAGTAGCCTCTCTCATTCATCTAGAGGGAATGGAGGGGCCATCAACTGGTCCCCAGAAAAGACCAGTTGTTTTTTCAATACTAAGTGTATTGTAAATATTTTCATTGCCAATAGTATTTGTCACAGAAAAAATAAACAAGATGACAATGTAGCAAGAAGAGGACACCCATATTCCCACTCCCCAGAGATAATGACTGTGAAGGTTTTGGTCATTGTGCTTAGGTCCGGCTGGTGGTTCCAGCCAGGTGCCTCATGCAACCTAGGCTGGGTTCTTGCTCACCCACACTGTGCCCAGTGCTGGGCTGCACATCATGTGAGGAGCAGAAGGCAGAGCCACAGCCCCTGCCCAGGAGGCTCACAGACTCATGGGGAGGTAACACGCAAAAAAAGCCATGCCCAAGCAAAAGTAAATTCAGCCCCTGCCACCCACCACCAACAACCTGACTTGAGAGGCCCTGTGTCCCTCACCTGCTTGGGGAGATGGCCGGGAAGATGCCCAGCTTGGGGGAGGTAGGTCAGGGTATGGCCTGGGTTTGGAGGAGGGAGGAAGCCTTTCATTCTAGTCCAGGAACTCCTTTGAGTAAGTCAGTGGGCACCTGTGGAGCTCCATTTCTTCCTCTCGGGATGGGAATGAAATGGGTCACCTCGAAGAACGCTTCCTGTTTCACAGCCTCTAACCCTATGATGTAAAGTTCATGCTGGATTTAGAGTTCAGATTCCAGGGTGGTGCAACCCTTGGGGAGCTCTTGGAGGCTGGGGATGGGAAGGCATGGGAAGATTTGAGGGGTTGCTCAGAGACCACGGTCAGAGGTGCTGAGTCCATGCAGAGATTGAAGAGTTAAAATGGAGGTGGGTGTGATGGGGAGTCCTCATCAGTATTGGGCTCTAACCAAGTTCAAGGGAGGCAGGAGTGATGTCGTAGAAAGAGCACTAGATCTAGAGCCCAGAGACTTGGGTTTTCATGTCTGAGAGCCAGGCAATGGCCAGGGGCAAGGCATTTCATTCCTGGAGCTTGGAGCGTCTCCTAACCTGTAAGTCAAGAATAACAACACTGGCTTCATGAGTTATTATGGAAATTAAGTGAGAAAATGTAGAAACATCTAGAATAGTCTTGTATAATGATAATAATCATAATCATAATAATAAGAGAGGAATTGTTAACATGTATTTATCATTTACCGTATCCCCAGCATGATGCCAAGTGCTCTAATGTGCTATCTCATTTAATGTTCCCAGTTTTCCTAGGAGAACATTTCAATTTCTGTTTTACAGACAAAGAAACAGAGGCACAGAGTTTAACTGCCCTAACTTCCCAGGGCACGGAGCAAGTAAGTGGCACAGCCAAGATGCCCAGCCATGCTCCCACGAGTCATACGCTTGGGGAAGAGCGCCTGTGCCTATTGTGGTTAAGTACCCACATCCAGGGAGTAGAGGTCTTCATGACTGGGCTTCAGCCTTCCTAAGTGTAGATGCCACCATGGAAGATCAGAGCAGCCAGCTCGTGAAGTTCAGTGGGTGCACAGCGAGCACTCAATAACGAGTGTTTATTTATTGCTTCTGTTTACAGCTCTATTCCCAAAGTGAATTGTTTGTTTAAGTAAGGAGCATTTACCTTTATTACAGTCATTGGTAAATAAAATTATATTTGCATTTCCACAAATATGTATGAGTTTAATTAGTCTTGCAATTCGTACACAAGAGCCAGTCCAGGAAACACATTTATGAGCTCCCACTTCTACCCTAGGCAGAAGGCCTTCTCCCACAAACACCATCAGGATTGAATAATTCACTCATTCACAAACAGTTACTGATCACCCACTCTGTGCCACTGCTGGAGTCACAACGATGACCATGGCACAGAAACCTCTGGATCTCCTGGAGCTCACATTTTCATGAGGAAGTCAGATGATAAATTAAAAATTAAAATTAAAAACCTGATCATAAGTGTTGTGCTGAGAATTAAAACATATGGATGAGGCATGACTGGGGCCGCTGTATATGTGTCAGTGGGGAGGGCTCCTCTGAGGAACTGACAGTGAAGCCAAGATCCAAACAACAAGCAGACATGGCGGGAGAAAGCACTTCCAGCAGAGAGAACAGCAGGTGCAAAGGCCCGGAAGCAGGAATGGGCTTTGTGTGTTCAAGAGACAGGAGGAAGAGCAGTGTGACAGGCGTGTCCTGGGGTAATGGGGAGAATTAGGTGGGAGGGGCTGGTGGGGGCAGGTTGTGTCAGGCCTGGCAGGGGTGTCTGAATTGTTTTCTAAGGTTAGCAAGAAATGTTGGAAGAGCCATGTTCCGATGTATGTTTCACAGAGATCTTTCGGCTGCTGTGTGGAGCCAGCTGCTATAGGAGAGCAGACATGGAGGGGGGCAGCCAGAGGAGCAATGGTGGGGTATGGATTAAGAAGGGCAGTGAAGGTGCGAGAAACAGATGGGGTCAGGATGTGTTTGGGAGATAGGGGTCCCAGGACTTGTTGGTGGATTGGGTGTGATGTGGGGAGAAAGAGAGGAGCCCAGGATGAATAGAGGCACTCAGTGCTGAGTGGGGCCGTTTACTGGGAAGGAACATGTTTTAGGGATGGATGATCAAAATTCTGATTTGGCCTTGCTGAGAGCGGGAGGCCTGTTAGATGTCCAAGGAGAGGCATTAGGAAGGCAGGTGGAATATGATCCTGGAGCTCAGAGTGGTGATCTGGGCTGGAGGTATAAATTTGAGAGGCATCAGTATGTCATGGTATTTAAAGTCATTTATAATAGAACAAATTAAACAAGACTTCCTAGATGTGATTATTGTTCCTCCTCAGTGTGGACTGAGCATCAATTAGGTCACAGACTGTGTGATGCACACTATGAGGTCATGCATGCGTGAAGCCTAGAACAAAGGATGCTGGGAGTCCCCCTTCCCCATGCCCCCACCCCACCTCCAGGCAGGTGCTCACCCACACTGACACTGCCAGCCCTCACTTTGTCATTAATGAATGAGATAAAGGAAACTGTTCCTCCTGCCTCAAATTGTCCTGCACCATCTCACAGAACTTAGCCCAGTTCTGTCCCTCCCATGCTCCCACCTAAATCCCTCATGCTGTAGCTTCATTCCCTCCAGCCCTTGCCAGGGCCACTGCTGCTGCCCTTTCTTGGAGCATCTTTCCCAGGATGCCAAGGTTGCATTCCACGCAGTAGGGAGAGCGGGAACTGCTGTCCAGGGGTGAGTCAGCCAGATTCACAGTGGTGATGTAGGTCGCAGAGCTCCCTCCTCCCTGCCCCACTGCTGCGTCTGGAGCCTTCCCACCCAGCTTGCCCCACGATCCATGTCCTTGTGGCCCACATATCCCGACTCAGCCACCCCCACCAGCCTGACCGTGCTGGCTCGTTTCTCTGAACCCCTAGAAGGGAAGAGCCCCTTGGGAACCTCTCTTTGGCCCCCAGAGCCATGACCAAATGCCTGAGGCAGACCGCTGGCCCGTTTTCCCTGTTTTAAAGTAAAAAAACAATAAAAGCAACACACAAAGAGAGACGCTGCTGTTTTACTTACAAATGAGAGATGTAATCATTCACCCAGGTACCTGGGAGGCTCTGGGCTGGGGCCAGGGAGCCAGTGGACGGGAGGACCCTAGGGCCACAGGCAACCTCTCCACATCCTCCTGGGTGCCAGCAAGTGAGACAGGCACTTGGGTCCCCACCCCAAACTTCTCTCACAGGCACCCCAGAGCCAAGCCCTCCTTCCTTGTCACCTTGAAAGATACTCTGGGGTCTGAGCCCACAGTCAGGAGGGTGGTATTCAACTGCCCTGGTAAAGAATAATGGGGTGTCTGGCTGCAAGGCTAGGTGGAGACAGGGAGAGCTACGCACACATCAATGCATATGCACTGTTATAATTGGGTAGTTATTAATAAAGCTATGTCTATTGTCCAGCTCTCTAATGTGCTAGGCCTGCACTGCACATGAGACCTGATCATCACCTCTCTCCATCCTCACAGCAAGCCCATGACAGCATGACCAATTTGGTAGCTAACAGCGGTGTGTGGCTATTTACATTTACATTTAAATTAACTTTATTCCAATGTAATTTAAAAATCCGTTCTTCAGTTTTACTAGCCACATGCCCAGGGTTCAACAGCCACAAGTAAAGAGGGGCTACAGTGGTAGGCAGTCTGTGCTGTCTACATAGCACATTTTCTGCATGCCAGAAAGTTCTATCAAACAGTGCGGAGAGCATTGCGTGTGCACTGACTAAGAAGAGTGCATGAGTGAAGACACACACATGGGCATGTGTGACTGTCACTGGAATGTTCACTCATGCACAGCACAAGGGACACAGCTGTGCATGTGTTTAGGCTGTGTGTCTGTGTGTGCACGTGCATGTGTGTGTGTGTGTGTGTGTGTGTGTGTGTCTTAGAGGTGCCCAGCCCTTGTCCACCACCCCAGGCATCCTGTTGCCTGAAGGAATGTCAGGAACAAGAACTCTGGAAACAAACTGTCTGGCTTGGAATGTGGGCTCTCCCACTCTCTAACTGTGTGACCTTAGGCAAGTGGCTTAACTTCTCTGTGCTTCAGCTTTCTCTTTATAAAATAAAGATAATAACAGAGCCATTGTTGAGGGTTATTAGAAGCATTACATGAGATAATATGTGCAAAGCTCTCGGAGAGGCTCCCAGCACACTGTGAGCTATTAATAAACATTAGCTGTTACTGTCGTTTCCAAGAGGCAGTGTGTTTGCTGCGCAGGAGCAGCCTTGGAGAAGAGTCTGTCATGTAGGGGAGGGCGTTGAGAACCCTGATGAGACCGAGGATTGCTTCATTCTCAAGCCTGCCACTGCTTCCTGAGAGCAGCAGGGTGGGGCAGGGAGGGAGCTGCTGGGAGCAGCAGGGGTCCCCACCGACCAGGGAAGGAGACTCCGCAGAGAGGGGTGCTGGGGTGAGGAGGTGCCAGGAGGGGAGGCACACGGGAGGTGGCGGGAGGAACGGAGCAGGAGTCCTGCCTTAGCATGTTGTTTACAGCCTGGATCTTCCAGTCGGGCTCTGGGAAATGTGCTGCTGAGTGAGGGAGAGAACCCCGTGCGTAACTGCTCCACAATGTCAGAATTGCTTTCTATATTCGCTAAAGCACCAGGCCAGCTATTCCCTCACACTGCCCTCTAGGATCTAAAGTCTCACCTGGGAATGAGACCAACCCACAAGCGACAATTGGAATGAAAAAGAATCAGAGCAGAGGAGGCACCTGAGGGAATCACTAGTCCCAGGCAGCCATTTTAACACAAATCAATTCAACAGGTATTTGCTGAGTGAGTGCCTGCTCTGGGTAAAGACAGCGTTGTGGGTGCTTGGGGGATTCAGAAAAGCAAAAAGGGAGGAAGGAGCCTCTGCCCTGAAGGAGTCGAGAGCCAGAGAGAGAGGCTCCAGGCCTCAGCAGCCAAAGGTAAGACGGCTAGGGAGAGGATTACACACAGGAACTGGCATTTGTAATGGACTTTGAAGATGGGTGATACCTTTCAGAGAGCAAAACAAGGTCCAGAGAGGTTGGACAGCTTGCCCAGGGCTACACAGCCAGTGAAGAATCGAGCCAGGTGTGAGGTCTTTCTTCCATGGAGAGACAAGGAAAAAGGAATGCATCCCTAGGCACACAGTACAGAGAGCAGGGCCTCAGAGGTGCACACAGGAGAGACCAGGGCCATCCCCTGGGATGAGGAGGCCGCCCTCCCACCTCGCCATCCCTCTGGCCTCCCGGAAGGTCCGCCCGATGCGGCGAGACGCCGCCTGTGTTTTCAGACGTGGCCAGCAGAGGGCACTAGGACTACTGCACAACCCGGACCAAGGAGCCGGCCGCCTCCAGAGCTGGATTCAGCGCCTGGGACTCTCCGGGGCACAGGGCACAAATGTCTGTGCCCCAATCACACAGCCCCGTGGGGTGAGCTCATGATGGGACACCAGGTCGGGGAGTCACGTCCGCGGCTTCCATGTGGAGGGTAGGGCTCCAAGGAGGCAGGCCTGGTTGGACAAGAGAAATCCCAAGACCCTCCCAGATCAGGTGGCACCTCAGGTTGAATAAAAAAGTTTTCTCCCAGGAGGAGCTTGTGTCTGGCGGACATAAAATGAGTGTATTTTCTTTAGTTTACTTTCAGAGAAAGCAAAGGGAGGGGTGTCTCCATCTGTCACCACCTCCGGGGCTCATCCCTGAACCCCTACAGCCAAGCAAGGAAATAAAATAAACAGCCCCTGTCAGGCTCACATGTGGAGTTGGGGTGGAGACAGCAGCCTGAAACGGTCCCCGAAGACCTGTAATTTTCATGTCCTTTTGCAGAGGCATGACAGAGGAACCATGTCCTTTTACAGAGACCCGACCGGGAACTGGCCTCCCTGCCTTAATCATAAAGGCCATTTGAAGTTAGCACTCAGGTTGCCCTTTTGCAGAAAGACACCCCCAAGGACTTGCTGGGAACTCTTTCTCTTGGATAGAGAGCACCATTCTCCTCCGAGAATGCCAGGCTCTCAGCATGTACACAGGGCCCCTTCAGTCCAGCCTGGGTGCGATTTCCCAAACTCCAAAGGAATTGGGTCCAAATTCGATTTTTCTTCTTCCTGCTCTGAGAACCAGCCTATGTTTGGTTTGGGCAGTGACAGTTTGGAGATTCAAATGAAAGTCATGACCAAGGTGGTGATAACTGAGTGCACAGCAGAAAATGTAAGGGGAGAAGACAAATAGAAGAGGAGGAGGCAAATGCCAGGGACAAAGAGGCGAGGGCACAGAAGAAAGCCCAGGTAAGGGCTGAGTGGCCAGAAGGGTCGGGAAAGCCAGGCTGAGGATGGGTGACCTATGACACCCGCCAGTCGTGCTGTGGGACAGTCCCAGGGGATATGCTACATCAGATCACATCTGTCCTTGGCTTTATGTGTAGGAATCTTGTGAAGTGAGTCAGCCAGCACCCCCTGGCAAGGTGGGGCATCTCCTCTCTCCCTTCGCAGAGCACAGCTCACATAACTGGGAGGTGTCCTCCAAGCCTCCCTCCAGGCCTGGGAGCTTTATGTGAGCGTGTGAAAGCCTGGGCCACCTGCACACGAGCCTGTGGCTTTGGGAGATGGGGGTGATGGTGATGGCGGGGTGTGGGAGGGAGCAAGTGCAAGATGTGCGGGGACTTGCTGCCTGGGGACTGGGGCCCAGGGCTCCTCCTGTGTCACAGTGCCATCTCAGGTGGGCCACCACCTCCCCCACTCCCTATCTGCATCTGTAAAATGCAAATAGCAATCTCTGCCTCACCCTTCCCACACAGATGTTGTGATGCTCAGATTAGGCAAAAACGTGGAGAAAAGGCGCTAGCGGGCAGCACACAGGTGCCCTGCGTAGACCTGTAGCTGGGGACCCCTTGCCGAGGGCTGAGAAGATGGCTGTTGCTCAGGAAGTTCCCTTTTAGGAGGGAGTGGGGGAGACAGGAAAGTACAAAGAAGAGAGTCAGACTCTAGAGAAGAAAGAGTTTCCAGTCCTTCAGGTTCCAATGCACCATTCGCCCTAACACCTGTCCCTTGGGACTCTGAAGACCACAAGCCTTACCCCACAACCATTCTGGCCTGTGCAGTTCTCAGCTTTCCCTGGAAAAGCCTGTTTGCCACCCCACCCCTCCCATCACCCCTCCAGGGAGTATCCTCCCACCTCCCCCCATTGCTCCAAACAGCTGTGATTCAGAGAGCGTCATTTCCAGGGAAACCAACAACAACAAAAAAATGTCCAGGCGTCAGGGGAAATTTCAACCACAATGCAAGTGGTTCCAGAGGAGCATTGATGACACCCAGGATGCAGCTTGGGCTCCCAGCACTGTCAGCACCATCCTCAGAGGAAGAGACATAAACAGGACATATGTGCAGGGGCGTGGGGAGGGAGATGGATGTTCCCCAAAAACAGGAATTAAAGTTTTCAATAACATTTGTTGCTCAGCCACAAGGCCCTCGAGACTAGAGGAACCCAAAAAGAGACCAGGAAAGGTTAGCAAGGTCCTTTTTACCAGGAAGTGAATCGTGTTCTCTCTCGCTGCATGGCCAGTGTGGATCCAAGTAGGGATCTCCACACTCTGTGATGGCAGGGCTCACCTGAACATGCTCCTCTGTGGCCTGGCTTCCTGGTGGCCGCCACTCTCCCCAGGGGTGCTCAGGGCTGGCTTGAATCCCGTGTTCAGAACGTGGCTGCTTACTATCCCTTCGGAGCTCACAGTACATATAAACGCTCTTAAGTAATACACTTGTATTACCTAACGGCCCACGTGTGCACACAGGGGAGCGTGTACCATGTCAAGTGATGGGTTACGTGAACTCTTCCTGCTACTCTCATGATCACTGTAGACTAATATGATAAAGGTGTCTCCTGAATTTTGCCATATAGATCTCAGAGTTGTGTGGGGACTGGGAGCTGCTTGGAAAGTCTGCAACCTCGGATCCCTGGGCCACTGCTCTTTGAAACAGGAGCAATTGTCTTCAGAATTTGTTCCATACAATGAATTCAGTCTTATTTTAACATTTTGAAAAGACTGACTAGGAAAAACAACAAAAAGACAATAAATAACGCCAATAAGGTATGTACTGTCATGTAGATTTTAATCTAAAGAGTCAGATTCCACCTGGTCCAAATCATACAGAGGCATTATTTTTAATTCCAGAATCACCAATTAGCTAATCCTCCATAGTCAGGGAGGATTTCCAGCATGGTGTTCTATTGTTGGAGAAGACCTGGGTGCAGGGAGGCCCACCTCCCATCCTAGGCAGCCAGGTGCCTAGGACTAGCCATGCCTTCAGACAGCTTCAAGGGTGAGGAAATGAGTACAGAGGACAGCTTTCCGTCAGCCTGCCATGTAGACATCGCAAGCCTTCGGGACATGGCACCTCAGTTTCTCTTGCCTCTACTGGCAGCATCAGGGTTCCACGACCTGGAACAGTGCTGTGCAGCCCCAGCCCCTGCTCGCTTTCAGAAGGGGTTCTGTAAACACCCGGCTCTGTGAGGCATGTCACCTCTTCTCTAAGGCTGAAACCGACCAGACAATAGGCCAGAGCAGGAAGTGTCTGCATTCATACCCAGTCCTCTGCCTTCCCTCCCTTCTCTTCCCCTCCCTCTCTTCCCCTCTGGCCCTGGGGATGTATTTTGCATCCTTTAAATGATCTTGTTTATTCTATGTGTCGGAATATAGTTATCTGAATATTAATTATGGCTTTAGTGAAGTTCGTTGGTTGAATGCAGGAATTGAGAATTCCTCCTTCACTTTTAGCCACCTGCTTTGATTTCTCTGTTTATCTGCTTGACTGAGCTGAAATCAGTTTCTGTAAGTGAAAGTCGGCTGCTTGGAGCAGATGTTAATGCTCAGAAATAGTGTACGGTCTGCTATTAGCATAAGTAGCATGATGCTAATAAATAGAGGTGTGCAGGGCTAGTGCAGTGGTGCCGGTGGGGACCGAGGGACAGCGGCCTGCCCAGTGACAGAGCCCATGCCCCACCCAGAGGAAGAGGGAGAGCCCCAGCCTGGGTGCTGGACACCTTCTGCCCAAGCCAGCCCTGCCCTTCCCCCTCCCCAGCACCCAGTATGCAGCCAGCTAGGGGCCGATGATTAATGACGGCGAGGACTGTAACCAAATTGTAGTACCATTAGCACCAAGTCACAACTGACAACTAGATACATCATCTCTGAGGTTTCTATCCAGCTAACTAATTTAACTATGTGAATACGGGAAACGCCGCTCTGATGCCATAAGGCAAATATTGCCAATACCCAGGAGCCTGTCAGTAAGGAATGAGAGACGGGGAATCCATCGGGGCCCAGCGGCCAGGTCCACAGTCCTGGCTGGGTCGGCAGATCTGTCTTCACAGCATTTGCGCTTCAAGGCTCTGGAATAACTCTGCCATACACCCCACGGAGCCAGGATCCAATAATCCGCCAAACCAAGCCCCCGACTCCAGGACCACCCCACTGCTTTCCCCTGACGTGGAGATGACAAGGTTTCCTTCCAAGTCAGAGAAGGACAGATTTGGTCACGGCAATGCCTTTCTCCCCATCCCCCGAATTTCTCCCCATCTCTGCAGCTCCCCACTTTCTCCAGGAGAGGGACGTGCAGGAGCTCTGATGAGATACAGGTGGGCCTCCGTTCTCACAGTAGCTGCTCCCGAAATAGTGAATGCAAATTGTTATTATCTTCTTTTTTGTCATTTTACAATGAATCTTATTTGAAATGTGCTGTGTTTGCTCACCAGAAGAGCCTTATAAGGAATCCTTTTAGAAATAAAAGAATCCTTCTGCCATGTGAATAGTTGCCCTTTAATTCATCTGCTTTATGAGCTTGGGGGCTCCACATGGCCATGTTCTTAAGCCAGCCCCTGAATTACCAGGTGATTTATTCTCTGAATCAGAAGGGCCCCCACTCAAATCACCCCCCTGCTGTATGGGCCAATTGCTGGGGAGGTTGAGGGGCCAAGACATTGACTCCATGTTAGAAACTCCGGATTCCCAAATTTCTCACCTGCCGTAGTGGAGGCAAAAGACAGTCTAATAGGTTCTGTGTGGCTCAGCAAATCCAGTCTTCTCTCTGGGGTTCCCTACTCACACTCAGGGAAATGAGGACAAGCTCGTGGGATAATGTCTGTGAACCAAGACAGGAAAACTCAAAGCTCTCCAGCAATGGAAGGAGACATTCGTGCGTAAGCAGCCGTGTACCCGCAGCCGCGTGCCTGGATGAAACTCAAGGGCATGGTATCTGGAGTGGCTGGGCCAGCTTGCTGGAAGGCTGCGTTCTGGAAGTGGCCGCCCACGCCAGTAAGCTCAGAAGACAGTAATGGCAACAACCCAGATAATTCTGGGAAATTTAGCTTCCATGAGAGATATCCAGATAATGGAGATGGGAAGAAAGACTTTGGTGCCTGAATAATTGTCCAGCACCCCTCTTTCCAGGGCAGCCACTTAGACAAGAACTTTAGGTCACTGACAGTTACCTAAATAGATAATCCATGCCTCATGTAAAGAGCACTTTCTCCTTGGAGAGGTTCTCTCTTCTCTTTTCTTTTGTGTAAAATTTGCAACTGCCTTATAAGTGCAGGAATTATTATCCCACTTGGCAGATGAGAAAGCTGAGTTTCCATATATGTTGAATACGGGGCTGTTACTTCTATAGACAACATGCTAGGTTTATTTTTGTCAGAAAATTAACACCATGTCACCTGACCTTTTTTTTTTTTAATTTTCTACTTTGTCTTCCAGAACATAAAAAGTCAAATCCCTGACCCAAGTGTTCTAATCTGTTTCTCTCAGGTGCCTGAAAGCATATATTTCCTGTTTCCCTCAAAGAGGCTATCATCATTTCTCTTAAATGTCTGGTCTTTCATCTGAATGCTGTTTCAGATGTTAATGGGGTACAGTCTCCCCAAAAGATAGCATCCATCCCTCCATCTGTTATTCCACAAACCCTGGTTGAGGGTTACAAAGGTGACTGAGATGCAGTCCCTGCCCTCCAAATGCCTACAAAGAAATAAAGTACAAAGCCGTATTTCCCCAAACTGCCACAGGAACATGCATTCAAAGTGCCGGGATGTTCAGAAGAAGAAAGGCTGTCTCCTGAGGGGCTGACTTGGGGAGCTGCTGCACGGGGTGTCCTTCGATCTTGGCCTTGATGAATGGATATGATTGTGAAATGCAAAGATCAGCAGAAGTGCCCTCTGCAAGGAGAAAGCAATTTGAGTAACAGCAGAGAGGTGCTAGGGAAACAGTGCAGGACCAGGTAGGCCAGTGGCGGACCCCCAGTGGACATGGTGGAAGGGGAGCTAGCATAAATCATCAAGGGTCTGGACCCAAGGCCAAGTAATGTGCGCCATAGGTGATGGACAGGGACACACACTCATGCCCTTCCTTGAGAAGATTTCTCAGCGTTAACAGACCAGAGATTGAGACCAGAGTTAACAGGTAGATCCTGTTGGAGGGGCAGGGAAGGGCCACAGTGACCAAAGCAGACCAGTGCCCTGCCCTCTCACTGCCCTGCACCCAAGGACCCTAACTGCACCCGGATCTCAGGGTGCTAGAGGTCTGGTCCCCTCACGGTCAGCTGCATCCTACATCCTGAAAACCACGATGGAACGGCCCCTCTATCCTAGCACAGGATGGTGCCACTTCCATGATGGAAATCCTCCATTCCCAAACTTCTCACCTCCAAAGACACTATTGGTTCCACCCACCCCACCCCACTCTCAAGTCCTTTACTTTCTTAAAGGTTTTGCCGTTAAAACAAACTGCTGTTATTAAATAAATAATTGATTTCCTTCCCCATTTTTTATTAATCAAAGGCTAATCAGAGCTGCAGATCGGCATGCGGCAACCAGTGTTAGCCACACCGAGTGGATATAATTCTTGCTAAAAGCAGCGAGGTGCTATTTTTGTTTTCCCCGTGCAGCCTCATCAAGGGGACATGTGCAATTTCCATTAGGCTATGTGAAGCATCGAGAAAGAGCTGGGACTCTGGGACTCCAGGGCGGCAAGCTCAGCTAAACTGTCCACACCCTCAAGGGACCTTGGGGGGCTGTGAAGAGGCAGTATGAGGACCAGTTTCCTGCTCAGTGAGGAGTAGCTGGAGGGGGGCCCCAGCTGAGGCTGGAACCTGGGATAGAAGGGTCTCCCAGTACCTGTGGAGGTTGTCAGGACAGGCAGCCCTGGCCTCAGAGGGCTGCTCTGGGCAACGATTCAAGCTGAACCTTGTCCTGGCCTGAGGCTGAGGATCCCCAGAGCCACCGACAAGCCTGTGACCTCACCGCATCTTGCTCTTCCACGGGTGACCCCCACCCCAGCTCCTGCCTCAGCAGATAAGACACCTGCTTACCCCACCCCTCCCTCACCTGTGCTACCCCCTAGCTTAAAGATACTACTGGCAGCATCAGGGTTCCACGACCTGGACCAGATTCTTATCAGTCCTTTTCTTTTTTTCTAATCCTGCTGACTTTTTCCTTCCTTTCTCTCTCCGTCTTTCTCTCTCTCTCTCTCTGTACTTATTGATCCCAAACGAGGAAAAAGTCTATTAATCCTAAACCCAGAGAAGATTAGAGATAGGGCCGAAAGGGCTTGTCAGGACAGAGCCGCACAGGCATTATCTCCTAGGAAGGTGACCACGTCACCACCAGGAGGAGGAAGGGGAACAAAGGAAAGTAACAGAAAGTGAAACAAAGAGTGGCCACCCCAGGAAGCAAATGTGACCCCTACTCCATTGGCCTGAGGGGAGCTATCCAATCCCAGCTTTGTACACACCTCCTGATTTGGGAGATGGAAGCTGGGGTGGCAGGGGGTAGGGGGAGTGGGGAAATACAATGATGATTATAACCCACCCCCATTCTTAAAGTGTCTTGCTGGGCAGGCAGCAGCTGGTGGATTTTCTTCTCCCCTAGGGCCACAGAGACTTTGGCTCTTGCTTGGAGTCACCCATAGTCAAGAAAAGCACGGGGTGATGGCATGGTCCTATACAATGTGGAGCAGCCTACTCTGACTGCTGAAGCCAGATGACCCACCAGAGACCTTACACAAGTTCCTTAGCCTCTCTCTGCCTCAGTTTCCTCCCCCCGTAAAATGGACACAATCATTGCAAAAGCCTGATAGAGTTGTGGTGAGAAATAAATGAAATCACCTGTATGAAGAACCTGTGTACATGTCAGTCTTATTATGAATAAATACTTTTTATTATACTTTCACCCGAAGTGCAGGAAGGCTGGACTGTGGCCGTAAGAGAGTCTGACTGGCTCTCATCTCTGCAGGATGGCGTGGGTAGTGCGGTCTCTAGGGACAATACGAAAGTTCAGCAGTGCTCCAACGCTGATGTAACCAAAGTGTCTGGTTCTGTGCAGTGGCCATTGTCCATTCTGTGAGTGGATGTGGTTTTGTGTGCAAAACAATCCAAGGACCATTCACAGTAGCCCCTCAGGACCAAACTTGCAGGTCTCAGCCCTTCTGGGTATTGCTCTGCATAGAATCAGAATCTCTGTGGGTGAAGTCCAGGCACCTACATTTTTCAGGGAGATATACAGAGGCCAAGGAAAGTCACATTCCAGTCCAAGCTCCAGTGGCTGTTGAGTGGTAGCTGGTTGCTGATACCCCCTGGGAATAGAACTCAGGTTCCTGCCCCCCTACCAGCACCACATCACACTTTCCCTCAAAAAATTCCTCCCTGGCTTGTCTAGAAGTCTGCCAGTTGCTTGCAAAGCAAATCCAAAACTGTCGGCTCCCCTTGGCTGTAGGAAGGCCAGGCAGCAGACTCTCTCCCCTATTGGAGCTTCCTTTCCTACTGCCAGTCCCCCAGCCTCTGTTCCACTCACCAGTTTCCTCCATTTGGGAGCTGGTGCTGAGCTATTGGATGTGCCCTGGTTTGCCTGCTCCTCCGTGAGCTCCCTCATGCAGTGGGTGTGGTATGCTACGTCCCGCCAGACCTGAGCTCCTTGAGGTCAGAGACAGTGTCGTAAGCACCTCGACCCATGCAGTCTGGGTCAGAGCACTGGACAGATAGTGTGCCTTTGTGTGCTGCTCACCAGGCTCACCTCTCACCTCTCAGGCCCTGAGCAGAGGCCCATTGGATCAGAGGAAGAAGTCCAGGTTACCCATCCAAGCACTTCCTGAGGACCAGATACATGTATGATCTCATCTATTTCTCCCACAGATGCAAGGAGGCTGGTACTATCATCATCCTCATTTTACAGATGAGGACACCGAGGCACAGAGCACCTGAGCGACTTGCCCAGTAAATCCCCAATTTGAGACCCTGGTTCTTAATCCTTTAGTACCCACCTCCACCTGGGTCGTCCTACCCTAGAGCCTCCATCCTCTGGGAAAGTAGCGATTTGGGGTAAAAAAATAATAATAAAGGAATGAGCTAAGAGTAGATGGTTTATTTGCTGTTTATTACCTACTTGAAATTATGACAATTAGCCTCCAAGTTACCAATTTACAGAAGAATAACAGCAAAAAAGGATACTGCTGGTACCTCCACCTGGTACAGTGGAGGAAAATGCTGCTGAACTAGGAGACTGTGGTGTTGAGGTTTTTCAATTATTAGTATTGTTACTACAAAAATAATACATGCAGTCAGTAACACGTGCAAAGGGGTATACAATGAAGTGTGATTCTCCCTCCCACTCAAGACCCCATCCCAGTCTCCGGAAGGTGCAGTTTCCTGTGTATTCTTCTAGAAATATCTCACGTACAGACACACACAAACACACCCACACACACTTCCTGTTGTGGAAACTGGAATGTGCTCCCCGCACTGCCGTTCACCTTGATTCCTGGCTTTGCAACATATCTTGGATCTTTCCAAATCAGCATGTACATAAATCTACTTCATTCCATTTAGTAGCTGCATAGTATTGCATTGTCGAGAAATTCACTAATTGCCATAGCCAGACCCCCCACCGATAAGACATTTAGGTTGCTCCTGGTTTTGTGTCTTCTTTTATTACAAACCACACACAGTCAATATCTCCGTGAGCATCCACTGCATACATGTATAATTCTACCTATAGAATACACTCTTGTAAGGAAAATTACTTCAACAGATGTAAGCATTCTACATTTTGATTGATATTTGGCTCCAGAGAGACTGCACCAATTTAAGCTCCCATTAAATTTTCTTTGTTTGATTTTCTGTTTCCTCAAACTCTTTACTCACATTATGTATTATCAGAAAATGCTTAATATTTGCCAGGACGTGAGTTTCCAATTTTCCCCTGATATTAGCTAGCTGTAAGGCCTTGAACAAGTCACTTTGCTCTCAGGGCCTCAGTTTCCTCACCTGCAAACTGAAGGTCAGGAACCTTTTTAGCTCTACTGTCTGTGATTTTAAGTATCTACCAAGTGTCTGCAGGTGTTAAAACTGTGCTAGGAACCATGAGTTCTCCTAGCCTAAAAGAACTTAAAATCTGGTTGGAGAGCTAGAACATACCCAGAGAAAATGTAAGGAGCAACTTGGGACAGCCTGAAATCAAATGCAGTGCAGCTTAGTCTGTGGGCCTATAGAAGGTCAGGGGAAAGTGATCAAAGGCCCAATGGCCAGGGCTGTCATTGGAGGAGGTAAAGCATGTGTGGAAAAAGGAGGAAAATGCACAGAGGGGGTTGACTGGAAATGAAAAGAGGAAACATCTTTATCCCACCCCTCAGCCAGAGCCTGGAAAGCCAGCCTGCATTCTCTCCCCAAATCACCCCACAGTCTGCTTGTTTTCTCACCACTGACTGAAACCAAGTGAAACATCAGGTTTGTCTCAGAGCATGGTTTGATGTTCCGGTTCAATGAGGATCAGCTCTTGTCCCAGCAGCTTCACTAAGTACTGAGTTCTTTGTGGAAACATCAGTTCAGTTTACTGTTCTGGAGGGGTTGGGGAGTTTACTACACGTAAACCTTCATTACCCCAACTTCTTGGAAAATGGAGGGTTCTAATTAATTTAGTTTTCTGAGTAATGGAGGGTAAAAAGGGTTTGGGGGTTCAGCTTATTCCAAGAATAACTTTAGAGGCTCGAGCTCCTCTCCTGCTTGGGTCCGTCTGGGCTGGCGACCCTTCTCTAGTGCTGGATCCAAACTCACGGCCAGCACTTCTCAGGTCAGTTCTATGGTGGCTAAGTTGATATCAGGGAGTGCGGCTGGCATTTTTGGCTTCTGGTGGGCTCTACAAAGCACAGGGCTTGCTGTTTTCTTCTTGATCACTGTGCTCATTTGCAGGCGATTTAGCTTATATTCTTGCAAAGGGGATGGGGGCAATGGGAAAACCATTGCATAGGTTGAGGGTTCTGCTAAATTGATGTTATGTTATTTGGGGCTTACGTAAATAAATGGCATTAGCCACGGTTTGTTACAGCTGCAGAGGCTCCTGGTCTACTGCCCATTTTATAGATAAGGCAACTGAGGCCCGGACATGTGGGGTGGCTTGTTTCAGAGCTCTCAGAGAATCGGTGTGGTGACCATACCTTGCAAATCCAGGTTTTCATAATGGACAGGTTACGTGACTTACCCAACGTCCCACAGCCCACGAAGGGCAGAGTTGGGATTCAAACTAGGCCCAGTTGACACCAAAGCTTCTCCCAAGAAGTTCCCAGAAAGTGCAGGGACCCCTTTCTTCCTGCCCTTTGGAATACCTTTGTCAAGAAGGACGTCCAGAGTTTGCATTTTAAACCTAACATGATCCTGAGGCAGGTTGTGGTATGACAGGAGCTTCTCTGCAACAAGCTGCCTTCAACGGTTCCATTAAAACATCATTCTTATAGCATTATCCTACTTTGACGCAGGTGGCTCTACCCCAGGTCACCCACCTCCCAAGCGCTGAGTAGTACTCACTAGGGGAAACTTGAAAATCTAATACCTTTCTGGCCCCTATGGGACAGAAATAGGAAGTCACTAGGAAAGAAGGGGAAGAAGAGGAAGTCACTAGGGAAATCAGAAAATACCTTGAGACAAATGAAAATGAAAACACAACATACCAAACCTTATGGGATGCAGCAAAAGAAGTACTAAATAAGTTCATAGCAGTTTGCATTGACATGCTTACTCACAGCCACGCAAATGCAGGTCACCTCTCCAAACACAATTTTTGTCTCCTTTAAGGGTTGCTTGTGGGTTGAAAGAAAATGCATCCTCTAACACACTTGTGGGATGCCTCACACTGAGACCAGGAAATCGTCCCAGCCTTGGCCCTGCTACCATCTGGCCATGTGACATTTCTTTGCTGCTGTTCCTCCAGAGGTAAAAAGATACAATAATTTCCACCCCACCTACCTTCCTGAACTGCAGGGATAATTGAGGTCAGTGGTGCTCAAACTTCAGTACGCCTCAGAATGCCCTGAAGTTCTCGTTAAACACAGTTGGCTGAACCCCACCCCAGAGTTTCTGATTCCGAAGGGAGGTAAGGAATGTTTAAGAATTTGCATTTCTAATAGATGCCTAGGTGATGCCCACAGAGTCCTCCTACAGGTCGCGGCCACACTTTTGAGAATCATTCCTCTATGAGACTGTGAACAAGGGATCTTGTGAAAGGGGTTTTTAATAATTATTTTCTATTTTGTAAAATGCAGGATCCTTCTTTAAAGGAAGAAAGTACCATTTCCTCCCTTCAGCATAATGTCTGATCAATGTAAATGTTCATGAATCCCATTCTCTGGTCATGGAAGTTTGAGGAAATACTATAGACCCATCAGCCGGTCACCAAGGAACCCTAACAGTCTTTTCCTTCCCGCCCCTCCTCACCCCTCCCTCCCCTAAGAAAGGTCAGCTCTAGAAAGCAGAAGATTGTCCCCGAGAAATGTGAAAACATTTGCTCAAGTTCACAACCTGCTTGCCCTACACCCTACAGCGCAAACCTAGCCACAGGCACAGAACCCAAACCTATGCAGACATGCCGGGCAGCTTCCACTCCCCTCCCCACAACCCAGAAGGCCACCCCCAAGGGCGCCAGGAGCACCGCTGGCTCCCAGTCTAGGCGTGGCCATGCCTCCTCTAACACGGGGCTATTGTCTGGAGTTAGAAGGCAACACATTAAAGATGGAAAGGATTCCCAGAAGTCATTAACCCCAAATAAGAAGGGCCTCTTGTTGGTTCCTGCTGGTGAAGACAGGTGTGAAAGGGCAGGGCCTCTGAAGAGAGCAACAGGCCACCGTCCCTCCAGCCGGGCCAGCGCAGTGCCATCCTCAGAGGGCGTCCAGGGGATAGGGAACCGGAGCCATCCTGTGGCCAGCTTAAGAGGAAGGGAAGAAAGGGGGAGGCACAAAAAGGGATACCAGAAGGGTGGTCGGCCGGCCAAGCAAGAGGCCCCTAGGAAAGAGAGGTGGTTAACAAAGGAGAAGGGAGGAGGGCAGGCGGAGAGAGAAGAAAGGGAGGGCCGAGGGCGAGACGCTTCAGGGAGAGGAAGCGGGGCTCAAAGAGCGAAGCGGGAAACCGAGCTCGGGACTGGGGCGCAGCCGCCGCGACCCCCGCGCCCCAGCCCAGCCCGGCTGCGCCCCATTCTCCTGCTGGGCGCTGCGGTCGCTGCCGGGAGCCGCGGCCGGGGCGCGGAGGGCGTAGAGCGCAGCTGCGCACCCCAGCGGCCTGCGGCTCGGGGGATGTTCGGCTGGGGAGCAGGGGCTATGGGCCGCTCCCTCCGCGTTCCCGCCCTTAATGGCTCGGTAATTGATTGGCCCCGCGTCCTATTTTCACCGCGGGCGGCCGGCGCCAGAGGTCGGCTAATATCAATATTTCCCACGGCTGCTCCGCGGTGTGGATCTTCCCGCTCCGGGGCTGCCCCGCCGGCCGAAAATTTACCTTTGGTTTAACAAGAAGTGGGAGCTGAGTCAGGGATTAGGGCGCGTCAAGTCAACACAAATAAAAAAAGCGGGGAGGTGGGAACAGGGGAGAACATTTGTCACCGCGGGACCATCAAGACAGCCTGGAGTTAATTGTGGGAGAGAGGAAGAGGCAAACAGAGACAGGGATTTTAAAAGACCCTGGACTCCTTATTCCTCGGGTTGGCATTCGAAGCCATCTGAAATCGGCCATTTTCCTTCTTCCACCTTGTCACCCTCATCCTACCACCCACCCGCCAGCACCAACATCACAGGCCCCTTTACAGCCTGACTGGCTTCCCTGCCTTCCCTCCCCGAGGTGGGTATCTGGTCCTATTTTATTTAAGTGGCCTTTTCTCTCCAACCAGATATGACTCATTCAAGGCAGGGAGAAGAACTAACATTTATGGAGGTCTCGCTGTATGCCAGGCACTGTGCCTGGTGACAGTCAAATATTATCTCATCTAACCTCCTTGGAGGCTCCATGGGTGCGGAGCACAGTGTCTCTCTGGGATATCCACGGCACCCAGGCACCCCATGAGGCTCATACACAGAACCATCTGCTGGGAGGCAGAAAGCATGGACAAATGAGTGGTAGTGACATGCAAAGGGCAGGCGTTTTGGGGGCTCAGTGAGCCTGAGTTGCAAGAAGCCACACGCTCATTTCTCCACCACCCTCCTCCCACCTTCACCTCTGTTGACTGATTAACTGTAAACTGATAGATCAGCAGCTGTTTATTAAAGACAGTGTAGAGACTCAAGTTTCACGGAAAGGAAGGACCAGAAGGGACTGGTGGCATGAGAATTTGTGAGATAAAGGGCTGGGAAGCCTAGAAAGCTCCGTAAGTGGGGCTCCTCTTAGCAGGCCATGAGGTCTCAAGCCCTCCCCAAGACCCATTCCACTCGCAGCCTGAGCTGCAGGATTTGCTGATGGGCATCCTATGATGGGCCTGAATTTCCCAGAGGCAAGCATGGGCCCGAGTTTTGCCGCCTGTTCTCCCAGCAGTGATACTCCCCCAGCAAGCCTGTCTCCCCAGCCGGGGTCACCAAACTCCTTACCCTTGGTCAGGATTACAGGCATGTGGCTCAGGGTCCCAGGGTTAGGGACACATGGCAGGTACCAGGTGCTGAAAGATGGAACTTCTTCCTTGGGCATGTCTACCCCTGGAGGGGTGGTAAGAGATGTGAAGGAATTTCCTGATATCCCAAAAGAACATCTGGGGCCTCCTGGCCCCAAGAGAGACCTGGGGGAGCATGAGAATGGATCCATGTCAACTGTCACTTTGCAAGAAATGCCCAACAAACGAGCCTCTGAAGACTTCTGGATCCATGTGGTCCCACTGTCTGTTCCTCATCAGATATAGACTATTGGAGGGTCCCAACCAAGCCCACGTGAATGTGTGCCCAGCCGGGTGCCCAGCCAGGTGGTAAGCCCCTCAGGGAAACAGAAAGGGGGAGCATAGCCGTGCCTACCCGCCCCCCCCCCCCCCTTGTGAATCTGGTTGTGGGCAACGAATGTCTCCACTGCGAAATGATCACAGAACAATGCAAGGAGGCATGACAAAGAATATGGCCCCGTGGCTCTCCACACTGGAAATGCTGCAGAGTTCAGAGACAGAAGCACTCCGAGTCAGCGGACTAATGAGGGATGGTTTCATGGGGGAGGGTGGATGGGTAGGGAAGGAGACAATGCAATGCCCAACTCTCTTGAGGCAGGCCAAACAGATGCGGAAGCCTGGGAGATTTGGTGCCGCCCCACAGGGTGGGCTCAGAGAAGAGAGAAGGAAGCCAGGGAGAAGAGCTGTGGCCCAGGGCCTCCAGCGGGCTCTGCTGCCCTGTTAGGAGGTGTGAAGGGGTGATGGGACCACTGAAGCTCGTCTCAAACAAACAACCCTGCACCCATGGAAAATTCCCCTCATTGTTTCCTCAGCTCTCCTTTCAACGTGTCTATTAATGTGACAAGGATATTGCATTTCACAGGCTCAGTTCATTGCCCCCATCTGACATGCACACGTGTGTGTTTGTGTGCGCGCTCACACACACGGAGCTATCCAGTCAGACCTGGCAGGGTCTCAAAGGAGAGTTGACAACATTTTCCCCTTAGAGACAGTTCCTTAGTCCTAATTTCAGTCCCTCTTCCATCTCAGCTCCAGCTGGGTCCTGGGCTGGGGGCTGGGCCGCAGGGAGATGCATGGTCCCTGTCATCTGGAGCTCACATCTGGCACTGGTCAGAGGCAGAGAAAAATTCACCATGGTCACTATGCTAACTCTTAGATTCTGTATGATAAGATAGGGAGAGAGAGGGACAGGAAGGAGCATTGCGTGTTGCACCAGTCAGGAGGAGGTGGGACTCATTTAGAAAATAATTTAAGAGCTGTCCTTTACTGAGGCATTACTGTGTGTGCTGGGCATCTGGCTTCTGTTATCTCATTCAACCTTCGCATGTCCACCAGAAGAAAGGCACCATTTCTCCTCTCCTCTTAGACAGATGCAGAAACTGAGGCTATGGAAGGTTATGAGCAGAGGTTAGCAGGCATTCTCCACTCTTAAACTCACCGGGTGCTGAGTGACGGTAACCCGCTATAACCAGGCACGGTGGAGGTGGAGCAGACAGCAAAAGTTCCTTTGAGACTTAAGAGAAATAAAGACGGAAGCTGGATTTTTCTGTGCCTGCTCAGAAGATGCATGAGATGGTGTCCCCTGCTCTCTGTGACTGTCACTCCTCAAGCCTTCCTGCCTGCATGGCAGGATGAAGGACAGGCTTTCACAGGCAGACGGGAGAGGCCAGGGTCACCGCTGCCAAAGGCTCGCCTAGTGCTGCTCCTGCAGCCCAGACGGCTGCTCTGATCCTCTGCTGAAAATGTCACGCGGGAGACAGGCACGCTCTGATCTTCAGAGGGCCGTGGTGCATCTGTGATGACATGTGGGCATCAAGATTTGCATATTTATTATAGATAAGCTGTCAAAATGTATGTTGTCAATTTCACCTTATACTCCAGATTTAATGGTGCGCGTAGAGGACAGAAAATCTTTAATATTAATATTAATATGATTTTAGATTATAAGACCGCATTGTAGATATCAATCAGCCAACCCTTAAGGACATGTCACTCAAGTTGATATAGTTTATAGAAAATTAATGTAATCCATCCTGTATGATCTATTGCAGGGGGCATGAGGAGAGAATAGAGAGTGTGGGGACTTGGGGTGGAGGGCTGGGGGACCATTATTACTTGCCACAGTTCTCCATACGTGCTAATTTGTGTTCGTGCCTGAAACATCAGAGAAGGGAATCTGCCGATCTTAGACTTGGCACGGACCTCAGAGATCAGCAGTGCCAACTCTTCCACTTTGCTGTGAGGAAACGAAGGCCCAGAGAGAGAGTGATAGGGCCACAGTCACTTGGCTAGTTGGTAGCAGGTGTGGTTGAAGGAGGCTCCAGGGCCCCCTGATATATGTCTGTCCCCCAACCCCCGATACCCTCCCCTCTCCCACATCCCATCCCCTAGGCTGCCTGGGCAGATTGCTTCTTCATCTGTTTGAAAGGATCCTGAGGGACCCCTCCCCATGCCAAGGGGTCTGGAGGGTCTTGGCAATGTGCAGAGGGGCTTTCCTAATGATTGCAGAAGTGCCAGGAAAACCCCAAAGTCCCCACTGTCCATCAATCTGCATTCCAAAGCCTGAAGCCCTGGCATTGACACTCTACTGAAATCATGGACTGAACACCTACTGTGAGCATAGCAGTGTGCTAGGAACAGAAGGACAGCCCAGAAATATATGACATCATAAGACTGTCCCCTCTGGGTAAGAAGGGATAATCCCCTAAATGTCTTGGGATCTGAGTGCTCTGCCCAAGCCTTCATAGGCCTCAGGGGCTTTCAAAGTGGGCTTTTTGATTACGGGAACCAGCCAGCTAGACAGACAGCACCAGTGGCTTCTAGGCTCCTGGCTCTGCTCTCAGGCCCTGTTATCCCCCTACCCACCCTCCCACAATCAGGAAAAACACCTTTTTTCCAGAGAGCAACCCGAAGCCTGTTACCCTCTGCCAGCTGAGTCAAGCAGTAACCCAGAGATACAGCTCCAAAACCTGCTCTTTGAATGGAGCAGCTATAGTGCAAAGCTTGGTCAAACAGTGCCTCTCTGGGCCTTCATTTCTACATTCATGAAATGGGGAGGAGAAGACATGCCCTATTTAACTCACGCCTTCCTGGGACCGCTCTCTGGAAAGTGCCAAGTGCACACAGCACTCTGGCCTGGTTTCTATGCCTCTGGCCTGGACCCCTGCTCCCCTGGCCAGGCCCAGGGCCCAGCACATGAACAGAGAGGAGACACTGTTCCCCAGAGCTGGGGCTAGGGGAAGGAGCAGCCTATTCTTCAAGAGTCAGGCTCAGCCAATTTAGGGGCCCCGAGCTTGGGGTGAGAGAATGCAGCCCTGGTAGCATGGGATGGCCTCCCTCATCTCTAGGCCTCCCCGCCTTGCTTGGGTAATGCAAGCTCTCAGGAAGCCCCAGTCTCCCCCAAGGAGAGGGTGGTGACGTCCTGGTGCCTAAGTGACAACAGCTACCTTCTCCCTCCCGTTTTCCCAGGTCTTAACAAGGAACCCCTTGTCTCCCACCAGTCTGCCAGTTCAGGAATCTGCCTCTGTCATTCCAGTCCCTTTTCCCGGCTCAGGCCCCCTGCCTCACTGCCTCCCAGAGGACAGGAATCAGGAAAGTCCTGGCTGGAGCAGTTCATGACCACTGGAGTTTATGTACATCCACACTGCTTATCTGAAGTAAGACAGTGCCCAGCAAGCTCCATAAATCACAGAGGTGCAGAGCATATGCGAGCCAAGGCCCAGGCCACTGAGGGGGGACGCTTGTGGCAGGGGCTTCTCAGTGACTCCTAATGGGCCCAGCCAGCCAGACATACTCCTCGCTGCCCACAGATCTCGGCATCTTATTTACATACTGCTGCAGACTGACGAACACCTGAAGCATTTTTCATCCTGTTCAAACTACAAAAGCCTCCTCGGGTACTTCTGTGTTAGTGCTTCCAAACAACGGCAAAATGCTGATAGGAGGAATTTTTTTTTCTTTTTTAATCTTCCACTGAAGCCTCCAAGAAAGATGACCTGCAGAAGGGGGAGGAAGGCGCAAACAAAGCCAGACAAAGTGAGGAGGGCACGCCATCCTTGAGCACACTTCTTTCTCCTGGGAGATGCAGCAAGTCGGGCAAGGGTTTCAGTCCGGGAGAGCAGGACCACCACCCACCTGGCTGGCTCAGGACCCCCCAGCTCACCCCCACACCTCTCTAGGGACAGCTTCTTCCCAGCTGCTGTTCTGGGTCATGGCTGTTAGAAATTTAAAGCTGATGAACGCAAACCAGAGTGTCCAGGAAGAAATGAAAAGCAGGTGGGGTTGGAGGGGCATTCCCAGCTGTGGCCAGGCCCTTGGAGGCTGCCCATCTGTCTGTGGGCTCTCAGGACCTCCAGGTGGAAGCTCCTGGGAGACAGATCTTACTTGGTTCAATTCAAACTCAAGGATTCTTAATCTTATGCTTTCAGTCCCCTGGAGGAGGGGGCAGAATGCATGATCAGTTTTCAGAGCTTGGACAACCCCCTGTACCTATAGGCAAAATTACTTGTGCGTGCATGTGTACATAATGCATGGGCATGTATGGAGACATTTTTCTAGAATCAATGCATGTTAATGTCCATCAGATTCTTAAAGGGCAAAGAAGACACCTAAAACTGTAAGGAACCACACTGGGCCATCCCTGGAGCTGCTCAGCTGTAGAGCTGAGGGCCTCAGGAGGTAGCAGACTGCCCAGTGTGGGGCACGCTGGACTCTGCACTTAGTAAATCACACTCCAACCCCAGCAAGATTGCCTGAGGTAGGGCTTGGGGATGGGAGGGTGCTCTTCAGGCCCCAGCAGCCTTCAGGAGCCTAGGGGGCTTTGTGCCCTGGGAGGGAGGCCAGAAGGACATCCAAGCTCACGATGGCTCTGAGCACATGGGTTCTTAGAATCTCTGATTCTCTGTTCCCCCTTGCCTGCCCGGAGATTGTTTTCTCTCCCTGACTCCTGTCTATCTCTGTGTCACCAATATCTGTTTTTATGTATTTTTGAGTCCCTTTCCTTTGTTTCCTCCATTAATACTTCTCGTTCAGGGGAGGATAAACAGGGTCATAATCACGCTATGAAGCGAGCCACGGGCTGTGTGTCGCTTATTGCCCAGGGGTCTGCTAATTGGAATTTATAAAGTTCAATAAAAACTATAATCCAATAAGGGCTGAAACTCTTCTTCATTTATCTTAGGGGTAATATTACGCTTGCCCGCCCACCAGCCTGCCTGCCAGCCAGCAGTGAGAAGCCAGGGAGGAGCCACCCAAGGGGTGTCCCCTGGGGGCCACAGCATTCCCTAGAGTGACCAGCACTGTATCTCAGGCTGGGTGGCCTGGACAGAGGAAAGAGGGAGCCTTGCTGGTCAGGTCTCCCCATGGCCCAGTGCCACCCATCAACTCTGGTGGTTGTGCTTTTGAGGCCTGAGAGGGAGGGGGACCCCCACTGTTCTAACGTCATCTATTGCACCATTACAGACTTACCCCCAGTTATAGGTGCCCCCCTACCATGCAACTGCCTCACACACACCCTGAACTACACAGCCTCTGGAACACAGGTGATCTGCCATGGGGAATCCTGTGTAAGTGCAATGAATCCTAAACCTAGGATGGAAGGTGCCTCCTTCCTTGACCCTCGGAGGTCCCACAGAGGGAGGTGTCACCATGAGGTGCACGCCCCAACCAGAGCTGGAGCCATCTTTGTCACCCAGCTGTGCCTCATCGGACACCCACCAGGAGCCCTTTCCCAGACTTGACAGTGAAGGAGACAAGAGAAGGCAGGGAGAGGGTGCCACAGCCACGCTGATGAGCCATGCCCTGGAGACAGTTAGACAGGTATGTTAGACACGGGGTGACCAACTGTTCTGGTTGGCCTGGGACTGAGAGGCTTCCCACACATATGACTTTCAGTGCTAAAACCTGGACAGTGTAAGATGAGAGTGACAGAGGGAACCATCCAAGCAGTGGGCTGAGTGGTAGGGAAGCAGATTGAGCTCAGCACCGACAGACAGCTCCTGGAGGACCCCGCCCTGCCCCTGCCCAAAAGCCACCCTGGGAACCACATCACCATATGCCAAACACCTGCTTGCAAGACACCTTGCAGTTTCCCATTACCTTCCAGAAAGCCCACACTTGAAAAGTAAAATAAATGCTCTCCAACAGGAATCTGCCTGTACCCCAGCCCCAAAAGCAAAAGCTGGCCCTTTGCTCAGACTTAGCTCTGGACATTCTCTGAGTGGGGAGAGGGGACGGGACACTCAGCCAGCCCTGTCTTCCAAGCAGGGCATAGGGAGGGAGCAACTGACCCCACAGCATTCCTGGCTCTCTCAGTGCTAAGTAGAAGGCAGAAGCCTGCAGAGCCAGTTGCCTCACCCATCCCTGTGCTTGGATGGGGCATGCATGTGCATGTGCACATATGTGAGGGCTGTGTGATACCCAGAGTTGAAGGCACGGTCCCGCAGCCTCTCAGGGCTTCCCAGTCTGCAGAGAGAGAGAACACAGGCCATGTTATTGTCCTAATGCAGCTTTTTGGGGAGGGAAATTGTGTCAAGTATTAAAATGGGGAGGAGATCCCAGCCACGTGCCCCCAGAGCTGAGCTACACAGCTAAGGAGCGCAGTTGTTGGGAGCCAGCGCCCCATGCCAGCTGTGGTGGTGAGCCACCCTCTCCAAGCCCAAGGCCCTCAGAGCCAGCTACACAAGGGAAATAGCTAAAGCCTTGGAGCCAGACCTGCCTGGGTTCTGAATTGGCTTTCTGCCACACATATGTGTTCAGCCTTGAATAAGTCATTCATGGTCTCCACATCTCAGCTTGAGGAATAATGCCATAAATTATATAAAATGCTGACCACAGTGCCTGGTCCACAGTAGTTAATTCCTGGTCCTGGTAGTTAATTCTAGCTACTATTAGGAGAAATTTATATTTTGTGTGAAAGACCCAAATGGAGATAACGGTCAGTCTGTGGCCGGGGCGAGGGCTCTGTCTTCCCCAAGCTCCCTTTGCTGGCCAGGAGCCAGGCTAGTGTTGGCATGGGGACAGCAGAGTTAGTGAGGACTAGAGCTAGCAGGGCCCCTGACTTGAATTTTGGAGTCAAGAAGGAATTCCAGGAGGAAGGGATGCTTAACAGTGGTGGGATGGGTGGTCCAGGTGGACGGGAGGAGGAGCCTCCCAGCAGAGGAAACGGTGTGTGCACATGCCTACCCCAGGGCCAAGAAGGGAGCAGGGAGGAGGCCTGGTCTACCAGGGGGCAGGAAGGGATGTTGGGCTCTATGATTAGGATGATGAGAAGCCAGTAAATAATATTTTTTGCCAGAAAAAAGCAGTTTGCTATCTGAGACTGAAAAGGTCTAATACCCTAAACCCTCTGAATCCATCTACAGCCTCTCCACACCTTCACCAGACCCTCATCATCCACATTCATTCATTCATTCACTCACTCACTCACTCCACCAAAGTGCATCAAGTGCCTCCATGCACCCAGCCCAGTCTAAATGCTGGGATGCCACAATGAAGAAGGCAAGTCCTGCTTTCACCGGGATGAAGTACTCTCATCCAGCCTGGTCTCCTGCCTTTGCCCTCCACCCACTCCAGCCTTTCAGGATCTGGCCAATGTCCTCCAGCCCCTCTGCGAAGCTCCATCTGTCCTTCCCAGTCAGCACTTACTGGCTCTTCTTGGTGGAGAAATAAAAGAAGCAGGACACCATGCCCACACCCCCAGAGCTCCCCGTGCCCCAGCTGGAGGGCAGCACCCTTCAGTTCACTGCTAAGGCACTGGATCCACCGCCACCCTTGATACCATCCCTCGGGTGGGTCTGTTCAGTGTCCCAGTCAAGCTGTGAGCTCCACGAGTAGGGAGGCCTGTCTCCCTCCAGCGTTACGGTCTTGATGCAACCTCCGCTAGTTAAGAAAGCAGAGTGTGACCATTGCTTTAGGCCTCTACTGGAGGATGGGCCAAGAAATGCCAGTTCCTACCACTTGTGTTCAGGAAGCCTAGGCCTGCCAAAGATAGAAGGGAGAAAGACCCTTGATAGGATGGGATCCTCAAGGAAAGCACTGGCAGAGGGTAGCCAGGCTGGGGAGAAGCTCGGGGTCAGACAACACTGCAGAGCAGCCAGGAGGGGAAAACTTGTTGCACCAGGGAGGGATGAAAAGCAAAAACAGAAAAGGGAATAAGGAAAGGCATTTAGGGAGGCAAGATGCAGTGTAATCTGAACTGCAAATCCCCCTCCTCCAGGCTCCTTAAGGCTTTTACTGTACTATAAAAACCACTGCCGAACAGCAAGCCTGCTTGATGACAAAGAGAGATAATTGGCTCTCATGCAGATTTAAGCCCAGAGTTATCAAATAATAATAGCACTCAGAAAGAGACACAGGCAAATGGGCCTGGAGAGCCCGCTTCTTCCAAAGGATGAGGATTTGTTAAAAGTATCTAAATTATGTTCCCGCAATGGAACAGGGAAATGGGGCATTTTTTTTAAAAAAGATTTTCTTTTAATGCTTGGATACATTTTTAAAAGTTCCTTTATAATTAGGGCTGTAATTTATATAATTTATTTTTAAAATATCCTTTTTTTAATTTCCACTCGGTCCAGTTAAGGTTGAACTGAAAAGCCCACAGTAAATGATTTTTTTAATAAACCCATTTAAAGGAGCCCCAACCTGAAGCAGAATAGATATGTGGATTTTCAAAGGAGAGGGGGAAAAATCATATATTGAAAAAATAAATTTCCTAACCCATTTTATACCCCAGATTTTATTATCACCGGAAGGTTTTTAAAATTCTAATTCCCTTTGCTTTTCTGAAGTTGTTTGTTTACCGCCCAGGGCTCCTTGGGCTTGGGACCGGGAGCTCAATTGGTTGGTTTCACTCTCCTCCAATTCCTCGTGTGATTGTCTGTTCATGTGTCTGCTTTGCCCTTCAAGGGGGCTCTGAGCTCCCTGAGGTCAGATACCAGGCTCTCGGAAGAAATTCTTTTCCTTCTCATCAGCATCCAGCACAGAGCCATGCATGCAATAAGTGTTCAATAAGTGTTTGCTGGTGATGTGCCATACTATGAAGAAGTCCTAACCCATGAACTCCATGAAAGCCCTGGGCCAGAAAACAGTGCTCCTTTTGCAGGAAGCTTTGGTTCCCATTGTAATGCCCTCGTCCTAGGAGAGAGAGGGGAAGAGGGCCATACTTTCAGCTGTTAGTCAAGGACCCCTCAGATGATGGGAGAAGTGGAGCAGATTACCTTGAACACCAGGGCCAGAGAGGATCAGAGCCTCTAGTTGTTTAAGACGGAAAACGCAGAAAGAGGTACCAGGGACCCAGTGCTCTGCTGACCAGTAGACCAGAGAAATCTGTGTCTCCACATTTCTAGGGACTTGCCCTGAGCATCTGCATTTGCTGGACTTGGTAGAGCCATCACCTCAGAAGTCACCATCCCACACCTCTGTCAGAAGGTATATACACAAACACACACACACACACACACACACACACACACACACATGGCACCACACAGAAGGGAAGAGGGACAAAATTAGGGCCTCATGGACCCATCAGAGGACAACACAAGAGAGGTAGTTAGGACTGTAACTGCTGGAGCAAGACAAGGCATGCAGAAGTTCATGAACCCTTCAGGGAGGCTCCATAGAGGAGGGAGCACTGGGGATTGGCCTGAAAGTACAGGTTGGATAAAGATAAGCAGAAAGTGCTAGGGAGGGTATTCCAGGAGCTGGAACCAGGATGAGCATGGACAATCTGGTAGGAATGAGCAGGTGTGTCTCAGGAACAGTAAAGAAGATGTTCTTGACAGAAGCTTAGTAGGTAGAGCTGGAAAGAGAAGGTTGGTGCAGACTAAAGAGGCCCTGGAGTGAGTGAAAGAATGGAGACATCAAATCCATTCCATAAGAATGGTCCACGCCCCTGCCCAGTAGCTCTCCATGCCTTTCTCTTTGGAAAGTAAAGCTCAGACCAGAGGAAACCCATATTGCTGCCAATCCATGGACACACATTTGCTGAACACCTGCTGGACACAGAGGAGCCTGTAAGAATGAGGCTTTCTCCAACTCTCAGTTTGCTCACACTGTGCCTGGGAGTCCATCCCACCTCCCAGAGGACAGACATGGATTGAAAGAGAAGGTCCTGCATGTGGCAGAGTAGGGATGGACCATTCGAGTTGGCAGAACTGGGAGACACTTTCTAGAATGGGGGATACCACAGAGTTTTCCTTGGAAGACAAAGCGACCCATATTGAGGCAGGGAACAAAGGGCTGTTGTTCCATTCTCAGTTCCCGCAGCAGCACCACACATGACTGGACCAGGTGGTTGGTGGATGCCAGGGAAGGTCATGGGTTTCAACTCTTCTCCCAAACCTCTAGAGAAGGCACTTTTCTCACTTTCGCCTGGGTCTCCTGTGCCCCTGAGATCCACCATGCATCTCCCAGCCTCTGAGACCCCACACTCCTCAAAATTCCCATTCTCCAGCTCTCTGCTGTCATCCATGGGCCCTGAAGGCCAATGACACCTGCAGAACTCCCGGGAGAAGGGTGTTTTTACAAAGACAAGGGCAGAGAGGAGAAGGAGGAGGAGGAGAGAGAAGAAAGAAGAGGAACAGGAAGAGGAGGAAGAAGAACAAGAGGAGAAAGGAAAGTAGAGGAGAAAGTATAGAAGGACTAAAGGGAAGAAGAAAAAGAGAAAGCAGGAGGGAAGAAGGAGAAAGGGGAGGAGGAGGAAGAAAAAGAGAAAGGAGTCAAAGATAAAGAACAGAAGAAAGAAGAGGAGGAGAAGAAAGAGATGGAGAAGGAGGAGGAAGAAGAGGACAAAGAGGAGGAGGAGAAGAAAGAGATGGAGAAGGAGGAGGAAGAAGAGGACAAAGAGGAGGAGGAGAAGGAGGAGAAAGAAGAGAAGGAGGAAGACGAGAAAGGTGTCAAGATAAAGGATGGAAGAAGGAAGGACAGGAGATGGAGGAGGAAGAAAACAAAGGGAAGAAAGAGAAAGAGGAAGAAGAGGAGGAAAATGAAGCATGAGGAGAAAGGGAAGAGAAAGGAAAAGAAGGAAAAAGGGGGAGGAGGGAGAAAGGAAAGAGAAAAGAAGGGAACAGGAGGAAGAGAAAGAGGAGGAGGAAAGAAGACAATGCCTTAAATGGTGCCTGGGCTTTCAGACAGGCCGCAGCTCCACGGAACTCATCTTGGAGGGTGGGTGGCCGACACGGCCCCATCACGCTCAGCACATGGACATTGGCCTGGGTATTGTGAACTGCAGCCAAGAGACCAACAGAAAACAAGAAAGGTGGCTGAAGAGTGACTTGACGACAGATTCTCTTCCAAGGGCCACAGGAGGAGGGAAACACTCTCACCCCCTGCCCCCCAACTGTCCCTGGCCCTCCCAGCCCAGCGAAGGACAGCAGAGCACTGGGCCCCAGACTGCTGCTTTGTTGCCAAGGAAACAGCAATTACTCTGTGAGTTGTGTACGGTTTTTTCTGTCTTTCTTTCTTTCTTTTTTTAAATTCTGGGCCTGATGAACTGCAGTCGTGGCTGCCCCCTCCTCTATCCCCACCCCCAGCCCCAGCCGCTGACTCTGCATTAAAGGTCGGAGGGACTGTAACAGTTGCTTTCAGAAATGACAGATGCCCCTGCTTGGGGTAAGCATGGTAGGAGACAAACCATTTGTCAAAGTATTTATAAAGTGGGTGGAGATGCTGAAGTTGTATTCCCTCCAGCTTTACAAAAAAGAAGAAAGAATGAAAGAAAAAGAGCAGAGAGCGTGAGGGAAAGGATAACCAGCAACTTATCCCACCTACCTCCTGCCTTACCACCGGGAGATGTTGACTGAGCGCTAAGTGCTGCCATGGATGCACAGATGAAGAAGCCCATGCTCCCACTGTTTGGCGCTCACAGCAGGAGGAGATTCACATCTGGGTAGTCAATGGCAGTGTGAGGAGTGTGTCGAATGGGTATGTTAGACCAAGAGTGTCACAGGCTGAGTTTGGGGAAGGGAGAGTGAAATGTGGGTGAGCGAGACTAGGATTCAAGTCCTGAGGGAGGCCCAGGCTGAGCTGGGCCTGAGAGGAGAGCCTGGGGAATGCCAAGGACTTTGGGGCTGACCTTGATGGGCTAGAGCCTTGTGCAGGGGACCCGGACGCGGGGAGACCCAACCGTGCCCCAGGAAGCTTGGCTTGCCAGAAGCATCAAGGCTCACATGCTCATGAGGGCAGCACACAGTGGGCACCTGGCCGAACAAAGAGCCTGCCTGTGGAGGGCAGCTGATGCATACCTGTGGCAGGATGGGTGAGTGAGTAACTAAGGACATGCGAGGTTTCGGCTTCCAACACGCAAGGATTTTAAGGAAGGGAGAGGTTGGTGAAAGGTCCTGAAAGAGACCATCCTCCCCTTTATTTATTCATCATTCAATCTTTTAACAAATCATTACAGAGCACCGCTGGGGGATGGGGGACACAGGAAGGCACCTTCTGGTGGGGATGGTGATGACCAGGAGGTGGGGTGATGGGTGACAAATAGTGCCCCTGGGTAATGGCCTAGAGGCTGCACAAGTTACTCTATGGAACAGAAAACAGACCACCCAGGAAGGCAGAGCTGCCTCCAGAAGGCCACCTCCAATGTCACTCTCAGGCACAGCCCCTGGGTCAGCACTGACTGTTGACACATCTTCTTGGATGTTTCTGTTATGTGGTGAAAGGGCAAGCATGTGCACGGCTAAGTGGAAGCACCTGGAGAAGGAAGGGAAGATGTTTCCAAAGGAAGCCCTAAGAGCCAAGGAGAAAACAGAAGCCCAGGGCAGAGAAGTTACTGCTGGACCATCCTACAGGGAGAAACTCTGGCACCATGAAGTCCACCCCCTCAGACCACCAGGCATGTAGAAAGGCGAGGCAAGGGCCAAGGGCAAGTCGAGTTTCATTCTGTAAGTGGGGAGCTCATTATGGGGCTTCAGACCATCCTGGTGAGGTAGAGAGCAGAGACGGATTGCACAGGGTTACCTCTAGAAGTGAGGGAAACCTCTGTGGCTGATGGAAGCCTGCTGGGGTCACTAAGGAAGCCTAGAGGAGCAGGAGAGCTGAGGCACCCAAGTGCCAAGGAGACAAATCTGCACAGTGGATCAATGCCAGCTTCTGGGGAAGAAGGCAGGGGTCCCTGCAGCAGATTGGCCAGCTGGGTCCAAGTAACATTCGGCCAGGTTGAGCAAGGAGAAGCCTGGCATGCACTGAGGAACTGTGCACTGAGGATTCTGGGCTGGAATATTGCAACTCGTGGGGCAGGAGGAGGGTAAAGTTGTTGTGCTTTAGTGTATTCATTTCCCCCATGCTTTCTTTTCTTTACTCTTCTTTTCTCTTAAACATTAACCACATTACAGTGTACAATTCAGTGGCATTTAGTACCATCTCTGTGTTGTGCAACTATCATGCTCAAGTTCTGAGACATATTCATCATCCTAGAAGGAAACCTTCGTGTGCATTAGGCAGTTATACCCCATTCCTACCTCCTCCCAATCCCTGGTAACCACTAATCTTCTTTCTATCTCCATGGATTTACTTATTCTGGATGTTTCCTATAAATGGAATCAATAATATGTGACCTCTTGTGTCTGGCTTCTTTCACTGAGCATATTTTCAAGGTTCATCCACATTGTAGTGTATGTCAGAATTATCTTCCTTTTGATGGCTGAATAATATTCCATTGAATGGATATACCATATTTTGTTTATCCATTCATAAGCTGATGAAAATGTAGGCTATTCCTACTTTAGGTTTTGTGAATACTGTTGCTGAGAACATGCATGTACAAGTATTTATTTCAATACCCATCTTTAATTCTTTGGGGCATATACCTAGGAGTAGAATTGCTAGATCATACGGCTTATGCCTTCTTATTGTTTGTCAATGTCCAAACTGACTTGTCTGTCTCAAGGTCCCCACCTTGATTCAGATGAACTCAATACTCATTGAGTGTCTGCTGTGTCATGCAATGCCTGCTCTCTCTAATCCTAGAGGCAACCCTGTCTGATCAGTTTTATTCTCATTACCGATGACAAAGCTGAGGTTCAGATAGATCAAGTCTTGGGTCAACCAAATGAAAGATGCCAGAAACTCAGATGCCAATTCCTGGATTTTTTCACCACACACACATGGCTTTCCCACATGGGTAGGGCACCCAGTGCCTGGATGTCCTAGCTTCGTGGTGCTTTTCTGCAGAACTCAAAATACCTACATATTATAAATTTAGATCAATTCCATGTGAAAATGGTATTCTCTAGATTCTACTATAGATAAGTGGTTGCAGGTGCTAATCTTTGTTTTCTTTTCATTAGAGGAGGGGGATATAAAGTTGATAACATTCTTCCATTAAATTAATTTTTGTACAAGTGAGTTGGGAAAAGAAAAGCTGAAGTCCATTTTGATGGCTGAACCCTTGAGCCCTGTCTGTGGGAGGGAGACTGATGACATCCCAGAACAATCGAGATGGGGCTTTGAGGTGGGAAGACCACATTAGGGCAGGAGTGGTGTATGCAGACGTCCCAGGAGGCAGAAGAACAGGTTGAGGCAGAAGAGAGGTGACGCTAGTGACAGCTGAGCTGCCACAGCAGAGATCACCCTTCTCTCTCCAAGCATACAGATGCTAGATCTCAGGGTTTGTGTCAGCACGTGCACAGTTAAACTGGCTTGGCTCAGAGGGAAGAGGCCTCCCTCCTGCTTCCACCACCCCTCCTGCTTCCCCAGCTAGAAAGGAATGGTTAGCTAAGGAAAGCAACCAATGGCCGCAAGGGGGGGTTCAGGCCCCCAGTCCACCAGACCACTTGAGCTCACAGCATGACCTTGAGCAGCACACACAGAGATGTGATGGGAGCAGCTGTCTCATGTCCCCTGCAGCTGCACCTGTGGCATTTGTCAGCGTGGAGAACAGGCATGCCCTACCTATGCATGCCTAGTGCCATCCATCAACCCAGCAGGAGGTGAGGGGGGTGCCTCTCCATGCTTATTTCAGTAGCTCTCCACCTAACCCCCACTCCGCAAAAGACCTCAGCTGCTGAGTGTGTGATGAGACCACAGCCCAAGACCTGGACACCTGCCCTGTAATTCTGTCAGGCAATTAGCACAGCAAATGGGCCCAGAGGGGCCTGCCTCTGGAGAGTCACCCTCCTGCCTCTGCACACTCTCCCCTGGCTCATCCCATGTCCTGATTCCAGACTGATGATGACGCAGACATGCCACTGCCTTGCTGGCACTTACCAACCCCAATCTCCACTGGCACCCACAGCTTCCAATGTCTTAGTCTGGCCTTAGAGATGCGGTGATCAAACCCAGCCTGTCTCATATGCCATAGCAACTCAGTATCAGACTTCAGCCAAGCCAGGAAAAAGAAATGGGAGAAAGGAGAGGCCCAGAGGAGCCTGGCAGGGAAAAGCGGAGAGGAGGTAACAGCTCCCAGGAACTGCAGGAAACACAAACTGGGCGAGTGATGGCAAGGTCTGGACCTGGGCTGGGGCAGGGGCTGGTGGAATGGAGGAATCCACTTTGGAGATGGCTGTGGGGTGGGTGAGGATGAAGGGGGAGGAATGTAGAACTGCTGGGTTTCTGGCTCGGGGGTGCTGATCACCAGCATGGCAGAACCCAGGAGGATGGGCAGATGTGGGCACATAACAGGGGCCTCTTTGCACAAGTTAAATGTGAGGGGCCCTGGGCCCTCAGGCATTGTGTTCAGCAGGTGGCTGTGTGTCTGAGAGATGAGAACTAGCCATGCCACAGTGGGAGCCACTGTGATTCCTGTGAAAACAGTGAAGTAGGGGACAAGCAGCCCAGTATAAACCCAGGTCTGCTCTCTCACAGCTGCCTTCTCTAGGAGGAGCCCGATTTAAAGTGATGCCTTGAACACTGAGACTTGACTAAGGAGGATGGCAGAGAGCAATATCACACAGCAGGCAAGCCTGAGAAGTGTGCACTGATTTTAGAGGAAATGGGAAGTCATGGAGGATTTCAAAGCAAGGAAGTGACAGATCAGAACCTGGCCTTAGGACAATCACTGTGCTGGCCTGAAACAGAGACGCTGGAGGCCAGGGGATGAATTAGGAGGTTATCAGACCAGAGAAGATGAGTGAGGAGATAGCAGACAAGAACTTGCACAGAGAGAGGTGAGATTTCTGTCCCGAATAACAACCTAGTAAATCAGTTCTAGACAAATACAAATGCACCCATCTAAGGTGAGGGGCAGAAGAGAAGGGAAGGGGCCTCCTCCCCGCCCTGTTCCTAGCACTCACTCAGATGACTGTCAGGGTCTCTGGGCCTTGAGCAGTGACTGAGGGGAGCATATGAGACCATCGTGCTCAGCTGGGATCATGGTGAACGCCTTGAGTGGGCAAGACAGTTCTCCAGCAGGGTAGGGAAGGCAAGAAGCAGCAAGGGACAGAGAGAGAGCCCTGGGTCACACCCTGAGCCACCCTCCTGGCAACTGTGACTTTAGGCCAACAATTCCATCTCTCTGGCTCTAGTTTCCCTCACCTGAAACCATCCATTCAAGAATGTACAGGTTTCCTCACTCCTTTTCATCTGGCCCAAGGAAACGAGGGTGCCTGACCCCCTCCCAGCTCCCGGAAAGTGAGGAGCAGATGAGACGGAGGATGGAAGGGAGCTTAGGAAGCAGAAAAGTGCCCAAGGAGGAAACAAACTTTTCAAAGTTAGAAGAGCCATAAAATGCAAGGCGCGATGTTTCCCCCCATTTCCCAGGGAAGCGCCACATTGCGTTTAATGGCGCTGCTGCCGTTGGGCTGATGTGCAGTGGGTGTCTTTTGGGGCTGGAGAGTTGAATGGCAAAGGCAGGCAGGCAGGAGCATTCCAGGCCTGCTGGATGTGGGGGTCTTGTGGGCGACTGCAGCTCAAGTTCAGAGAGGACACCAGGCCCATGTGACCACAGGAGACCCTTCCAGTTTGCCCAACCTCCCTCTCCATCTGCCTTCCTGGGATGGCATAGATGGGCTGTAAATGTGTCTTGAGAAGTCACCTCTGTGCCCATGAGGTCACTTGTCCTGGCAACAACACAAGCCAGCCCCCTCTTGGAGGGGCAGATGTAGAGTTAGCAGGTCCTGTGATAGCCCATGGGCTTGACCTACAGGGAGCTGGCTGGTCTGTCCACATCTCCACATCTCCCTACACTGTGGGATTTTTTGGTCGGCTGTGTTTTCCCCAAACAAGCCTATACAATTAGTTTCTTCTTGTTTCCTAAATTATTTTTGCCACTGCTAATTATTTCACACTCCATATACAAGAGTTATTGAGGTGGGTAATGGGACGCAAGGGATGGCTTTGCAGGAGCATCGCGGGCTTCAAGACACGAAGGCAACTTTGATCTGTTTTTCTGCTCAGCCACCCGCCTGAGAGAAGGAACAGAGAATGCCAAAAGAACAGGGGGGCGGCGTTGGGGGTGGGAGGGGAGGGGGGAGAAACAAACCAGGGCTGAGGCTTTGAATGGCAGCTCCTACCCACTACTCTCCCTGGGCCTGGGAGGGGCACCTGCCCGCAGATCAAGGCCACCACCCTCCTGTCCCATGGAAAAGACATGCCTCATGGAAAAGACTTGCCCCAGTGTGGTTCTGGGACGACTGGGCAATCCAGAGGACACTTCTGCTTAATGGCATCACAACAGGGACACATGTGGGGCCTGGCAGTGTACTGGGAGCTTCACATGTGTCACAACAGGCCTGGGGCACAGTTCACACTATCGATCCCCCTGTAGAGTCTGGGCAGTGGGGCTAGAGAGGTTAAGGAACTCCTCCAACATCACATAGCCAGGAAGTGGTAGAGCCCAGATGGGATTCCAGGTCTGTCTGATGCCAAAGCCCATGTCTCTAACCACCCTGCTCCCCTGCCAGCCACTGAGGTCCTCTGTTCACAAAAAGGCTGGGGAGGATTCCCCTGGGAGAAGGGCACTCACCTTAGGCAGGAAGGACTTGGTCCCCACAATCACCCCACCTGGCCCTGACCCACCAACGTTTCGGCTCCCAAAAGCCCACTGTGCCTGAACTCCAGCCAGGATAGTTATGCCCATTCCCATGTTCCTCTCTAGGCAGACCCCATGGTGGATGTGACCCTTTCAGCTTAGCTCTGCTGAAGGGTTTGGAGCTTTTCCAAAGAAGATTAACCAGGAATCTAAGCGGAGATGCAAAACTAGAAAATAGAAAAGTTGCTGAAAGAAAGGGAGTGTGGAGACGAGACTGCTTCTTGGAAGCTACAGGTCGGCCTGGCTGGCCCCAGTCACCAGGCCCATGGGTCACGCAGATGTAAGTTGGTCATCAATCTGGCCTCAGCCATGCGAGGCACCAGTCATATGAGGACCTCACTTACCTCTGGGACAGTTGCCCCCTGCCCCTGCTTCTCCTAATAGGACAGTTGACCCCTGCCCCTGCTTCTCCTAACCAGAGAACCCCAAGGCACTTCTCCTGCCTTTCTCAGGCTCAGCCTTGGTGTCCTGCAGTGGCTGGAGGAGGATGGGCTCTGGCCAGCCCTAGGACTCCTCTTGGCCTTCCCGTGCTCTGGCCCAGGCCTGGTGGTCACCATCCTCACTGGCCCTCAAATTGTTTGTGGCTCAGGCCCTTTTCTTTTGTAAAGAAGCCTCTTGCCCCAGCCAGATGCTGAGACTTACTCTGTAGATGCCAAATTAGATCCATAATTCCAGGTAGCGCTCTGACCTCACCTCTCGAGGATCTCCATATTTCTCACAGACACGCCAAAAAATGAAAATAGAGCCAGTGGACTAAGTGAGAAAATGTGTGCTTAGTGCTAAGCACCGCCCCTGGCCTGAGGCGGTGCTTCATTGTGCTGGTGGTGACTGGTACTCTCTGATTACTGAGAGCCAGCCCTGCCTGTACACCAGGCATGTGTGTTCTCACTTAACCCTCAGCAAGCCAGGGAGGTAAGTAAGTGCTGCTACACTCCTATTTTACAGACGAGGAAAGCAGCTAAGAAACCTGCCCCAAATCACATGCTAAAAGGAAATTGAGCCAAGCAATGTGCAAGCCCCATCCTTTTTTTTTTTTTTTTTTTTTTTTTTTTTGAGATGGAGCCTCACTCTGTCACCCATGCTGGAGTGAAGTGGCGTGATCTCGGCTCACTGCAACCTCTCCCGAGTAGCTCGGATTACAGGCACGTACCACCATGCCCAGCTAATTTTGTATTTTTAGTAGAGATGGGGTTTCACCATGTTGGCCAGGCTGATCTTGAACTCCTGACCTCAGAAGATCCACCTGCCTTGGCCTCCCAAGGTGCTGGGATTACAGGCGTGAGCCACTGTGCCCGGCCGTAAGCCCCATTCTTAACCACACCATCTGAATGGAAGGGGCCAGGCTGCACAGATCAGCTCATCCAACTCCATTCCTCCCTATACATAAGGCCACAGGCATCCAAAGAAGAAAAGTGGCTTAGCTGTGAGCATAAAACCCATGTTCATGATTTCTAGCCCAGGTCTCTTCTAAGAGAAAGCTCTTCCAGGAACTCCCATCCTCTCCTGGCCCCAGGAGGGGCTCTCTGGAAGCCACTCTCTTGGCCCTGAATCTGGTTGCTTCTTACTGGAGAGGACAACTGAGCCCCGGCCTTACTTACCCACTCCAGATGGGGTCAGGGAAGGAAAAGGAGAGTCTTGGGAGAGCATGAAGCAGAGTAAATGGAACAGGGACCTTGAAGGAGACTGCCTGACATTCAAGCGGCTCTCAGTACTCCCTGCTGCCATCTCATTTGAAGCCAGCACCACCCACCCATGTAAGACAACTAGGGCAGGACTCAGCATGCCCATTTGATGGAAGGGAAAACTGAGACCCAGAGAAGTGAAGAGATTCATCAAACCTTGGTGGCAGAAGTGGTGCTAGCACCCCTTTTAGTGACTTTTCTGAGAATGTCTTGTCCTCCACGCATGAGTCTCAGAAAACAGATGCTAAGCATTCTGGGGAGGTGACTTGTGAGCTGGGACCTTGGCTTGGAGTGTCCCTGGGCACACAGCTAAGCACAGGATGTGGAAGGGGCTCTTCTAAGGGAGGAAGTAGCTCTTCTGCTGACTGGGCAAGGTTGGGACAGCACTCGTGACTCGATAGCAGGCTCTGGGCACCACTTGGGCTTTGTTGGCTGGAGTGCCAGCCACGGACCAGGAGTCATAAGAGCTCGCCGAGCCTGCCCTCAACCTTGGTAAACCTCATGGGAAAATATATTCTCCTATTCTCTGGCTGCAAGTGCTCCTGGAACAGGGGCTGAGCGCAGAGCCCTGGGCTGACCTTTGAGGCAGACAGGTGGGAAAGAATCAGGCACTGCCCCAGAACCATCCCAGGGGAGGCCAGGGGAGAGAAAGCACAGTATCTGGCCTTTAGACACACACACATGCATTTAAGTCCAAGCCCTGCCTCCCCCTAGATAGTGAGTGACCATCAGCATTCCATCCGACCCCTCTGTGCCTCATGGGTATCCTCTGCACCGTGGAGGAAATGTCATCTGCTCACAGATGTGTGATGATGCACCCACCCGACCTGGTACTGTGAGGCTCTGTCCCTCTAGTGCCCATCCTTCTTTGGGCAGCTAATGCAAAGGCTCAATTAGGAAGCAAGGAAAGCAGATCCGACCCCAGCACTGGGTGCCTGGGACAGGCCTCTAGAGTTGAGAATGGAGGGAATCAGCGCTACCTAGAGGGCTTGGGAGGGCTGCCTGGACGAGGTGAGATGTTACCGAGGCCTTGGCTGATTGGTGGGAATTCACCAGGCAGAGAGAGGGATGGGGCCCATCCTTAGTGAGGTGAGACAGGGAGCTGGGCACAGGCCAGGCTTGCAGAGGCTTAAGGGAGATCAGGGAAGGAAAGAAGGGAAGAAACCCTGCAGCTGGCAAGGGGCTGCCTTTGCTCCCCAATGGTGCCCAGCAGTGCAGTGGGGCCCGGGCCACACTCAGGCCACCAAAAGCAGATACTAGCCTTGCTGGAGGCCTGAGCCTTTCTCCTGGGCCACTGTCCTGTCTCATGAGATGCCCTGTACCACCTTCCTGGTGAGAGATGATTACATCCTTTTTGAAAAATAAAGAACAGGAGGAAGAAAAGAAGCAGAGCCCTCCCTCTCCTTTCTCCCTCCCACTCTCCCTGCCCCCCCTTCCTTCCTCCCTCCCGCTCTTGCTCTCTGTTGCTAAGTAGATGGTAGGTTTATTTGCGGCTGTCGGTTCCCAGTAGAAAAATTTCGTCTTGGAGAGCCGCCTGGATGGAAATGGCTTCAGCACCGATTTCATGGAGAAGGTCTGTGCGGTAATTAGTGTTCATGAGGGAGGAATTGGACTGGCAGGCTCCCAAGAAAACTACTCCCCAAAAGTTAGCTCGAGTCCAGAGGGCTACATCAAATCCAATTCCAGAGTGCGCATCTCAACCGCTATATTTAGACCCACAGACGAAGCGGGCAGCTCAGTGGCTCGAGGTTCACAGGGGGTCTGGTCGTGGGAGGCAGAGGCAGCCCATGCTGCTGAGACCACGAGTGATGCACAAACATGATTCAGCCGAGGGCTACTGGTTCTCCCTTAGCCCCATGTGTGTCCTCCCCCTTCATGCCCCAGCTTCCCCAGAAGAGAACCTTGGTGAGAGAAGGGGGAAAATGGAGAGAGAAAGAGAGGAATGGAAGGAGAGAGGAAAGCGGGAGGCAGCCTGTGCTGGTCAACGTTGGAGTGCATTTCTACAGAGCACACTGGCTGACTGCAAATGCCCACTGCTCCTCCGAGTCCCACACATAACTTGTTCATTCCAACCACTGCAAGGCCCTCCCCTCCTCCTTCTTCCTACCTACCTCCACTGAGGCCCAGGCAGCCTGCCCAGCCTCCAGGAAGGTTCCCCAGATGCCCTGTTTCTGTCTATGGCTTCCTCAGGCCTCTACAGTCTGAAGCTTGGTTACTGGGCCACACACCAGCTTACCTGGCTTCCTCCATATCTCTCTGTCCCAGGCCCATCCCCAGGCAGGATGCCCCTGAGGTCAGGTGGTCTTTCTTCTTCTATTTCCCTGCCTTCTCTTCCCAGGCCAGGGCTGAGCAATTAACAGATACCCCAGACACTTAATGATGGAATGGAGACCCGCAGGCCCCACAGGGCTGCCAGGGTCTGGGGCTCCACCTTGTCCCACATGAGCCCTCAGCTGAAGGAAGAACAAGTAGAAGCAAGATTAAAAGCCATAGCTCTGACTCATCCTTCCCACTTTCATTCTCTGGAACTTTCCCACATCAACCTGCACTTAAGCAGAGATTTTATAGATAAGGTGGCTAGGCCAGGGACCTGACAGAAGGACCCTATCCTGGCGTCTGAGCTAACGTGCAGCTTCCAACCCAGTGTCTTGTCACAATGCCATGCTGTGGGGGCCTTTGTGCCCAGGGTCTCCCTATGGTTCTGCATCCCAGCCACCCCCACCTTCTCTCACTCCAGTCCCAGACCTCTGCTCTCAGCTGGCCTGAATCCTTGGCCATGGCCCACGTCTCTGGCACAACTAAGGCCTCTGATCAGCCCCACACCTCACAGGAAGGGTAGAGCTGGGGGTGAGCCTCTGCTCAGCCTCAGATTCCAGGCAGGAGAGGCCTCAGCTGGACCTTCTATCCACCTCACCCTACTTGCTTCAGCCTCCCCAGTGGGGCTGGGGTACATTCAGCTTAGCTGAGACACAGAAAGGTTCTAAAGAAAATGACCAGGTGTGGTGGCTCACACCTGTAATCCCGGCACTTTGGGAGACCGAGGCGGGCGGATCACGAGGTCAGGAGATCAAGACCATCCTGGCTAACACGGTGAAACCCCGTCTCTACTAAAAATACAAAAAAAATAGCCAGGCATGGTGGCAGGCGCCTGTAGTCCCAACTACTCGGGAGACTGAGGCAGGAGAATGGCGTGAACCCAGGAGGCGGAGCTTGCAGTGAGCCCAGATAGCACCACTGCACTCCAGCCTGGGCGACAAAAGTGAGACTCTGTCTCAAAAATAAAAAGAAAGAAAAAGAAAAGAAAAGAAAATGAGCTAGAAGGCAAAGAGAAGGGGTAAACTGAGGGCACAAAGACAAGATGTACTCAGCTGCAGGAGTCGGAAGAGGTGCTAAGGTCAGGCTGCAGGCTGGCTCTGCCTGGCACAGCTCACTATGCCTGGGCCTGGGTCTCCACAACACCCCTCCTCGACCCTACTCCTTCCCATCCCTGGATCCTCTCAAGGTGAAGTGAAGACAGAGAATACAGCCCTATGCAGCTGTCGAACTTGTGAGCATTGCACCTGTGCCTCCCTCTCTCCCCAGCCATGGCTGCCGCCTGCCGTCCACCCAGGCAGGGGCAGGGGCACTGGCTGCACTAGGCCTACACCTCCTCGCATGAATCTGTTCTCCCGATTCCCTTCCGTTTGGTGCACAGCCTTGGAGACACACCTCCATCTGTTGACTTACAGTCAGCTTCCTACACAGTTTGTCTGGCTTGCTCTCCCTTTGCCAGGGCGGCACTGGGCTCCCCAGCCTTACTCAACCCAGGAGAAGGGTGGTGCACCTGAGCTCTAGCTACCATACTGACCAGATGTGTGTTCTCGGGATGATTGACTCGTGCTCCTTTCCCTGGTGTGTAAAAGAGGGACGTGTACTTCCCATGCCCCACTCCTCCACTCATTCATTCATTGATGAGTCTGTGCCAAGGACCCACTTGGTGCCAGGACTGTGCTGGATGCTGAGGACACAGACTCATGGGTAGGGATCATCAAACCCACTTTACAAAAAAGGAAACTGAAGCCCAGAGAGACCTATTGACCTGCTGGAGCCCTCCAGTCAGCACTGTCATGCAAACCATTGACCATCCCTCACCCCATGCCTCCAGTCCCCATGCCAGGCCCTGTGCCAGGAGTAGGGCAGACAAGAGGCATGCAGAGGGGCCAGCCCTGCCATTGCAGAGCTCACAGGGTCCGCTTGAGAAGTCAACAGGTAACACGGTTGAGAGTGCTCAATCCACACTCCTTCCCTTCCCACGAGGGACCTGCCACCCTCTTGGGGCTCCCCGTCCCTCCCAGGCTGTCCCCTCTCAGTGCTGCCAGGACCCTTTTCTGCTCCTGTGTGGAGATCTGCCTCCTGTAAACCTTGTCTGCAACGCCCCAACTTTCCTCTCTCCAGCCCTCCCCAGCCCACATTCCCAGGTCTTGACAATTCCTCTCACAAAAGAAACAATTGGCACTGAGGTGCCTCTTTGGGGATGCATGAAGCCAGCTCTTTGTCACCTAGGCCCCTGCCAGCTCATTACCGCCTCCGGTCATTAGCATCTTAGACACACACACACAAGGGAAACAAAACACACCAGCATCCTAGACTCTCTAAGCAAACCATCCGTCGTTCTGAGCCCCGACACATGCTGGCCTGTGCTGTACAGGAAGTGCAATGAGGTCCCTGTCCCCTATGAGTGTGTATGAGTGTGGTTATAACCAAAGAACACACACAGGTCCTACAAAAGGAAGCAGACAATAGACAGTACAAAGGCCAAAGCCATTTTTCACACTGTAGGGAATTTAAGCATCACATCACAACTATTACTACGGACAACAACAACAAGAGTAATACCCCCCATTAATTATATCCCAGGTGCTCTGCTGGGCACTCAGGACCCCAGCGGGTGAGTGTCATTATCCCCATTTCACAGATTCTGGAAGAGACTCTGTAAACTACCCCAGGGCTCCCAGAAGAAAGCAGAGGCTACTGTCATAGCCAGGCCCACCTCCCTCCCAGGCCAGGTGCAACCCTCTCCCAGAACTCCAGACACCCTGCGGATGGCAGCAATCAGGCCACAGGGGTTGGATGGCTTTCTCTGAGTCACCAGCTGGCTGGTGACAGGAACCTCAAGGTCCCATGTTACCACTGTGTAGGGATGGGAAAAATGCTGCAGCCTGGGATGGTCAGGGGGAAAATTAAATAGGTGGACAAGAGATAATATAGGTGCTAGTCATGAGACAAAACAGAATGACAGGAAGGGAGGGAGGGAGAAGGGAAGGGAAGAGAGAGGAGTCAGGCAATGGAAAGGACATAAAGAAGAAAGAGAAAAGGAAGGGAAGAGGAGGGGAGGGGAAGAAAGGGGAAGGGAGGGGAGGGGAGAAGAGGGAAGAGGAGGGAAGAGAAGGGGAGAGGATGGAAAGGAGGGAAAGGAAAGGAAAGGGAGGGGAGGGAAGGGAAGGGAAGAAGAGGGAAGGAGAGGGGAGGGGAAAGGAGGGAAGGGAAGGGGAAGAGAGGAGAGGAAGAACAGAAAGTGAGAAAGCCAAAGAAAGATGTTTAGGAAGGCACCTGGGGGAGCTTTGAGGAGATGGTGCTCTTACAGGCTCCAGCCCTTCTAAACCACTCCAGGGCCCCCAAACCCACTCTGTTCAGTCTTTGCATATGCAGAGCTTTGCCCTAGCACACCCTTCCCTTAAGGCCACTCTGGGTTGGAGATTCACTCAGGTGTCCCTGCACTGAGTTCTCCCCCAGGCAGAGTTGAGTAACCTCCTTCTCAAGGCTGCAGAGTCCAGAGTTCAGGACATGGGCTCTGCAGGCAGCCTACCCATCTCACACACTGGCTCTATCAGGGACCTGGTCACAAGATCTCGGGCAAGTCTTTAATCTTTGAGTGACTCCATTTCCTCATCTGTGAAATGGGGATGATAAGTCTATTTTATAGACTTACATTAAATGAGTCGAAACATATAAAGCCCTTAGAACAATGCCCAAAATACAACCAAAAATCAGTGAGTGTTTGCTGCTATCATTTGTGCCACCAATAGGCCCTGCACAAACTTTGGCTTGATAGGTGTGTTGGTTGCACACTCATCACCTGGCCTTCCAAGCATGCTTACCAATTGTCTTTCTTTTTTCTTTTTTTTTTTTTTTTGAGACAGAGTCTCGTTCTGTCATCGAGGCTGGAGCACAGTGGTGTGATCTCAGCTCACTGCAACCTCTGCCTCCCGGGTTCAAGCGCTTCTCCTGTCTCAGCCTCCTGAATAGCTGGGACTACAGGCACATGCCACCATGCCCAACTAATTTTTGTATTTTTAGTAGAGATGGGGTTTCACCATATTGGTCAGGCTGGTCTTGAACTCCTGACCTCGTGATCTGCCCACCTCGGCCTCCCAAAGTGCTGGGATTACAGGCCTGAGCCACTGCACCCAGCACCAATTGTCTCTTTTAAAGCAGGGGGTATGTCTTTCATGGCAAATTGTGGACCATCAATAAATGGTTGCGAAATGAATGAATGAATGAAGCATCTTTTCACTCCATCCACAGAAGACAGCACCTCCAACCCCAGTCACATGGTTTGTTGGGTCTTGTGTACCAGTCAGCTGATAAGTTGGCTTCATTTCTCTCTTGGTGGGCTCTGTGGGCATGTGGGTGGTTCTCTGGGAAAAGAAACGTTAGAGCCAAATGCTAGGCTCTGTCTTACCCCATAGGCCAGGCTCCCCATTTACCAACTCCTCTCACCCACCTTGGGCACTCCTTGAGAGTCAGCAATGATTGCAGGATGACTTGGAATAGCTCTAGCCCTTCCCAGGACCGGGGCCAGCTGCCTCTAGAGCAAAACCCAGAGCCCCTACCCCTCTGAAAAATGAGAATGCTGCTTCCTTAGGGCCCCTCTGGATTTGAGGGATTGACTCATTGAGGCTGGCGTCCCAGTCACAGTTGCTGACTCCTTCTTCGCCGCAGCCCTCAGGTTAAATATTGCTAAATGCCTGTGATTGAACTTACCGTATTGATGTTGGGTGCAGCCCAAAGCCCGGCCAGAACAGTGGCTTAAATGGCCAAGATCACGAGAGAAAGACACCCTCTATCGACAGCTGGACTGTGGCCTACCAGGACAGTGTGAGATTGTTTTTCTTCTTTTAAAAAGAAAGTCACATTTTCCAAACATTGATCCTGTAATATGGGACTCCTGGCTATTGGTCTTTTCAAAATAGCCTGTCTTGGATGCTGAGGTTGGAATTTCTTGGTTGGTGTGCTTCTTTTTTAAAAAAAATTTGTTGTCGTTGTTGTGTTGTTGTTCTTTAAGTGAATTAGAGCCTGTTAGGAAGAAGCCAGAGGACAGAGGCGAGATTATTTCACCTCACCAGGCAGGTCCTGAGTGCCACCATGTGACCAGACCCTGCAATCAAAGAGGGGTGGACACACCCTCCCCTCCTGAATTTTGTTCAGCTCAACCCAGCTGCTCTTATGAAACCCCATCCTGGGGCTTGGTAAGGGGGTTCCAGAGAAGAGGTCCAGCCCTGGGCGCTGTGGTCTAGTTGAGGGACAGGATTCTCACAGATGAGAACAGCAGAAAGCTGCTCAACCAAGCACTCGTTTGAGGGCATCAGACATTTTCGAAGGAGACCCAGCAAGGGCTGAGAAGCTGGGAGGGTTACACTGAGGAGCTGCAGCTTGAACACGGTTCAAAGGGTTGGAGGATCTGATGGAGGGCCCAAGAGTGGGGAAGGCACTCCAGACATGAGGAGGGAATAAGAAAAGGCCCACAGTGATATGGTCACACACTGCTGGGGGAGGCAGGCATGGCTTGGCTGTGTGACCCAAAGGGAGGGTCTGTCCTAAGAAGCCACAAAGGGACTCATAGGTCCACTGCCTTGCTGGTATGATCTATTCTCCTTTCATGGGAGATAAGAGTCAAAGAAGCCCATCGTACCCCCCAAAACACACACACACACAAGCACACATGCACACAAATCATGAGGGCAGAGAGCTATCCCTGTGGATATATCAGGGAGTGCTTCAGGCCTGGGGATAGGGATGGGGACTTCAGAGGCAGCCTAAGGACAGAGTCCTCTGAGCTTCCTTCTGCATGGGGAAGGCACTCCCCCTGTGAAAAATGACCCCCACCTCCACTTCACCAGTCCCATGGCCACAAAGAGCTCCAGCAAGGGGAATTCTCTGCCACTCACTCGGCAAGTATTTGCTGAGCTCGCTGTGCAGATATAAGACACACACACAACCAAGCAAATGACACTAGCCACTGGAGCCTCAGATGGGGCATGGTGTGATTCTTATGTGCTGAGGAGGTCAGGGTGTCAGGCCAGGGCTGAGCCATGTGGCTGAGGTCAGCTAGTGAGGCTCTGAAGTTCTGAAAAAACAGGCCAAGAGGGAGAGGGAATCCAGGCAGGGGTGGAAGGAGTGAGGCAGAGGCTCAGAAGCTGTTGGAGAGGAGGGAGGTGGTTTCCCTCCCAAACAAGTGAAGATGCCTAGCTTCATCGGGGACCCCGTCTGTCGCCCATATCATGTAATTTAGCGATGGTTTTGGTCTTGCCAAGGAGGCCTCTGAGAGCCCCTTCCACTGTGGGCCATCCCCACTGAGTTGAGCCTGGCTTCTCACCCTGGTCTAAGAGAATTCAAACAGGAAGATCTAAACTCCCCTACCAGGTTCATTAGAAAGGAACATAGTTCAGTTTCTAGGTTCTAGCAAAGAATTTATCCTGGCACTCATGTGAATAGCAAATGCCCCAAATGCATTTGAAATCCACCCTTGATGCTCAGCTAGAGACCTCTGCAGAGGAGCCCATGGCATGCCTGCCTTTGACATTTGAAAGGGCACCTGTGATAGAGGAAGGACAGGCACCACCTCAGCTGACTCTACTTGGGTGTCTGCGGGAAGAAGATGAGGTCACCCTTGAGCCCCTTATCCCAAGAGAAGGCCACAGGATTGGAGGTGGGGAGGGAGGACCTCTCCCTTCCAAGGACCCTCATGTCTCCCTGAGCATGGCCCATCCTCACACTGTCCTCAGACACTGCCTAGGGCTCCTGGAGGGGGAAACAGGAACTGAGCCCAAAAATAGCCATCAGGATACCAGAGTCTCTGCTCTCCCACTGTGGCCACATCTCAGGGCCTCTCCCAGTCTCAAGCTTCTGAGCTGTCAGATGCTGATGATACGCACCCCATCCCGAGCCTATGCTGAGGTGTAAGAATGGTGAGATCATGCACATGACAGCACTCTGGCAAATCAAGGCCCTCTGCCAAAAAAACACACATAAGGGAGCACCCTCATGCTCTCCTGGGGACCAGTAGGAGCTGCTGGCCAGAGAAGAGGTACAGAAGCAAGCCCCTGGCTGCAGGAACAATGCCCAACAAATGTGGTCAGCTGAGCAGGCTTCACTTCTGCAAGCCCATGTTGGAAAGGCTGACACCCACCCTGGGCCAGTCCCTACTTTCCTGAACCTCATGGGCCCATCAGCCCTGGCCACAGATGGAGGAGCTCTTTGCTGAAAAGGGGGACAGGCCATCAATATGTCACATCCACTTTGTCTTTTTTCACAGTGCTATAAAGATGGAGCAGCCGACACCAGACATGTAATTCTCAAGCTTTTAGGGCATAAACAAGGGCAACTGGAAAGGATGGACACTTGGCAAAGGACCCACTGGCTGGTTCTTTAACCCTCTGAGGTCTGCACCTCCTTGTCCAGAGCCAGTTAGGTCCCTCGGTCTGAACACGCTGCCCTGAGCTCAGCAAGAAGAGAAAGAGAAGGTTGGTCCCTTTCCTGGGAGATTCAAATCTAGCTTGAGGAAAATCTGGACCACCCCAGCTCTGTGCACATCTCTGTCTTGTGGGTACAAAGGGCAGAAAGAGTCACAGTGAGCCATTTATTTTCCCATACCACACAGAGGAGTTTAACTCAACAAAACTCATTCGCACTCTAGAATGGGCCATGTTCTTCTCTGGAGTTTCTGATTTAAAGAGAGGAGACTCTGGAGGGCAGTACGGAGCCTGAAAGAAGAATGCATGGCCAAGGGGGAGATTCCAGCACTTGGAGAGCCCCTAAAGAGGAGAGCAGGCTGCAGCCTCTGATGCATTGGCTTAGGGGACCATCCATCTTCCCCCTCCCCCACCTCTGCAGTCCCCATCACCCCCACCCCCCAGGCTGCCTCCTCTGAGGAAGACGTATGGCTCCTGCCACCAGGGGCCTGAGCAATGTGTTCACTTCCCCAGACCTCATGGCCCACTTCCCCCACACCCGCATCCCTGCAGCAGCCACTTCCTGCTGCCACTCCGCTCACTCTCACCCAGCCAGAGGCAGAATGGAGCTCAGCAATCTCTGCATTCTACGCTGTCTGCCACTGGGGGAAAGGGGGCCCTGGGGTGAGCTACTCCTATAATAGAGTATTTACATTCTGGGTGAACACACACAAATGCAAGGCAGACAAAGACGTGTATGATTCTAACTGCAAAATGAGACAGACCATTGCCAAGGGCTATGAGAGAGGTTGGGGTTGAAGTAGTCAGGGAAGGCTTCCTGGAGGAAGGAAAACTTAGACACTCCTAGAAAGTTACGTGGGCTCTAAAGGGGTGAGGCATGGGGGAAGGCAGCAGAGGAAAGGATGATGTTCTTAGGCTTGGGTTTACCCCATGGGGGTGGAGAAGCAAGAGGAAGTCAGAAATTTATTATGTGGGTGGGGAATCACTGTGTCACATGGAGAGAAGACAACTGCAGGAATTGTTGGAATACCAGCAGGGAGTACTTGGAGGAGTGGGAAGAGAGAGGGAAGAAGATCCAGGTGGAAAGAACTAGGGAAACAAGAATGGCCAGAAAAGGTCCTGGGAAGATGGCAGGAGGGTCAACCTTGGCTGGACACACAGAGAAGAGCGGAGAGAGAGGCACAGACCCATGGGGTCTTTTTCCCGCCTGTTACTCAGTCCTGCTGAGCCCCAAGGGCCCAGCCTCAAGTTGTTCATGGTTGAGGTAAGAAAATGAGGCTCATCCTTGAGGCAGGCCATGGGCAGAGGCCACATGCGAATCCATAGAAGGTGAGACCAAAGTGGCCGAGGTAGATGCTCAGGGCTTCAGCTTGGAGTAGGACCTAAGAAGTGAGTCTTAAAGGCTGTGTAGACTCCAGCCGGGTACTCGAAGTGGGAGGACATTTGCAGAGGAAGAACATGTACATGATGAGCTGCTCTGTAGCTGCCTCTCTCTCACGTGGCAGCAGAACATCTGCTTCAAAAGGTACCAGGAAGACTGCCTTTGCCCACCCAGAGCACGAAAGACAGAGCCTGGATGGGGGAACAGATGTGACCTCAGAACATCAGTAACCCTATTCCCAGGGAAGCTGGTGGACTTTCCCTCCCTCCCTCTTGTGATCCACTCCCAGAGATGCTACTATAACTTCTCTGCAGTGGCCTGCATGTTTTTTAAATCTTCCAGGTGATTCTCAGGTGCAGCCGGGGGTGAGGACCACTAAGGAGTGATGCTCCCAGGCTGTGATTTCAGGCACCATGGCAGGTGGATGAGTGGAGATTTGGGGCAGAGGGGCCTTCAGGGAGCCCCTTCCTCGGCCCCTAGGTCTGGCTAGTGGGCCTCCTGCTACCTTCCCATTCCCCACTGCCCAGCTTTCTCCCACTTCCTCCAGGCCGGCCAAGTCCAAGGCCTAAAGGATCTGATGTTTTATTAAAATCCAGACCTTCCTATTCTAGGGCCACCTTCCTCTGGCTAATTCTGTAATTCAATTAGTAGGAAGGCAAGGCCCAGCTGGGGTGGGAGGAGGGAGAGCATCACATCGGGAACCTTCCCTTCCGTGATGATTACACCCCAGGTTTCGGCCCTGTTCAGAGTTGGGCAGGAAATTGTACTTCCTTCACTTCACAATGACAAGGGCCTTTTATCCCGGCACATGGGGGCTTTGTAAATTACTGCCATCTCCGTGCAATTAATTCTGCTGCACTGTGTTTTCCCCCCACATGGGAGAGGGCACCGCCCACCTTCTTGGCCACAGCAGTACCCCTTGCACCATGGTCTGCATGCTGCCCACGTCGGAGAGGGGCATCCGCCACCCCTGCATGCACCCTAGCCCGACAGCACCCTCCCGCTGCCCACGCTGCCTGCCTCTCCCTGGCCCAGTGCTCACGTCTCCTGCCACACACTCCTTCTCCCTTCCCTCCTCACTCTGCCAACTTTTCCCAATCTCCCTTCAGTGCCCCAATCTTGGATCTCTTTCCCCCACCCCCATAGTCCCTCTTGGTCTCCAGCTTGCAGACCCCTGAATGAGAAGCTGGGCCCTCCACTTAGCCATATAGACATAGAAGAGCCTGTCTCCACCCTCACTGAATTGAAAGTCTATTCAGAGACGAGGCATCAAGCTGGTAAATGGAAGGGATTAAGTAAATAAGAATGGTAAGTGGGAGAAGGTGACATGGCTGAATAAGGAAACATGTGTGCCGGCCAAAGTGTTCAGCGTATGTGATAGAATCTCAAGTATTAGAGGACAGGCAGGTCTGTTCTGGCCAGAGGAGGTGGGCACAGGGTCCCTCTCAGGTGAGGAGAGGAGGTGGGCACAGGGTCCCTCTCAGGTGAGGAGAGGAGGTGGGCACGGCGTCCCTCTCAGGTGAGGAGAGGAGGTGGGCATGGGGCCCCTCTCGGGTGAGAAGAGGGTGCCATAGGGAGCCCAGGTGTCAGCTGCTGAGGGCAGCACTGTGGTGTGACTTCTCACCCCACAGTTCTGTCACCTCTCTGCCCCCACCCCACCTTGGATGATTTCCAAAGCTGTCTCTGCTCCAGAACAGGCTGCGCTTCTATCCTGCTTGATCCCGTGACTCAGGAAGAGGTGGGACAGAAAGCGCTGACCCCTAACGGGTGGTAGACTCCATTATGAGCTGGTGCCGGGAGAACCATCCCAGACAGTGGGACAGGAAAGGGGGCAGCTCAGGGTGAGGTCCTGGACCACCCAGAGAGCCCCTGGATCACTTGGGTGGCTCTACCTCATGTCCCGTCAGAGTCGCACAGCTGGGAGGGCCCTCCAAAAATGGGAGGGCAAAGACGGGGAGGTGTTTGCACCATCATGGTTTCCATCCCCCAAACACCAACCCCCAGAACTCAGGGCCAAAGAACCAGAATCATTTACATTTCCAGCTTGCTGAGTTGAGAGCACCTGTGTCAACTCCCAGCACCGCAGCAGCCAGCCCCGGCTCAGAGGAAGCTTTGAGGCAGGGCCACAGCCACCCCACCAAGGATAATTTCCCTCATGAAGTATATTTGCCAGGCGGCAGATGTGCAATGATCTTTGTCTCCTCAATACAGGCCATGGGCCCTGCATCCTGTCGGGCTCACCTATTCTCACCCACCTCCTTTTCATTTCATCCTACTCTTTTAGTAAAGATTTTTTTTTCCTTTCAAGTTAATTATGCAAATGATACATGAATACATTCTGGGTCTAAATGTGTCAAACAAAACAAAAAAAGTGAAAGTCATAGGAAACATAACCCCCTACTCCCCACCCTGTACTCCCTGTTTTCAGTTTCGGGTGACTTCCAGACTTTGTCTTTCACATGTAAATACAGGTCTGAGTATATAATGGGCGAGTTGATTGTGTCTCCATTGTATACACATGGCGTCTATTATTTCACAACTTGCTTTTCCCATCTGACAATGTGGCTTTCCATGCTGGTACATTGAGGGTCTTTTCATCTTTTTAACTGCTTTTGAGTATTCACAGTTTAAAAATGAAAGCATTCCTGTCCTAAGGGACATTTAGGTGGTTTTTAATTTTTTTTTTTTGCTATTCCAAGCAGCCATACTGGATCCTTGCCGACTCCTCTGTGAGCACGAGTGTATGTGGATCATAGGATCAGGACTTGGGAGGGATTTCTGGGTCTGAAGATGGGGAGAGATTTCTGTGCCACTGGCCACATCCCCAGGAAGGATGAGGCACCCTCCACAGACCTTCTCAAGCCTCAGCGTTCAGAGCCCGGTTCTAGCCTCTCTCCCACACTGTCTTGTGTTGTTAGGCAGCTGCTCCTTGAGAGAATCCCATTTCCCACCTCAACTGTGAGTTCCCAAAGGGCCCCGCCAGGGATGTCTCTGGGGACAACTCAGTACAACATAGGAGAGTGAGTTTGGCAGATTAGTGGCTGCTGGGCTGAGGCTGATGCTCCCCACCTTCCCCGCTTTCAGCTGGACACCCTCACAGCCCACAGCCCCCTCCTCAACCCCTGTGAGATGTGGAAATGAGCCACAGGAAGTCAAGGCCAGCTGTTCTAGCTGGGGGTTCTATGTGTCCCACCCCCATTCCCTCCCTAGGAGAGAGCAGTGAGTGTCCAATGGATGAGGCTTGGGCACCCTTTCTTCCCCGGCCCCCCAGCCTCCACCGCAGGCCTCTCACCATCCACAGCACCCTGTGATGGTAAATTCTCCTCCTGCAGCCCCCTCCCCACAGTCACCATGCCCCCAGGGCTCTGCCCTCAGCCAGGGAGCAGACTGGTCCCTTCTTTTGAACCCCGGAGTCAGCGTTAATAACTGCTTATCCGCATTTGCCTTTCTCAAAGAGCCTTAAGATAGCCAACTAATCTGCCATGCTGGCGTGTCAGCCGCTGCATTGGATGGGCTGGAGATGGACTGGGAAGGGCCCGGGGTGGGACTGCCCCAGTTAGCCTCTGTGTCCAGCCGCTCCAGCCTCACAGAGGTGCAGAGGGAGAGAAGGAAGGGGCTTCAGCACCTCTCTAGCCCCTGCTTCACAACAGTGAACTGATATTGACACTGCAGTCTGCACTTAGTGAAGTCTGTAGAGGCTGTTCATACCCACTGGCAAGTAGGTCTCCCCACAAGCTTCTGAGGGCCATTACTCTTCCCATTTTACAGATGAGGATGCTGGGGTGGGCCCTGCCTGGGAAGGGGCTCTCCTGGGCTTCTCTCACTGCTTCCTTCTTTCATCTCCGTTCCTTTCACAAATACATTCCCTCTCCACCTCCTCTCTGAACCCGAAAAGGGAAGGGAGGCAGGAGGAATTTCTACATTGGAAGGGGAGGAAAGGGGTTTTCACTGGGTGCAGGCTGGATGGTGGAGGAGTCAGGAGCTGCAGTTGTTTATCAGTCTTTTCTGGGATCAACTTGGGGGTGAAGGGGGAAGCATGGTGAGAGTGCACTGTCAGGTTCAACAGGCTCCTGGGAGCTCTTGGGGCAAAAACCCTCCCATCAGGAACCCACTTATCAACTCTCAGGCAACCTCTGGCCCTGCCACCACTATAGAAGTCCAGTGTGCCTCAGTGCCCACAGATCTTGGACAGCTCTCAATAGCCTCTGAGCACCATTTCTGTGCCTATTGGCCCCACCAAATTAGCTGAGGTGTTCTGGCATTCAGTACTTTCAAGGAATACGTATTAGCTTCCACTTATATGCTGGACACTGAGAACCAAGCAGAAACAGAACAAAACCAGGCTCCTAACCTCATCTGAGCATGGGGAGCCTGCCCCTCAAAGAGCAAATATATGTGACTCTGTCAGGGAGTGATGGGTGCCAAACAGAAAGGGAAACGGGAAAAGGGGTCAGGGTCTGTGTGGGTGCAGGGCTATGCTAAATGGGGTGGTCAAGGGAAGTGTCTCTGAGGAGGTCTCATTTGAGCAGAAACCAGAGTGAAGGGAAGGAGCACACCATGCTGATAGCAGAGGTGGGGTGGGGGTGCCATTCTGGGAAGAGGAAAGACCAGTGCAAAGACCCTAAGACAGAGTGCACCTGGGGGGCTAAGAAGTAGTGAGGGGACTGGTGAGTGGGGCCAGGGGAAGACTGGAAGGAGATAAATTCAGGGGGTGGAGACGGCAGGGGGAGGTCACCCAAGGTCTGGAGGATCCTGAAAGATTTTGGTTCACAATAAAGTTGTGAGCTCTCTCAAAAACTGTGGCAGAAATTCCTGGAAGCTGGACAAAAGCAACAGATTCTTTTTCCTCTGGAATCCTTTTCTTGTTATCTTGGGCCATGGAAACAATATGGTCATTTCCTCCTCCTACTCCTCCTCCTCTTCCTCCCTCCCCTCATCCTCCTCCCCTCAAACCTGCCCCTGACCTTGTCCCAAGCTGGCTTGCCTGCGTACAGCAGAGGCAGTGGCCACCTCCTGGTTGCAGGCAGAGGACAAGGCCAACAAGGGGACGGGAGGAAAGACGCCCCCGGGAGAAGCAGGCGGCAGCACGAGGGACGACGTCACGGGGGCCTCTGACCGCTATTCATTTCAGTCCCCGGGTGTCTCCATCAATAACAGTCTGCCAGTGACCAGGAGGGAGGAGGACGGGAGAGGGAGGAGGGGTGATCTGGGGTCTGGAGGAAGGGAGACATGAGACGGAAAGGGAGAGAGATTTCTCCGAAGCTCCTCCAAGCCTGAGGCAGGAGTTGGAGGTGGGGAAGGCAGAGGGGGCACTGGGAGCTGAGAGTTTCTGTCTCCCAGGCTTTTCTCCCTGTTTCCTTCTTTCATCTCTGTTCCTTTCACAAATACATTCCCTTTCCACCTCCTCTCTGAAGCCAGAAAGGGAAGGGAGGCAGGAATTTCTACATTGGAAGGGGAGGAAAGGGGTTTTCACTGGGTACAGGCTGGATGGTGGAAGAGTCAGGAGCTGCAGAGGACACCGGGAGCATTCTGTGGCCGGCAACCAGAGTCTAAAGCAAGCCTGGTGACAAGGGCTGACATAGGTACCAGACTGGCACCAGCAGCCTGTGGGCCTCATGAGAGGAGGGCCTGGGCCACGAGGTCTGGCACAGAGCCTGGCACAGAGCGAGCACTCAGGAAATAAATGGTCATGGCAATGACCAAATGGCCGGCTGTGGAGATTGGCTGGGGATGGACTAGACCAGCCAAGGAGGGCTGCCTGGAGTAGGTAGAACTTGATCAGATTCTTGAAAGATCAATGGGTTTCGGAGAAGTGAACATGGGGAAAAGGGGCATACCAGGTGAGGAGGTGGTGAGAGCAGAGGAATGCGGGGGCAGAAGGGAACACAGGTTGTTGGGGATGTGGCCTTGGATAAGATCACGTGAGAGAGAGAGGAACAAGAGAGGCAGCCATTCCACAGGGTGCCCTCTCTGGGGCCATGGGTGGCTTGAAAAGGTCTGAGGTGACTGTTCACCAGAATATTCAAGCCTGCTTTCGCCATAGTGAGCTTTTGGGCTTTCCCCATGGTTTTGAGCCTTGCAGGCCTCCCAAGCCACCTTCAGCCACATCTGCAGGCAGAGAAAGAAGGCCTGACACTGGGCACGCTGGACAGCTTATGGGAACTCCCAGAAAGACTCCCCCATCCCCACTCTCTTGGCCTTGTCACCACACCTAAAGGACAGCACTGAAAAGTCACTCCCTGAGTATATTCTTCTGTCAAATCCGGATTCCCTGGCGAGGAGGTGGGGTGTGGCCCAGTTAGAATTAATCAGTGGGAGAGCTAGACTGAGCCTTCTCAGTTCGCAGGTGGGGAGACTGAGGCCAGAAAGAGGATGTGATTTGTTAAGGTCACCTAGGGAATTAAACGCAGAGCAAGGGTGGTCTAGTGCTGTAAGTCGGTGGCCTGGATATGCCCTAGAAGCCCTCTGACTTGGAGGGGTGTGAAGACCATCTGTCACTGCAAATCAAACAACAGGGGTTGGGACAGGGGACACAGGGTACGTTTATTTTATTAGGAGGGCCTGGCTTGGGGTCCTCCTTACAGACTGAGCCTTTATTTGGAAGGCTTAGAGGAGCCCTCCACCATCCCTGAGGGAGCAGCGCCCAGCACTCCTACCGGCCAGAAAGACAGCCCATGGTCAAGTGTGGCTAGAGGTGCTGGGGGTGAGGGGTGGAAGCTGCCCCTTCTAGGAAGCGTAGGGGCTGGCGCTGAAACAGGGCAGAGAGGTCTGAGGCACCAGGGTACGGGGTAAGGAGAGAACCGTAAGGAGAGGGGGGTGTGGTGGGGGGAAGATGCAGGGTGGGGAGACTCCGCGGAGGGAGCAAAATAGAAAAGCAAAGGGAGGTACGAGAGGCAGACAGCCGGGAACACCGAGAGGCAGAGAAGCTCCGAGAAGAGTGCACGGGAGAGAAAGAGAGGTGGGGACAGGGACCGAGCGGCAGGGAGGGGCGGGAGCCTGGAGGGCGGGCGGCAGGGCGCGTCGGCGGGCCCGGGGGCGCCCCACTGACCCTTCTTGGCGCTTGCTTTCCTCCCCAGGCTGCGCCTTCCTCACCTACTGCGAGCGTGAGTCAGCGCTGAAGGCCCAGAGCGCGCTGCACGAGCAGAAGACTCTGCCCGGGGTAAGTGGCGCCCGCCGTGGCGCAAGAGGCCGACGCGCCGACAGGGGGCGACTTCGGGAGGCCGGGCGGCGGCGCGGCGCGCCGGGAGAGGGCGGCAGGGCGCCCGCCGCCCGCCTGAGCTCGGGAGCCCGCGCGCCCCCCAAATCCCCGGGCTCTCGGCCGTCCGGGCCCAACGGGATCCGGGACGGGGGCCCCACTTGGCCGTGGCCGTGAAGTTCCTGCGCGGGCAGCCTGGGGCGGGGGAGCGGCGTGTCCCGGGTCCCCGGAGCGGGAGCTGCCTCCGCCGGGCCCGCGGGCCGCGTGCGCGATCGAGTCCGCCCATCGAGTCGACGCGGGCCGCTCTAGTGGGGGAGGAGGGGGCCGGTGTGGGAGGGGGCGCCGCAAGTGAGATCACCGCGGTTTATTTAAGGAGCCAGCCCTCGTCTTTGATAAACTATCGCGCCTCGGCCCTGGTTTATAGCTTCTGTGCGGGGGAAAAGAGAATTATTTATGGCCCCCCTAACTGGGTGTGATATCAGCCATGGCTATTATCGAGGCTAGTTCATCACCATAAAATAAGAAGTATTCTTCGGGTCAAGGGTCTGCGCGGTCTCTCCTGTGGGTTCAGAGAGATGGGGCGGTGGTGAGGGGGGAGAGATATACGGCTGCTGAGTATCTAAAGATAAATGGAAAGATGTGTGTTTGTGGGCATAATTTAAAGATTTTCTAAATATAGTGTTGACGCTTATACAATGGACACTGCAGGGAAGCACATGTGTTCTATAAGTATGCACACCCATGCTTACACATGCATGTTTACATTCTTACCAAGCCAACCGTATGTAAACACACGTTTCCATTTCTACCCCACAGCGGGAAAGGTTAACCAGGTAGACGGAGAGAAAATGCAACCCCGGGCGGGGGCAGCCTTCCTTTGCATCGAAGATCTTTCTTTACTCGTTTAGGGGTGGGGAGAGCTGAATTACACAGGGCCTTCCTTCCATTAAGACAGCCTTTGTATTGTATTTTGGTATTTGTGATTGCAAAGCACGGGGCTGAGTCATCTTAATAACATACCCACAGATGCAAATATATGGAAATCGAGCACCGCACAGATTTTGTGTGAAGCCCAGCTCTGGCAGGGTGGCCATTCCCCAGTTGTTTTTTCAGTTGCGCGGCTACATGCACATATATTATAGTAATTACTTTCTGGGTGCCCTCTGTAAGACGGCAGAAATATGCCTCACATCGCCCCATGTTATGTGTGAAGCATAAAGCCATATTGTAGGATAATCAAAGGCTTCTGAGAAAGGTTTGTGCTGATTAATAAAGTGTTTATGGTACTTTGTTTTGGGGGAGACTGTGACAGATATTTTAGAGCCACCCAAATGGAATAGAAAATACCACATTGTTATGGGAGGCCCTTCATCAGCTTGAGAGAGATTGCTAGGGAGTTTCATGGTGGCTAAAAGCCGGAATCAGAAGGGGAAACAGAAAGAGAGAAGGTGAGAGGGGGAGGTTTAGGATTTTGAAAGGGGAGAGGCTGGGAACTGGGAGTATTTCAGTAGCAAGTGTGGATTGTTGAGGATCTAACATTAACTTGTGGTTGTTTATTTTACATATAATAGAATAGCTAAATGATGGAGTGTATTAGTTCTTTAATAATTTATAGAAATACTTTGATGTTGCAGTAATTACATTAAAGGTCACATATCAAAGGTAATTTGGTTGAGCAGCTGTGATGGTTTCTCAGAAGCAATCAATATCACTGTCCGTGGTGCTGATTTCACCAAGGGGCCTGCCAGATTAAAGAAGGCTTATTACCAGGCAGAAAGGCCCAGGGGAAATCAGGAGCACATTGGAGCGACGCGCCAGCCCCCTTTCCACCGATAATTAACACTGTTCCCCATAATCTGTGCTAATCCTTCATACTGGGAGATCCAGTGGCATTTTTCTGAAATCACAAAGACAAGTTGAGTAAGTTTGAGGGAAAGGGCAAAAAGAAACGTGAGTTTATGTTGGGACGGGGAGGGGGGAAGATAGATAGAGGCCAACAGCAGAGCTGAAACATAGCCTAGAGTCCCCTCGAACACCATCCCTTCTTCAAAGGCCTCACAGGGAAACTCATGGCCTCAAAAACCTCATCAAACAATTCTCAGGGCAGGCACGGCCCACCAGAGGGAGGGGCAGGAATAAAAGACCAGATTGCAGCTCGAAGTTCCGAGGGCACATTGTCTCCACACAAACCTGCATGCAGACAAATGAAACACAAAATGACCAAGTAAAATTATTCTTTAAAGTGGAGTTGTTTTGATTCCAGAAAGCAGACCTGGTGTTATTGCTGTTGGTTGGTTCTCTCCTTTGAGATCAGAGAAAGTGTGCCACTAGCAAATGCAGGGACGGGACCAAGCCAAATGCTCTCACCCAACCAAATAATAGGCGATCCTGCCAGCTGTGGCTGTGTTCATGGCTGCCTGTTTCGGTGAGAGACAGAGGGGGACTTCTTCTTGTCTGGGGTGACCACACTAGGTGCCCCAGCAAGCACACTCTATGTCTGACTAAAGAGAATGAAATTGAAAAAAAAGAACCTGGAAAACTGGTAACCTCAGCAATTTAGGCACTTTTCCAGACTTCAAAATCCATTAAAATCAGCCCTCCACTTTCTCGCTGAGGAGAGAACGAGGAGAAAAGATAGTACAGGCAGTCTATGCTGTTTCTAGTGAGTTACGGAGCTCGCATCCTGTTGCCAGCAAGAAAAATAATCCCATTGCTGTCATACACACACACCACCACCATCACCATGAGCAACAATAACAAAATGACAGAGACAGAACTAGAGGCACCCCTAGCACATGTCTTCATTGGAGGCCTGAAAAGGGAAGCTGACATTTCTCTTGGGATCAGTGGAAGCTCAGAAACCAGACCACAGTGGCTGTTCTTACAAATCAGTGATACGTGATTCCCAGTATCCCTGGGAACCAGCCTGAGCAGGGCCCTCTGATGGCTGATGGAGTCATCCCTGGACCAGTGGCACAAATGGATTATTATTTTTGAGTTTGGCATGTTTTAGTAGAATTAGATTATTAAACTATGAAGCTTCATCTGGGTCTTTTTGAGCACTGCCTTCTGCCAGAATCCAGGCAGAGTGACTCCCTTTTTCTAATCTCTCTGCCTCTCTCGCCCTCATACTCTTGATCTCACTCTTTCCTGACTTCCTGTTCTTTTCCTGCCCGTGCTCCTCTATTCACAACATTTGTTTCACTATTCACAGGGGACAGTCAACATGGGGCAGTTTCTCAATCCATCAACAAGTATTTCCTGTGTGCCAGACGTTCTGTAAAATACAGAGATAAGAAAAACACATCCACCTCCCCGCTTGGAGTTGACCACCAAGTTGGGGATGGAAGCCACACACACACACAAATATCTACATAGTCAACAATACAAGACAGCACATGTTACTATAAAACGGGTAGTGTGGACAATTGTTCAATAATCACAATATTTTTAAGTGCTTACTATATGACAGGCATGATGCCAAGCACTTTACCTACATTGCCTCATTTTATCTTCAAAACTACGCTATGAAGAAGATGTCATGATTATCCCTCACAGAGGAGGAGATCAAGGTTTGCCCAAGGTCACAAAATTGATAAGTGGCCGAGCCAGGACCAGCACCGAGTCTGCTACCAAAGCTCAGGATACCTGCCTCTGCCAGTGCCACCGGTTGCTTTAGGAATTTAGAGAGAACCAGGATGACCATGGAGTGCAGGAGTGACTCAAAGTTTTCATTCAGGATATGGGTAGGGTGGGAGTAAAGTGAGTCAGATGGGAGCACTGGTCCGAGAAACGGCCCAGAGTCGAGGCACACACAACAGGCCAGGAGCCAGGTGACTCACACAGGGCAGGAGAGGCCCACTCTGAGAACCACCTGGGGCCTGAGTGTGCACAGGAAGCCTCTTGAAAGAAGTCTGTTCCTTAAAATCTTTGTCACAGCTCCTGAAGCTTTGTCGCAGCTCCTCCAGCCATTGGGACTTTGTGGGGAATCGTCTTCCAGGAAGAGCCCTTCTGTTTCCAAGTTTGGGAATACAGGGTCTCAAGGGAGATGCTCAGATGAGAGAAAACCAGGTGCTATGACAAGCTGTGGCCAGCACTTTTGCTCCTTTGGTAGCAGAAAGGGCTTCTCACCAGGGCTGGCAGGGGAAGAGCTGGGTCCAGCCAGTAGGAGGCAAGGAAGCAGTGGGAATTAGAGCTGGTCAGGGATGGGGGTGGGGGAAGTGGGAGCTGTATCTCCTTGGTAAACATTAAAGTTCCAACTCACTAGTCAAAGATTGGCTTTTGTGTCCTCATTCCAACAATCCTAGAATACAAAGCAAACTAACACACTCCTCCCTGCTGTCTCCCTCTTCCCCTCCCCTCGCGTCAGCCTGGCAGACATGCAGAGTCCCGCCATCGCACCTCCTGACTGAGGTCACCGCGACTCAGGATGGGTCACTTCCATGGAAATTCAATGTGACCTTCTTTGAGTTTACCAGGAAAGATGTTAAAGTGGGAAAATTCTTTTCAGAGAGCTCAAATGGATTTCTAGCACCGCTATCTCAGACTGTCTCTCCTTTCTATCCCTTCTTCTCACTTTTCTCTTTCTTAATCCCATTTCCTCCTCCTTTCTTTTTCTTTTTCTTTCTTCTCTTTGTGCCCCCATTTTCTCCTCTCTTCTCTCCCTCTGCCCATTTTCCTCTATCTCTCTCACCAACACTTTCTTCTTTTATCCTTCAGACTTGTCTCTCCTTTCCCTCTCCTCCCTCCCTCTTTCGACTTTGGCCCACCCCACCTCAACCCTGACATCCACAGGAGGCTCTGGTGGGGCCCCCATCACCATACGGGGGCTTCCCTGGCAAGGCCCATCTCCCTCCCTGACAGTCCTGCCATTGAGGGATCCATCTAATTTTATGTACAACTGTAAAGATGAATGATAAGTAGAAAGGATGAAGGCAAGAACAAGATGAATAAATTATAAAGGGCAAATGATGACAAGACAGGGGTCCCCAGAGACAGTGATATGATAACAGAAACTAAAGACGAATTTATGATGGATGTAGTTAGCATGTATGGAGGCTGTTAATTCTTCGGGGTAGTTTTACAATTTCTAGTGATCGGTGCAATCAAAGCTTTTCATTTTAGAAATGGGATGTATTTCCACTTGTTTGTCCTGTAGGCACAGTGTTGGTTTTTGTCTCTGAACAGTGAGTCTGGGTCCCATCAGCACCTGCATCTTCCCTCCCAGCCCCTGCCACCTTCTGTTTCTCTGCAGAGATCATCTCAGCCAGATCCACACACTCTTCCAGTTCCCCGGTCCTGTTCTTCCTCTTGCTGAGTGTATTAGCATGGGACTGCTGCAACAAAGCACCACAAATTGGGTGGCTTAAACAACGGAAATGTATTGTCTCACAGTTCTGGAGGCTGGCAGTCCCAAATCAAGGTGTTGGCAGAGTTGGTTCTTTCTGAGGGCTGTGAGGGAGAATCAGTTCCAGGCCTCTCTCCTCGCTTCTGGGAGCCTCAGGCATTCCTCAGTTGTAGATGGCGTTCCCTCTGTGTCTTTGCATCATCTTTCCAATGTACATTGTCTGTGTCCAGACTTCTCCTTTTTATGAAGACAGCAGTCATATCGCATTAGGGCCTGCCCTAATGACCTCGTCTTAACTTGATCATCTGCAAAGACCCTATTTCAAAGAAGGTCACTTTCATGGGTCCTGGGGTTAGGACTTCAGCATCTTGTGAGGGGAACACAATTCAACTCATAACACTGAGAAAGGGGCTGCCCTGTGGCTCTTCCACAGTAGGGAGGATAAAGGCCTACAATAGTGTCTGAGTCACGGGGGTCGCCCAGCCTTTCCTCTGTATCTCATCTGGATTCATGCTTTTTTCTTTCTCTTTGGGAGAATAGATGATATATCTTTCTTCTTTCTCATATTCCCCGAAAAGAAGTACTCATCTGTCCTTTTAGGGCAGTGGCTCTCAATTTTGCCCTGCAGGGGACATTTGACATTGTCTGGAGATGCTACTGGCATCTAATGGGTAGAGGCCAGGGCTGCTGCTAAATATCCTACAATGTACAGGACAGTCCCACAACAAAACATGATCTGGCCCCAAGTGTCAACAATGCCAAGGTAAAGAAACCCCGTCCCGGGCCTAGGGTAGGTAGAAGGTGGGACAGTGAGGCCCTGGGGCAGAGCGTTCCTCCCTTACTTGCTGGTTCTCATTCATTCAGGGAACAAGCCCAAAGGTCCTTAGAGTGTTACAAGAGGGATGACTTGTGAAGAGGCAAAAGCTCCAATGGTGTGAGCACCGGGTAGCGGGGGAGTACGGGCAGGAGCAGAGGGCAGAGCCCACCTCTGGGCATTAAGGATCATTTGTCGCCTGCCATTCACATGCACCCACGTCTGCAGGGCAGACTTGACCCAAGGGCTTAGCAGTTTCAGCACCGACTCCAGCTCAACTCTCTCCTGGGTTAGGTGAATGGAGACTTTGCTATAACAGAGCTGGGACCAGAACCCAGGCCTTGAGACCCACTCATGTGGGGCATTTCTCCAGCCCATACCTTCAGAAGAGCCCCCATCCCAACAGCAAACCTGCTTGGCAGGCATGTGCCCTAGCCAGGCTTTCCAGCCAAACAGGACCTTCACCACAGAACACCAGCCTGGGCTCATTATACAGAAGGGAACACCAAGGTTCCAAGAGAGAAGCCCAAAGCACTTTAAATCCAGGTACTGAGGGACAGATGGGTATAGGGGCTACATCTGTGATGCCTTCAAAACTTGCCTCTGCTCTTCCACATTAGCCCTTAGCCCAGCCCCCTGTCCCACTGTGTTCATGCAAAATCTTTTCAATCTCCTCCCCACAGAGACATCTCAAAGTCCTCCTTCTCCCTGGGGCTGTGCCCACAGTCTTCCCTCCTAGACTGCCCACTTTCTCCTTCCCTGCCCCAACCACTGTCCTGAGGGTTCCGCATTTTTCAAGCAAGTGACTCTTGACTCTCATAGGGGCCTCATCTTCTCAGTGGCCCCCACGACATAGTCCAGGCCTGCCATGGGCTGTGCCCAGAAAAGCTCCCTAACAAGTTTATCTGAAAGAACCAGAGAACCTCTGTGCCTGCAGTCATCATACATGACTTGAAGGAAATAAACAAACAAGAGGGCACATGAGATAATAAACAGGGAACCTGGGCCAGGTCCAGCCTGCCACCAACAAGCCACGTGGCCTGGGCAGAGCAATGAGCCCGGACCCTCCCTGGACACACCATCTAGACTGTGAAGGAGGCGGTGGGCCAGATCGCCTCTCAAGACCCTTCCAGCTCTGACATTCTTTATATTTCTAAGAATAATGAGCTCAGCATTACTCACATTACTTAAGACAACAGGGAGAGGAAAGGAGAGGGGGAGAGCGAGGATGACAGTGTCTCCTGCTCTCCACTACCCGACGCCATTGGTGACAAGTATAATAAAGCGTGGGTCAGATATGTCTCTCCCTGACGCAGAGCAGCCAGACTGCCTGCTCCCCAGGGCTGGGGCTGGATTCCTGATGGTACCCCCACCCCTGCCCTCTGCTCAGGTCTCATTCTAAGGACACCAGACAGGCATTTTGCAATTTTCGCACTGCCCCAATGTGGCTTGGATCACGGCTGCCATCACCCAAGTCAGCGGCAGCAGCGTTTACAGATAGCCTGCCCCCTGCGAAGTTTGGTTGTGGGAGGGAGGGTGTCTGGCATCGGACAAAAATAAGTAAGACACGGCCTGTTGCAGAAGGAGTTTATAATCTGGTTTGGGAGGCAAGTGTGAAGACAGCTCATGATCCAGAAAATATCTTTAGGGGCCCCAAAAATGGTAGTGATGGGATGTGCCCAGGAGTTCAGATGAGAGAGATGGCAGGATAAGCCAACATGCCCTGCAGTAGCCCACACCACCACAGTGGCCTTCTGCTTCCAGGCCCTCACCCCTCTGATGCATTCTTCAGAGGCTGGCCAAGGGTGTCATTGTAAAATAAAGGTCCCACCACCTGCAAACCACCCAGGCTTCTGTCACCCACAAGATTCAGCCAGGGCAGACACCATCCTGGCCACAAACCCTCCAGATGCACGTAGCCTTCCTGCAAGCTCCTCTTTTTCCACGTCATTCCCTCTGCCTGGAGAGTTTCCATTCATCCTTGGAGGCCCAAAGTCAACATCACTTCCTCTAAACAAATTCTCTGCCCCTCTCGGGGAGCTTTCCAATCCGTCCCCATCCAAGCACCCAGCACTGCCCTTGGGGCCCAGGCTGCTCCATTAACTCCAGAGTTCCCATCTTGGATTCCCAGCCTGTACCTGCTTTCCTCTTTCTGCGCCTGTGCCTGGAACTGGCCCAGAGCAAGGATGGGCGGGAGGGAGGCAGCTCCCCATCTGCTGAGCGACCTTGCTGGCCTTGGCATTTCCAGAGGCACCAACAGATCATTCTGGCATCTCCTATTCCAGCCATATCACCTCTATGCCCCTCCAGAAAGTCTTCAGCCTAGCTCACCCTGCGGGGGTGCATTTGGAAAGAGGAGAAAGCTTCGCTCTCTGGTCATGGATGTAGAAAGGAAGTGCTGTGTGGAAGGTGCTTCGGCCCAGGCATTCGCCGCCGGTGCAGGTGTGAATGTGGACGTGTGTGGAGCGAGGTGTGTGTCCACCGGAGCAAGAATGTGAGGCTGCCACAAGGGCTGTGCCTGCATGAATCCGTGTGAGGCTGCAAAGGGTTTGTTGACCTTTCGCCAGAAAACGAGGCTGAGAAACAGAATGTCTGTGTGAGCTCCTGCTCCGGGATGGATGTGTTTTAGGATTGGAGGGTTTCTGCTGGGCGCATGTGTGTGGGCGAGCAGAAGGACACGTCTTTGTTGTTGACCTGCAGGGATCCGGAACTGTGGGCTGCCACGTGCCATCAAAAATGGGCAAGCCTGGGTGATAATAGAAAAAAATGGCATTGTTCTTTATTCTTTAATTCCTCATGAAAACAGCTGTTGTAAAGAGGAAGGGGCTGGAGTGCAGGGGAGATAAGGTCTCTCTAGGGCGCCGAAGTTTACTGTGGTTCAAGCACCCTTTTTTTAATCAAAGGCATTTGTGGTATGTTCCCATGAGCCCACCAGGGGGCGCCATGTGGGTGGCATCCCCTTCTGGTGGCTGAAGGAGCACAGTGTGTTTAATGGTGAGCCTGGTGTGCCCAACCCTGTGCCCAGCACAGAAGAGGCAAAATGATGCCGAACACTCCGCTCCACCCTTCAGAACACTGTCAGCCTGTGCAGAGGACACCAACCAACTTGGGGCATCCACCCAACCTTTCCAGGTCTGAGTTCCCTAATTTCTATCATGAAAATCACATGTGTGAGCCCTTTATATGCTGTGGATTGCTAGAAATCATCCAAGTTGTATTATTAATGACAAAACAATGATGTGAGTGGGGATGACCTTCGGAGTCCTTTGCCACAATAAAGTCCTGTGACTCCTAATTCACAGATGAAATAATTAAGAGGATAATAAAAATATAGAATGGCTCAAGTATGCAGTTTGGACTATATGTCCCATTATATTTCAGAAAAGAGCTGGGATGCCCCGAAAGGACTCCATGGAGTGGGGAGGACAGAAGTTGGTTGTGTATGTAAAGGGAGAGGAACTCGAGAAATGAGTAAGAGGAGGAAGCCTTGGGGAGCCAGGTCAGTGTGAATTTTCCTCCTGGAATTGGGAATGAGAACAGGGAAAATGTGTGTGGAGATGGAGGAGGCTTTTCTCACACTGCTGTGCTTCAGAGCCTCTAGCCCCTTACAGCCTGTAGGCTCCAATCAACTCCATGCAGATCAGTTGCTCTGAAATCCTGCAGGTGCTGGGCATGGCTTCAGGCCCCAGCAAGTCTCCAGCTTCCCCGCTCCCTAGAAAGGACCTGCCTCCTCCCAGCCTACCCACCAGAATCCTCCCAGGGCATCAGGACCTAGCCCCAAGCTCCCTTCCTCTGTGATGCTCCTCTAGGTTGCTCTAACCAACACTGATCTCGCCCTTGCCTGAGCCTTTGCAGGTCAACAGCACCGGAAGTCTAAGCCCTGGCTAAAATGTGGACATCAGATCAGCATCACTGGGGTCTGTTAGAAATGCAGAGTCTTGAGCTTACTCTAGATCATCTGAGCCACGTCACTAAGACAGCAGCCACCACCCTTTAACAAGATCCCTAGGAGATTCGTGGGCACAAGAAGTTCAACCACCACTGGCCTAATGTTAGGCTTTAAAGGATATTGTCTTAGTTGGAGCGCCCCCAGAAGCAGACTCTAGACAAGCATTTGAGTGCAAATAGCTTCTTTGTGGGGTTGACCCCAGGAACTTGGGTCAATAGTGGAGACAAGGAAGAGAGGAAATCAATAAGGGGTGTCTTATCAGGCAGACCAGCTTCCACTGCGGGTGTTGCTGAACCCCACTGGGACTCTAGAGCCAATGTCAATCATACTCCTTGGAGTCATCCCACCCAAGGGGCCAGAGAACTGGGGTATTCATGCACCAATTTCCACCAGGCTGTGGCCGAGGTTGTGCCCAGGGGTCTTCCGCTCTCTAGCTTTTCTGGCTTGCTGCATGGGTGGGCAAAGCGGGCTCCACAGTCAAAGGAAGCCCTCGAGCTGGAAGTGCTGGTGCCGGCAGTTGGAAGTCAACCCACTGTCACTGAGGTGGGGAAGAGAAGGGGTCATGGGCAGGACACCACCTACATCTACTGCAGATTGAGCCTTGTGGCATCATCCCAAATAAGAGAGCAGATCAAAGAATCTTGTCTCTCTAACCCCGATGACAGCTACCAATCACTGTGTACTCGCTACAGCCAGACACTTCACAAATATTATCTCATTTATTTAAGACAGCATTACCCAGGTCTTAACCAGGCCTTATTAGTGCTATTGTATGGAAGAGGAAACTGAGGCAAAGGGGCTTGCTCAGACCAGAAAACCATGGAGAGATCTGGCGCCAGAGCCCATGCTCCTTCCTCCTCATCCTAGGGCACTAACCCTGTGGAAAGCCAGAGCTGCATGAGGGCAGGAACCGTCCCCGTCACCCCAAGGCCACACACCAGGTTCTTCTGGCAGGAGACTCTGGCATGATTGCTAGACACCCAGGGGGCCCTGTGGGGCAGGGCAGTGGCCCTCGAGGTGTCACCACACACCTGGCCTACCTCTGCATTGGAGAAGTCCTGTTCTGAATGGAAGGCAGAGTCTGATTCCATCCCCAGCTCTGCCTGGAGCCTTACCATGTGCCCTTGGGAAGCCATTTAACCTCTCTGAATTGTAATTTCTAAGTGGCCACCCTTCCACTTAGAAATTCATTTGGCTGCAGTGGCCTCAACAAATAACACTTTGGGTTTTTTGCACATCACAGAGTCTGGGGCCTCGTGTTGCTTCAGCAACATAACCATGCAACAGCAACAACGTAACAGAGTCCTTCTCACTGCTGTCGGAGGGCATTGCATCTGTCACCAAGCAGAGCAGGTCCAGCTGCCTCTGTCCCTTCTATCGGGAATGCAAAAGGTTTCCAAGAGGTCCCCTCTCCAGGAGACATCTAAGTATGTCTCATTGGCCAGAGCTATGTCACAGGGCCACCCTAGCTGCAAGGAAGTCTGGGAAAGAGGATATCTTGCCAAAGACTATGCACGTGTCTTCCATGAACAAATCTGTGCTTCTTCAGTGAAGGAGAAGGGCCGGATAATATTGGTGGGACCTGGAAGAGTCTACCCTCACACAGCCTGGTGGAGATGGTCAGGGGTTACAGAAGAGCAAGCTGGCTGGAGCAGCAGCCACCCCCCACACACGTGCCGCATTTGCCTTCAGCTTAGATCACACCCTGATGCTTCCATGAGGATGCTGAGTCAAGAAAGCAGTCTTAGGGTGTGGACAAGAGGAGCTTCTTCATGCAGCACTGCTAACTCTGCATGTTTATTCCAGCTACTGACATGGTTTCCAATTCTGTGAGATTCATAAGGGGGAAGGGAATAAAATTTCAGCTACCCTTAGGTAGCATATTTGCGTCCTCTGTGTCTTTCTCGAGTTTGTGCCCTTCTGTGCCTTTGTGTGTGGCTTAAATATTGAAGAATCAAAGGCTGCCACGCCAGCAGACAGCTGTGCCACATCACAGGCATTCCACAGGCAATTCCTTACTCCCACTTTTTTGACAGTTGCACCAGTGGTCTCACACCCTCTGAAAGTGGGTCGGCCGGCTTTCAGGGCCAGCAGCAATGGCACCAACTTTATTTTCAGAGACTGAAGCAGGACCTCTTTTGTAAAGGGGTGTGGGGTGAGGTAGGGGTGCTCTGTGCAAAGCCTGCTCGGATTGACCTTCCTGGTAAACTTCAGCATGGCTGAGAGCCAGGAAGGAGGGGACCAGGGACAGCACGGGCTGGCCTGTGCTGCCCTCTACTCCTGAGGCCCTCCCTCATAGCCTCTGCCAGTGGCCTGGGCTGTCCCACAAGGTAGTGAGCCTCTGGTCACAGACATGTTCAAGCAGTCTGAGTCGCAGGGTTCAGGGGTTGATGCAGGTAATTCCAACATTGGACCAAATCAGTTCTTGGGGGCGAGTTAAGATCCCATGATTTTATCTTAAGTTTTACTAGCTTAACCATCATAAATGCCCGCATAGAACCAGTCCCAGTCCTCAGCCCCAGCCAGTTTGGCTAGGTCCCAAATTCCCTAGCCTCTAGCCTGGAGTAATCCTCATTTCTGCTTCAGGCCTCCCAATTTCTCCCTTCTCTGAAGACCTTCAGGCCTTAGAGGCGAAACCCTCCATGCCGCTGGGCAGGCTCATGCCTTAAATTTAACAACCTAGCCTCCAATCCCAGCTCCACCACTCTGAGCTGTGTGACCTTGGGCTAATCACTTAACTTCTCTGTGCCTCAGTTTTCTCATCTCAGCCCTGGGGTGCCAGTAGTTCTTTTATCCAGGAGCAGTTTATGGATAGCATGAAGCATGCAAAGCTCCAAACACCCTGCTGCTCTTGCACACAGGAAATGTGCACAATGACAGTTTCTCTACAGCTGCCACTCTTGCTTCAGTGATTCCGTCTCCAAGAAAGGAGTGAATCTTCCTACCTGGCCCCTTCTGATCCATCCCCGGCCCCTGGCTGCCCAGGTCTGGAGGGCAGCCAATGCAGGATGCGTAGCAGCAAACCTCCCAGCTTTATAGCCTAGTGCAGGGCTGGCCTCAGGGAGGGGCCAACAAACCCTACCATGCTGAATGGAAACCACTGTGAGAGTGGCAGGCAGGTCCATAAGGATGCTGGAGCTGGCCCTGCCAAGGCCTGGCTGTGCTGGAAGAGGAGGGCTCAAGATCACCACCTTCATGCCCCCACAAGAGGTGTTTGTTAAGTTTGTCTTCATGGTTTGCACAATCCCCCACATGAGGCCTACATCATACCTCCTTCTCCACTCCCTGTTCACCATTCTTCACTCCAAAACATGGCAGCACCCCTGGAATCTGGGTGAGCACAACCCAGAAGATTGAAAACCCTAACCAGGGAGAGCAGGAGCAGAGTCATGCCCTGGACACCCTCATGGATTAAGATGGTCCAGGAGGCCCTTCAAGGCCGAGAGACAGAGGGTCTGAAATGAATATGCATTCAGCCTCTCCCAGCAGCCCTGACAGCTGGCATCCAGCAGCTGGAACGGCTCAGAGCCTGGGAGAAGGTTTGTAATTCAATTCAGTAAGTGTTTCCTGAGCACCCACCAGGAGCATAGCCCCGCGCTAGGTGCTGCTTGGCAGGTGGAAGTGAGTAGAGGGCAAGAACCCTGCTGCCCCTGGGGCTTCCCTCCTGCGGAGGAGAGAAGATGTACATGCCAAGCAATTAGAGGACAATGGATCGAGACTCCAGACTGCAATTTAGAGCTGGGAGTGGTTTGGGAGCGCTTCCAGGCAGGACTGCTCACTGAGTGTCACACTGCCTGGGCAAGATCGGCAGGATCTAGGTGGATGGAGGGGGCTCCAGATGTCACTCCAGTGAGGTGACAGCAGGGGCAAAGGCAAGGAGGAGGGAGAGGACAGGGGGCGCTGGCTGGAGTTCAGGAAGGGCTTGGGGACGGGACTTAGCATGAGTTGGGAAGGCCTTACACATCCCACTGAGGAGCTTGTTCCCTTTCCTTTGGGTTCTTGGGAGCTCATGAAGCTTCCTGAGTAGGAGAGTGTCCACCTCCACATGGTATGTAGCATGGTCTGGATGGTGAAGGCCTGTGCCAGTCCTGATGAGAGGACTGAGGTGAGGAAGTGACATCAGGAACAGAAGCTGAGGCCAGTGGAGAGCCTGCCTCAGTCCCCCTTCCCGGGAGCAGCCTCAATGGGCACAGGCTGGCAGGAGCTACTCACTTGGTTTCGGGCAAGTCCTGCTGGTGGAGGGCTGAAGGGAAACTTGGCTCCCTCTCTGCCCTGAAGCTGGTGAGGGCATTGCCCTGACCACTTGAACACTTGTTGCACCTGAATGAGAAAGTCTCCATTCAGGGCAGGCTACGCAGTGCTGGAGAGGTTTCCAAACCACCTCATCTCACTACCACACATAGGGATTTCTTTGACATTCAGATTTATAATAAATGTAAAGAAAGAGGCTCCACCTCTCTCTCTCTCTCTCTGTCACACACACACACACACACACACACACACACACACACAGAGTCATGAAGAGTCAGGATCTGCCTGGGATCCATGTGTTGCAAATGCTCCCTGGGTGATTTCGCTGCTCCTCCAGCTTCAGAAACCCTGTGTGCTCCTCTATTCTTTGTCCAGCATTGTCAGAAAATACTGATTCCTCCTCTTGGGCTAGAAGAGTTTGATCCATGAGGAGGGCCCCACTCTGCAATTATGTTTCCCTCCTGAGGGTCAGAGAACCTCAGAAAAGTGGAGTGGGAAGGGACATAAGCATCACTTGCCTAGACAGTTGGACACAGCGCTGCTGGGATGCCACATTTGGGTCTGTTCTCATTTGCAACATGGCCTTTATCTTGAAAAGGCTCCATGATTGATGACCAAGTAAACCTACCCTAATTCAGAAGACCTGGGGAGGACACCCATTTCCATTAGCATCCGTATTATGGGGTGTGCTCAGTGAAGTTTTATTACTTTTGAGTAGACAACCCAACAGTGCTTCCAAGTTAATGTCCAACACTGCTTTAATGAACAGATGCAAAGCCTGTGTAACTAGCACAGTGATGAAGTGACACAGAGGATTCGTAAGCCACTTGCAAACACTGGTCTTAGGTTGACAACATATTCCTGCACATAGAACTTCGTCTACACTGCTTATTAGCCAATCAAAATTTTTGATAGATTTTTCAAAGGCCAACTTTACACCTAAAGTCCAAATTACCCTCTATTCTGACTCGGTAGCGTTGAAATCTACAAAGACTTCAGCCAACTCCTTAAGTATTCAGTATCTAACAGATGCAATGAACTTGTGGTGGCCAAGGCACAGAGGGTCATAGTTCTTGCAGAAAGCCTTTCCTGATGGGCTTGAACCCTCATTCTCTGGCCGTCCCCCAGGGATTCACTGGGGGCTGTCTTGTGTTATGAAGTGGCGAGGTGGGCTACCTCCCACTGATGCCCCTTAGTACTCTCAGACCCCATGGAGCTTTGCTGTTGGTTTGCGTGCTCCAGCCTGCACCGTGCCTGGATGTTCCTCATACTCTTCTAACTCCTGTTAAGTCAGTGGGCAAGAACCTGATCCATCACTGATAGATAAATCAATGGAAGAAAACCTGCTATCTGGCCACTGTTTGAGCCCTCCCTCACTCCTGCCCAGAGGTTCTGAGAAGACAGTATGTGCCATCTTCTTCTATTCTTATTAAACGATTTATCTGGGGGAACTTAATATTTTCTTTTAGGATAAACTGAGCTAATGCGATGTGCTTGTTTTAATTTGCAAGGTTAACTGATCTAATTATCTGTGGCGTTTAGTTAAATCCTTGTGCCTGGGCCGGCTGCAGGTGTGGGCTTTGAATCCTGCCAACAGGAAATCTCTTAAAACGAGCTGATCTAACTCAGCCGGTCTGCTGGCATGAGGGATTTTCTAATAATGCATGAATTTATTAACAGCCAAAGATAAATAGAGGATGTATTTACATTAAACAAATTCACATGGAACTGTCTGCTGCTTCCCCGGCCCCCTCCCAGCAGATGCATCCCCCAACTCCACATCACTGTCTGTGCCATACAGGAGGAGCAGAGAATGACTCTGAGGAGCCCCATGCAGCTACAAGTAGATGCCCCTGCCGTCATGACACGAAGGGGTAAGCAAGTCAGGCAAGGGTTAAAGATTAGATTTTAGTTGGCCCCAGACTCCAAAGGAGCCAATGGTGTTGCCCTGCTCCCTAAAAGCTGACACAGTCTTGCAGTTAACAGGTACCTCCCTCTAAAGAAGGAAAGTGATGATCCCACGTTCCCTAGGCTGGGAAGATGGCCCCAGGAAATCTGAGTCTGGAACTGAGTGCTACACTTTTAGAGAAGTATGTCCAGAGAAGGTGGCCAGGACAGGTGATATGGTTTGGCTCTGTGTCCCCACCCAAATCTCATCTCAAATTATAATACCCATAATCCCCACGTGTCAAGATTGGGACCTAGTAGGAGATGATCGGATCATGGATGTGGTTTCCCCCATGCTGTTCTCGTGATAGTGAGTGAGTTCTCACAAGATCTGATGGTTTTACAAGGGGCTCTTCCTCCTTTGCTCATTCGCTCTCTCTCGCCTGCTGCCATGTAAGATGTACCTTTGCCTCTGCTTGCCTGCCACCATAATTGTAAGTTTCCTGAGGCCTCCCCAGCCATGCAGAACTGTAAGTCAATTAAACCTCTTTTCTTGATAAATTACCCAGTCTCAGGTATGTCTTTATAGCAGTGTGAGAATGGACTAACACAACAGGAGAAGGAAATCCTTCCTCCTGAAGCTAGTTGAATGACGGATGTCATCCATCTTCCAGAAAACAGCCTTGGCAGATATAGGTGTGGCCAGCTTGAGGTGGCAGGAGGAGAATCTTGGGAGGCAGGTAGAGGGGACTCACCCCACACAGATGTCCTGAGAGCCTCCTGGCTTCCCAACCCCTGCCCTGCCACAGCCCTGACCCACTAGTAGCTGCCCCAACCTTCTTCTGGAGCTCCAGAAACCCTCACAGAGGCTAGGCCTCTGAGGCCAGCACTGTTCAATGGGAGTGGAATTATTACTCCAGAAATGCACTTTGCTTGAAATACCGTTGAGCTGCATTGTTTGAAACACAGCTTCAGGATCAGGCCAAGCAACCAAAGACGCATTTGAAATGCATTTCCCATTTTCTAAGGCCCAGGCCCCCTGACAGCCCGAGTCACTTAGTACTGACCTGTTTTCAACTAGCATGGAGCTCTCCCTCTTCCACATGAACGATCCTGGATAAAATTGTACTTGCAAAGGCCCATGTAGAATATGCACACACGTGCAAGATGTACTTGCGCACATACAGATGCAGCTGCACACTCATCACTCACACACACATGCACGCACATACACACAACAGAGTACATGCCATATAGGTGCACACAAAAGTATGTGTACATAACAGGTGATGTGAACATATAACACACATAGGAGAGGCACATGACATCCTACACATGTCCACATGTGGGCACACGAACACACAGGTACGCACACTTTCTCAGACTCCTTTGGAATTGAAAGAGAATGTAGCTCTTTAGGGACAGCTGAAGATAAACTCTTGATTTCTGATTTCCAGAGCAGTTTGGACAAGGTCCTCTGAAATGCATTAAAATGCTAATCACAGCATCTGTCTGAACTCTGGCAGCTGTGTGACTTGGGGGAAATGGAAACAGAATGGATTCTGAAGGCTGGGACTCCTCTTTGACTCTCCTTCCCTTGCTCTCTCCTTTTTCTCTCCACTGCCCTCCTCTGCCTGCTCCCCTGTGGGCTCCACCCAATACCATCCTCTGTGCCACCTCATCCTCAGCCTGGTCCACGTGGCCATTGACTCTGCCCGACTTTCCCAAGTGCGTGGCTCCCATTGCTAACAAGTAAAGCCACCGCCCTTCTTCTGGCGGTGTCCAAAACTCCCTGCTGTGGAGTTGCCCCAGCCCATGTGCAGGATGGTCAAGGCCGAGTTCCACACATGGCCTGCATCCCAGAAATGGCCTCTTGCCCTCTGGGACCTCTGTTCTCCCCAGGTGAGAGCAGAGAAAGTGCCTGCTAACAAGTTACCTGTCCTGTAACAAGGACAGATGGTAGAAGTACTCTATTTAACCTAAAAGGAGGGCACTCTGATGTGGAATGTCAGGCAGTGTACTAGGCAGGGCAGGGAGAATGTTTTAACCAGAGTAGCTTTCTGATACCCCATAATGACCCGTATAGTGACAAGGGATGGGATCAGGTGGGGGTCTGAGACTCACACTCCTGAATACCCTTCACTGACTCAGTCACTCATCTTATGATCATTAGCTCCTCCCCAATCCCCACCGCCTCCCACTCTGACCTCAGGATCTGGGACGACACTGGCTTCTGACTCCCCCACCCGTGAGCATGTGGCTCCACACCCGCTGAGTGGCTCCACTAGTTTCCTTTGCCTGGCATCCTCCTATGTCCGCCCCAAGCTCCTTCCAGCAGGTCAGTCCTTGGCCAGCATTCCAAACTCAGCTCACATGCCACCTTCTCCAGGGAGCCTTCCCCAATCTGGATAAGGCTGGATAAGATGCCCTCTCCTGCATGCCTAGAATTTCCTATGCCTACCTCAGTTTACCAGAGTTTAACATGACTGCTCCACCCTAGACAGTGCTCTCTTTGAGGGCAGGGACTGGGTCCTACTTATTCATGTGGACCCAGCATTGGCACAAGGCTGACCTCCTAAGTTCTCAGTAGCTGTGAGGCTATTGAAATGCTGTGGGTGGCTGCATGGGTACATGAACCCTTGGGACCAGACCCACTTTGTGGGAGTCCCTAAGCAGACATCCTGGAAGTTGTCTGCCCTTTCTGCTGGGACCTAGAATGGGCTCTGGTCAGGCTTGTATAAGTACAGACCTCACACCAGGTTTCATGCGCCCACATCCCCACCCCCACCCCATGAAGATCGAAGCTCCCAGCATACCACAGTTCCATTTTTCCTTTTAGGCATCAAACTGTCACTTCACTAAACACCATCTGGAGACTCCTGGCCTCAGCCCCTCACTTCTCCCAAACTCTTATTAATGTGATGGGTGTTTATTCCTTCTTCCTCCTCTTCCACTTCCTTCAGAACATCTCAGCTCTGTGGCCTGCAGACATTCATCTTATCTTCAGGGAGCTCAGCTCCGCTGGGGAGGGCTGCTATCTCGCGCTTGGCTTTAGGCAGCTGACAGTGATCAAGAGCAGACAGAAAGAGCAGGCGCGACTTAGCCGGCCCCTTGTGGAGCCTCATCCCAGCTGGCCTAGAAAGGGGGATGGCAGAGGCGAGCTGAAGAAGGAACCCGGTTAAGTGTGGTCCACAGTGGCCTTTGACTCTGCCAGCACTCCAGGACCCTCCATGGCTCCCTGGTGCTATCAAACAAAGCCCAGATTCCTAACCCCAGCTTCTGGGCTCCCATGATTCTGCTGCCAGCATACTGAGCTCTCTTTTCCTTCCTGTGCCCATGTTGTGGCTCTCATCTGAATGCATCCCCTGCCCCAATTCTTGCTTGTCCTTGAAGGAGGAGTTCATGTCTTCCTCCTCCATGCAGCCTTTCTTGACTACCCCATGCATACCAATTCCCTTCCATTACACTTACTGCATAACCACATTATTTTTGCTCAGTGCTCCAATCCACATTGCACTCTGTTTTATATTATGAATTTTATCTCCCTGAACCTACACAGACTCCTCTGATGGTACCCACAGAGCCATCCCAGCTCTGGGCACACAGTGGGCCCACAGTCAACCCCCACTGTCTTCAAGCAAAGCAGACCTGCAGCAGTGACCCCACTGAGGTCACTGAGGGTCACAGCTCTCTGAGGGTTGCCCAGTGGCCTTTGAGGTGCTGATACACAGAGCCCTCCCCCAGTGTCCACATGGAGGCTGCCCATTCCCATCTTCCACCATAACCCGGCTGGCACTCAGGGCCAGCTTTCTTCCCCTGGAAGAGCATTAAGCTAATGCGTGTTGTGTCTCATTAGTGGCATTCTGTTTGTGCCAGGGCCAGGCAATCTGATGGGTGGTTGATTGGATATTCTGTTTATTTATGGCAGGAAAAGCATTCTTTATTGAGGACTGGGCAGCACATTTCTGTCCCCATGGCACTAAGATCCTCTGGAAATCAAGCAATTGTAAATTAAGACTAAATAAATAATATATAATAAGCAATAAAGATTGCAGGCCTCCATGCAAAGAGCTTTCCTAAGGCATCTCCCCAACCTGAAGACACTGGCCATCCCAGAGCCTGGAGGAAGGTTGACAGGAATTGCCCTCTTTAATTGATAGGTGAGGAAACTAAGTAAGGCCTGTGGAGGTTAAGAGACTTTCCCGGAAGCAGGATAATGGTGATCCAGCACATGGCAGTATCCTGAGGAGTCAGGAGACCCAAGGAGACTCCTCACAGACCTGTCCATTTGCTGAGATTGCACACAAGGAAGTAGTTATCCCGGGAGAACATCTGAGAACATCAGCGTGGACTTTCTTCCTCTGTCTCCCTTCGGGCAGCATTGCCAGTGTGGGTGGGCCAAACTGGCTGAGTTTAGAAGTCTGAAGATAGTACTGTGGCCCTTGCTCCCTGTGAACCAGCCAGGGCAGGCTAAAATTCGGGCTTCTCCACTCCCCATCTGTGAGATGCCTCCCCTGGCAGGGCTGCTCCGTGACCCACAGAGTGCCAGGGGCTCCGAGATTCAAAGGCTGTGATTCTCAGCCAGCCTGTCTGAGAAACACACCTCCACACCCAAAACAGCAGGCCAGCCAGGGCACCCAAGCCCACCCCAGGCAGAGTCCTGAGTCATGGGACAGAAATAGACAAAGCTCTGATGTCTCCCCTGAGGGCTCACATATGGTCCAAGTGTCCCACCATGCAGCCCCAGCCAGGGGCCTAGAAAGGGCTGCCTGAGTCATTCTGCAGCCAGAACAGTGGGAGGGGAGAGGCTAGGCATCCATGGGAGTCTTTAAGAGCCCTGAGCTGGAGGCATCAGAAAGGCCTCCCAGATAGAAAGGCAGTGTGTGGAGCTTGGCTGTACAGATGCGATCTACATCTCACTCAGCCCAGACCCCTCTCCAGCCAACCTTCCTGCCTTCCTTCACTCCTTTTCTGCTCTTCTTCTTCATCCTTGCAAAAACTAATTGTCTCTCTCACCAGCCCGAGCCCCGTGCTTTCCAGAGGTTTATGCATGAAACTAATTATGCACCGCTAATTTAGAAGCTAGCAGCTTTCCCGTTACCGTTCATTTGATTTGGGGTGTTCTGCTGAGTGGCATTTCTGTAAATATGCCACAAGGCTGGGGGCCTTTCAGGGAGGGCAGCCTGAGTTCGGGGTCAGGAGGAGGGGCCTGGGAGTCTGCGGGTGGCAGGTGTGGTACACTTCATGAGGGAGAGGGGACAGGAGGGCGCCATTACCATAAACCAAGGAAGGCCTCATTAGCAGCCCTGGATGGCCCTGCCAGGAGGTAGGAATATGACTGTAAAATGTCACACTCAGTTGGGTGGGGACAGATTAGAAAACACCCACAAAGGTAAGAAAAAAAACCTCCAGGTTGACAGGAGTGTTTAGAGGGCCTGGACGCCGCAGGCCAGGAGCTGGGACCCACTGAGCAAGGTTGGGGCTGGAGAGGAGCAGTGACAATAAGAGTGGTCATTGCCCTGGAAAACTCCCTCCAAAGAAAGATCTCAGGCCCAACTGGGTGAAGGCACTGCAGTCCTGGAGGGCTGGCATCGTAGGGTCCAGGAGGGAACAGGGGCAGGCAGGACCCTTTGGCCCAGGTCCAAAGACTTCTGTTTCCACTTCCAATTATAGCTTCCTTTGTGACCCTAGGAAGACAGTTTAATCTCTCTAGGCCTTGAGATACACTTCTGGAAATTGGGAAGAATCATTTCAAAGTTGATCACGGGGTTTGGTAGGGACCCCATGAAATGAGAGATCTTAAAGAGTTTTTTGTGAATTACCTGACACAGTCCACAAACATGTCGGGTGCCTCTGAGGGCCCAGCAAGGGCTCTGGGGAGTTGCCTGGGCTCTTGGTTCTCTGACCTGCTGCAGCCAGGCCTGGTGCAGCCATGCCCACTGCCATGG